>NC_043702.1:95028640-95088290 GCF_006229205.1 Suricata suricatta | reverse complement strand
AGAGATAGAAAATAGTAAACCAATGAGCCTAGTCTGCCTACATTAATAATAACTTGTGTGGCTTAAGATAAAGTTCTCAGTCTCTTAGGTATCAAACAGAAATAGCAGTTCATGCACAAATAACGCCATAGGGAATTGTCTGGTATATCAAGTATGTCACAAAACCATCCCCTTTTTCCTATCAGATGAGACATACCCTCATTTTGCTCCCATACAAAATTGAAGTGACAACTTGTACACAATATCTGTGAGCCTTCCAAGAAATAATTCAAGTGAAAACTGTTCATGAACTCTTTAGTACGCATAAAATTGCATTTGTAACCATGCCTCTCAAATTTGAAAAATAAAAAACTATACGTTATTGTTCATGAGTATTAACTATAATTGAATCAGGGAAAGTAGGTCTTTTGAAACGACAGATTTTTGATTTTTGTTGTTTTTTAATTTTTCTATATTTATTTATCTTTGAGAGAAAGAGAAAAATGTAAGCAGAGGGATGGAAAGAGAAGGAAACACAGAATCTGAAGCAGGCTCTAGGCTCTGAACTGTCAGCACAGAGCCGCATGTAGGGCTTGAACTCATGAACTGTGAGATCATGACCTGAGCCAAAGTTGGATGCTTAACTGACTGACTCACCCAGGTGTACCTGAAATGATAGTGTTAAGGGGAGCCTGGGTGGCTCAATGGGTTAAGCTTGAGTCTTGATTTGACTCAAGGGATTCTCTCTCTCTCACTCTCTCTGCCCCTTCTCTGTGTTCTCTCTCAAAATAAATAAGTAAATAAATAAACAAACAAGTACACAATTTAAGACCTTTGTAAAGTCTGAATTAAAATGTACTTATGAAGCATACGTATGATTTTGGCCTGTTTCTAACATAGATGTCAATTTATACTGGATGAAAGATAGAAGGATGGAATAAAAAAAGGAAGAAGAAAAGGAAGGGAGGAAGGAACAAAGGAAGAGAGGAAGGACTTCAGAGAAGCTCAGTGCAATCAAATAAATGACAATCGAGTTGGGAAGTCCAATAGCTGATTATCCTTTAGGAAAGAAAGGAAGGAAAGGAAGGAAGGAGGAAAGAAAGGAAAGAAAAGAAAGAAAAAGAAAGAAAGAAAGAAAGAAAGAAAGAAAGAGAGAGAGAGAGAGAAAAGAAAAGAAAAGAAAAGAAAAGAAAAGAAAAGAAAAGAAAAGAAGGAAGGAAGGAAGAAGGGAGGGAAGGGAAGGGAAGGGAAAAAAGGGAAGGGAAAGAAAGATTTTTAAAAATTTTAATATTGTAGTATAAGATGCTCCATGCGATAGGATTCCAGAGAATAGAGAGATCTCTGGTGAGGTTAATATTCGATATGCTAAGAACCAAATCCATGTGAACTCTTCCCTAGTAAAATTCGTATGAAACCACAAAAAAACCCAAATAGCCAAAGTAATATTGAAGAAGAAAACCAAAACGGGAGGCATCACAATCCCAGACTTTAGCCTTTACTTCAAAGGTGTCATCATCAAGCCTTTACTTCAAAGCGGGCACAAAAACAGACACATAGACCAATGGAATAGAATAGAGAACCCAGAACTGGGCCCACAAATGTACGGCCAATTAATCTTTGACAAAGCAGAAAAAAGTATCCAATGGAAAAACGACAGCCTCTTTAGCAGATGGTGCTGGGAGAGCTGGACAGCAACATGCAGAAGAATAAAATTAGACCACTTTCTTACACCATACACAAAAATGAACTCAAAATGGATAAAGGACCTGAATGTGAGACAGGCAACCATCAAAACCCTCGAGGAGAAAGCAGGAAGCAGCCTCCTTCATCTCAATTGCAGCAATTTCCTCCTCGACACACCCCCAAAGGCAAAAGAATCAAGAACAAAAATGAACTATTGGGACCTCCTCAAGATAAAAAGCTTCTGCACTGCAAAGGAAACAATAAAAAAAAACTAATAGGCAATCGACAGCATGGGAAAAGATAGTGGTAAATGACATATCAGATAAAGGGCTAGTATCCAAAATATAGAAGGAACTCACCAAACTCCATTCCAAAAAACGAATAATCCAGTGAAGAAATGGGCAGATGACATAAATAGACACTTCTCCAAAGAGGACATCTAGATGGCCAACAGACACATCATGCTCAGCGTCACTTAGCATCAGGGAAACACAAATCAAAACCACACTGAGATGCCACCTCACACCATCAGAGTGGCTAAAATGAACAAATCAAGAGAGTGTAGATGTTGGAGAGGGTGTGGAGAGATGGGCACCCTCCTACACTATTGGTGGGAAGGCAAACTGGTACAGCCGCTCTGGAAAACAGTGTGGCAGTTCCTCAAAAAACTATCCAGAGAACTCCCTTATGACCCAGCAATAGCACTGCTGGGGATCTACCCAAGGGACACAGAAATGCTGATGCATAGGAGCACATGTACCCCAATGTTCATAGCAGCACTTTCAATAATAGCCAAATCATGGAAAGAGCCTAAGTGTCCATCACCTGATGAATGGATAAAGAAGATGTGGTATATATATATATATATATATATATATATATATATATATATACTCAATGGAATACTACATTGCAATGAGAGAAAATGAAATCTGGCAATTTGGAGCAAAATGGACAGACCTTTAGGGAGTCATGCTAAACAAAATAAGTCATGCAGAGAAGGACAGATACCCTATGTTGTCCCTCATAGGTATAACAGGAGAAACCTAATAGGAGACCATGGGAATGGGAAGGAGTGGTGAGGGAAGAGTGGCAGAGAGGGAGTGAAGCAAATCATGAGGAATTTTGAATGCTGAGCACAAACTGAGGGCTGAAGAGGGAGAGGGAAGGAGAAGGGAGGTGATGGTCATAGAAAGGGACACTTGTGGGGATGAGCACTGGGTGTTACATGGAAACCAACTTAGTAATAAACTATAAAATAAAAATTAAAAAAAAATAAAGAAGATGTTCATGGGGAAGAGCTTAAATGTGAAAAACAGAAGAAGGTCACCCCAAGCTGAGGAAAACCTCATTCCTTGTTATCTCTTCGAGTTGAACAAGGTATGTTTAATTTTCTGCCTTTTCTAGTGGTTAAAGGTTGCAGTTGTCCAGTAGTCTAATAAGATTGCAAACAAAGGTTAAGCAAAGAGCAAAGCCAGTATCAAAATACAAGTGCTTAGAAAGAGCCAGTCCAGTTACAGCTTCCAGAGAAGTTCAAAGCCGGCACTGTTAATGCCCTCTTCAAACACAGCTGACCTTTAGATGCTGCTGAGTATCTGGGTAGAAATTTGGCATCTCAGGAGATCTCCTTATGTTAACTAACTGCCCTTTTTTTCACCATGAGGATGCCCCCCTCCCAGGCCAAAAATCTTCCCAGTAATTCAGCACTGGGTCAGATCTGGAAACTTCTCTTTGCAGAATCAAGTACCATTTCTTTGTAAGACTTGCCAGAGGAAAAGTTGGTGGCTAGGAAGAAATCACCTCTCTTAAGAGTTTTTCAGGTGTCACAACCAGTATTTAACTGAAACAGACAGATTTGATCAGTTTGAAACTTACCATTTTGACATATTCACTTATTGACCCTCTATTATAAATTAATGCTGAAAAAATAAAACATAATACATTTTGAAAATTGAGCATTCACTTCACTGTAAAAATCTCCAACTTTGCCTTTTAAATATTAGGAATGAAAGTATAGTCACTTTTTTTTAACATTTAAAGATAGCCTGTGCGTTAAAGACAGCATGTTTGTGGGAGAAAAATCTAATTTCCTCTTCACATACTGAGACTTAATATCATAAAGAGGCAGCTATAGCTAAGACATCAATTTTACAACTTTTTCTTTAAAAAAAGCAGAAATTAATGAAATGGGGCAGAACAGGAACTAAATGTGCTTTTAATTATTTTTATTGCTTTTGCCATTAAAATGTTAATAAGTACCATACAGGTATTTAAGAAAGAAAGAAATAAAATTATATTTCCACTGTGGTAATTAATATTTCTATGCTTCTTTTAATGAGAAATGATAAGAGTATGTATGTTATAGCTTCTTTAGTATTCTGTGTTGGTTATCACCAATTCTAACACATATATATTAAATAGACACACTATTCAATGAAGAAAGAATTTAACAGAGATTTGGGCCTTTTATTTAATTCTGCAGTAAGTATCCTATTTTTCAGAAACCTCATGGACCAGGAATAATTAAATAAATCCAAGGTGAGTTAACACTTTATCTGCATACGTACATATGCATTATGCATTATTTGTGCTTTGCTTAAAGGGAGGACTTCTCTGGCTGAAATTTTAGCATGGTCGAGTAAGGCAATTACTCGCCTCAAAGCCAGTCAATGTTTCTATTCATCTGCCAAAGAGAGTCTTCTTTTTCCCTAGTCTTTGTGAATACAGTAGCCAGTATCTGCAGCAGTTTTCAAAATGTCCCCACAGTCCTGCTAGTTAAAAATAGACCATCCCCCATGCGCTTTCAAAAGAGGTTTGCTCTTAAGGCTCATTTTGCTCAAATTATTAGGTTATGGGTAGTTTAAATCTACATTATGATTTTATTTTATATGCAGGTCTTACATTTTTCTTCTGCAAAAGAAGGGAATAAAATTCTATCAACCTTCTGTCTGAGTTGGGGAGGAGATGGGAGCGACAAATCACATGCCACAGAAAGACTGCCAGGTCTGTATCTCTCCCTCCTAAAAAAGCATCAGGGTTTTGGCCCCATATAAAACTCTTCTGGTGATATATAGCAGCATAAAAAGCATTCCAAAAATTGGGGGATGTTTTCCAGTTGTCTCAAACCAATTATAAGCTTTCCCATCATAAAATACATTTGTGTAAAGATTTGATGTTAAAAGTCACAAGTGACAGGCTTACCAATATGAACCTAGATATTTTCATTTCATTAAGCCCTTTCAGAAAAAAATTTGAGAAGATACCAAACTTTTCAAAGAAGAAAAGCAATAAACACTATTTGGGAATCTTCCTTCTTTAAAAAAGCAAAACACAAAGCGTCGACAAGGAGCGAGAGGGAGCAAAACAAAACAAAAAATGCTTCCAGATACGAATTTACAAAACCTAATCCATAAATCAATAAAGTTTACCTATGAGCATAAGAACTCCATGCGAGTAGAATCTTGTTAATTTGGTTCACTGTGTCCACAGTGTTAACGGAGCACATAGTAAGATCTCAATGTATATTTGATAAATGAACGAATCTCTAAAACGAAAAGAATATTTTCTTCATAACTCAACCTCCTTGTTAATGAATACCTACCGTATCACAATGGTCTTCTGGGACTCTGGAGAATGATTCAATGATGCCCCGAGGCTGCACAAGGCACCCTCTCCATTTGATTCAAGGCACCTTGGATTACCCTCATGATAGTACTTCTCAAACCGCATCTGACTGTCCAGTTTTCTAGGCCTCTTCCACTACACTATATCTTTACTCAATCAATATTTTTTAATTGAGTGTAAATGAACAGCATAGAATACACTCTAATAGTAATACTGACTGTGTTCCTTTTTGGGGAAGATATATTTTCTCATTTCTCCCAGCTTTATTGGGATATAACACATGTAGCATTGTGCAAGATTAAGATACACAAAGTGATGATTTTATTTACTCTTAAATTGTGAAACGAATAGGTGTTAGTTAAGGTTAATCACCTAAGTGCCACTACTTTTTTGTGGTGAGAACATTTAAAATCTACACTCCCAGAAATGTTCACATATGGTTAACTAAAATTTATTCATCTTTCAACTGGAAATGTGTGACCTTAACTATCATCTCCCCATGCCCCAAGCCATGGAAACCACCATTTTACTCTATGATTGTGGCTTTTATCTTATGTTTTATTTATTTATTTATTTATTTATTTATTTATTTATTTATTTATTTATTTTTGAGAGAGAGAGAGAGAGACAACACGAGCAGGGGAAAGTCAGAGAGAGGGGAAAACACAGAATCTGAAGCAGGCTCCAGGCTGTGAGCTGTCAGCACAGAGCCCAACACGGGGCTCAAACCCATAAACCGTGAGATCATGACCTGATCTGAAGCCGGACGCTTAACCAACTGAGCCACCTAGGTACCCCAGAGTGTGGGTTTTTTAGATTCCACATGTAGTGAAATCATACAGTATTTGTATCTGACTTTTCTCACTTAACATTATGCCCTCAAGGTTCATCCATGTTCTCAAAAATGGAAGGATTTCCTTATTTCTCATGGCTGAATATTTCACTGTGTATGTTTATGTATGTACACATATACAGCATGTATGTGTATATATACATGTAAGTATATATATGCATGTGTGTGTATATATGTTTGTGTGTGTGTGTGTGTGTGTGTATATATATATATATATATATATATATATATATATATATATACACCTTGTTTATCCATTCATCTGTAGATGGACACTTAGGGCATTAAATCTTGGCTATTGTGAATAATGTTCCAGGGAACCTGGGCATACAGATATCTCTGTGAGATCCTTATTGCATTTCCTTTGGATATATACCCATACACCATATCATGCAGTCATTTTATTTTTAATTTTTGAAGAACTTCCATGCTGTTTTCCATAGTGGATTCACCAATATACATTCCCACCAACAGTGCACAGGATTCCCTTTTCTCCACATCCGTTACCAATACTTGTTACCTCTTATCATTTTCATAGTAAGCATTCTAACAGGTAGGAAGTGATACCTCACTGTGGTTTTGATTCACATTTCCATGATGATCACTGATGCTGAGCATGTTTCCATGAGTCTATTGACCATGTCTATACCTTCTTGAAAAAATGTCTCTTCTGATTTTCAACTCATTTTTTAAATTTTCCTGTTTGGATTGTTTTTGCTATTTAGTTGTAAGACTTACTTACATTTTTTAGATGTTCTTACAATCTCTAGATGTTTAGAGTTTGAAATAATTTGCAAATATTTTTGACTAAGATATATGTCTTTAGTTGTTATTCTTCATATTACAAAATTGCTTATTGCTTATTGCTTATCTCTTTCCTTTGATATGTCTGTTGAGGAAGACAAAGTGTTCTCTTAGCTCTACTTTGCTCCTTTAGTAAGAGCAGAGATTTACAGATATGCATATTGACTTAGATTTCAGAGATCAAATGTAAACTTTCATAGTATTACTCAGGATACATGAATCTACCATAACTGCCCTTCATTCTTCTCATCCTCAGTTTCTCTCCTTTAAAAAATCATTTCTGAATCCCCATTCTGCCTATCTCCCCACATACTGGATGCATTACTTTAACACTGCCGTGTTCTTAAGTCCCACAGTTTCTTAACAGCTGAACATTTCCCTTTATTCTTTCCTTACCAGAAACTAGTCTGTACTGCATGTCAGTACTGCAGTGAATAAGGAGAATAAAAGGAAGAAATGTTTTCCAGAGTTGAATTATAAGAACTGGCCCAGTTTGCAGAGAGATACTTGCTGTATCCCAATGTCTGCATCTGCGCAGTCATCAGAAAGCCAATGCCAGGGGTGCCCTCCTTGTTCTTGGTCATTCTGATCCTTAAGACACATAAATTCCTATCGAAGAAATGAATGTGTAAGGAAATATTAGGCTCAGACTATTAAATACTCTAGGTGTAAAACAGATTTTCCTTATTTAATCTCACATTCCCTGCAATATGTAGATGTTCATTAAGATAGCTTCCTTGAAATGCCTGCAAATAGGGACGTAAACACATGATCAGACTACTCTAAACCATGGAGGCTGCAAGGACATTTTTCTTTTCTTTCCTAGTTTATAACATAGCACTATGGTTTACTTGCCAGCCTGAGTCACTAGTTGATGTGAATATGCACTCAAGAAAGGAATCAATTTAATGTGATTATAAACATCAAATATCTGGGCCCCAAACTTGAGTGACAGATCTTATACCTACGTAAAGCCTCCAAAATAAATGGCAGTGATAAATACGGCAAGGTGATTTGCCAAGGGATCGCCTGAACTTGGCAATCATCTGTCTTTTACAGTAGACACATTTCTGGGATTTACTTACCATCCCCAGTAGCGTAATTAGCAACACCGCATCCTAACACACCTTGTCACAATGCTCAAATCCTCAGAAGTAAATGCTTCAGTTGGATGCCTACATGTCTACTAGTTGCAGGAAATAATTTCTGGAAATCAGCAACAGTAATAAACATCTTGTATCCGTGATACAGTAAGGCTATGCTCCCCGAATGCGGACATACACCACTGTGGAGGACATAGCAGCAAGGAAAGGATATGGGAAGCTGTGGAATAAGCTCAAAGTCCATTCACAGAGAATTCTTTCTACCAAAACATCTGATGTACACAAGTGTGCTATCTAATGAATAAGTTAAAGCCAGCTCAGATTCACTATGGAGTAGGGAGCAAAGATTATATGGTATGTTTTAGAGACAAGTGGCTTACATTCCACAAAAATTTCAGGAAGTATTTTTTCTGTATGTTTATTGTAGCATTATTTGCAATACCCAAGATACAGAAGCAGTCCAAATGCCCATCAATAGGTAAATAAAGAAGATGTGGAATATAAATAAAATGAAATATTACTTAGATATTAAAATAACTAGATCTTGCCATTTATAATAGTGTGGATGGGCCTAGAAGGTATTAAGTGAAATAAGTCAGACAGAGAAAGACAAATACCATATGATTTCACTTATATGTGGAATCTATAAAGAAAAAGAAAAAAATTAAAAATAGACTTATAAATACAGAGAACACGATGGTGGTTGCCAAGGGGAGAAGGGTGAAAGGATGGACAAAATAGGTGAAGGGCAGTGGGAGGTACGACTTCCAGTTATGGAGTAAACAAGTCGTGGTGACGGAAGATCTAGCCATCGGGAACGCAGTCAGTGGTGTCACAATAGTGCTGTGTGGTCACAGACGGTAGCTACACTTTGAACACAGCATAACCTACCGACCTGTCACATAATACCGTGTGCACCTGAGACTAAAGAACACTATGAATCGGCAATGCTTCAATTTTAAAAAAGTAGTAGTAGTAGTTTTTATTGAGTTTCTAGGCTTCTTTGTTACTATTTGGTAACTTGAAGAAAACTTGAAGAATGCCGCTCCAAAATAAAATGAAAAGACTTTAAACTGTAGATTGTCGATACAGGAGAAGTATATAAAGAAACTGTAACTGTTTTATATGTAGTGTGTGTGCATATAAAAACAAATGTAATTTAGTTTTACGTATATATGAAGGGATGTCCCAGGAGGGATTCATTTCTATGGAGGTGAAATGTAGATTCAAAAAGGCTCAGACAGTATTAAAGAAAGTTAGACTATGAACTGGACATAATGGAGGACTGGGTACATCTATGACATAATTTAAATAGAAGAAGGATTTTTTCCAAAAATATTGTACAACAGAACTTGGTGTTGCTTGTCTTGGATAGTTAAAGAACAGTTATATAAGGAAGCAAATGTTTGACTTATAATACTTTCCAGTTCTAGATGTTTTTGGTTATGTAATCTAACAGAAAAGGCAATAAATTTCCCTGGTGTTAAGGGTGGAAAAACATGGTCTTTGTTATGTAATGGATATTTAGAGTACACAGTGGCACAGAGCTATAGATGCATAAAGTCCAGTCACTATCAAGGTCTTGCTTTTGGTAAATATGTTAAAAGGTAATGAGTCTACAGTGAAGATCCGGTCAGTGACCATTTCATTGTCACAAAAGATCAGTTCTGACATTCCCATGCCTATATAACTCACAATGGTTTCCAACTAGTAGTTAATTTCATTTTTATGGACAAATGAGCTTACGAGTCAACACATCAATCATTTATGTAAAAGTAGTGGTAGAAAACTATGTGAATAAATAAAATATATTGAAACAGTGTCCATATAAATTGTTCAGGAAGACAAGTATTATGATATTAGTATATAGCAAAACTGTGCTTCATCCAATATTTAAAGGAAAAACAAAACACATCATTAATTCACTAGCTATTGGAAATTTGTGGTGAGTAAAATTCAATATGTTATGTTGGTCAGCAAAGCTTAAAGTCAGGATTTTTATGTTTTCAGATTTAATAACATTTTACTAATGGCCTTGAATATTTCATCTGGAGAAGATTAAAAAGCAGCATGTGATAGAGGCATAGCCTAATCTGTGGTCATACAACAACGTCAGCCTTGGTGGATCAGAGGTGGAGAGAAGGGCAGATCAGGGGCCATTCCCCTGCCTCTGAGACTATAAAGTTGATTTGCCTTATCTTTACCTTTTAAAGGGAAGAAAGTAGCCCTCTTTGCTGGTCAGAAAGAAGAGCCTCCCCACAGGTGGGAACAGAAATGTTAGGTAAAGTCAATGACATTCTTACTGCACGTGCATGATTACTGATGCATCACAATTTAGGTAACAAAAGGAAATGTCTGTCCCCAAAACATATAATGTATTGCCTTAAAGAGATGTCAACTAATTCAGTGTCAGTGATATCTTTCGGGTTGGGGCAATGATCTCTGGTAAAGGCTATTTTCAACTTTGTTCTCATCCCTGCTTTAGTTAGGTCCCAAACACACACATCAATCTGTAGTTTCAAATGGTTTAACAAGATTTGAGCCAATTCTCACACAGAGGCTCTCTATGCCCAGAAGCAGGAAACTTTAATATTAAAGCTTTCTACTGCACATCTGCTTTGTAATAGATCATGTGACTCAAGGAACGTTTCTGCCAAGAATTTGCATACTGTAATTTATTTTGCATCAAAAGTGTATCAAAACTGGATTTTTAAAATTTTTTAATTTTCTATTTATTTTGAGGGGGGTTGGAGAGACAGCACTCTCCAGCAGGCTCTGTATTGTCAGTGGGGAGCCCTATGCAGGGTTCAGACACACAAACCTTGAGACCATCACCTAAGCCAAAATCAACAGTCGGACGTTCAGCCACCCAGGTGTCCTCAAACTGGGTATTTTTAATCAAACACACAGTTTATCCAGACCAGGGTTCCTACAAAATCAGAATATTGGGGATTTCACAGAGATGACCACTGTTTATATAATTCATGACTATCAAAATGCTTATTTGAACAATTTCATTTTCAACTATCATTCCATGAATACACATTATTGATTTTCTTACCATTGTCTCAGGTAGCTTTACTTTTCTCCCCAAATATTTTATGAAGATTATTAAACATAGAGAAAAGTTGAGGAAAATGCATAGTGAACAATGATGAACTCAGCAACTGTGTTCCAGAATCATCATTTTGTTATATAAGCATTAACTTTTTTGTGTGAGGGTAAAAGCTGCATAAACAAGGCTTAAATGAATCAGGTATTGTTACCTTCCATTTGCCTCGATATTTGTCTCTTCCAAATTTTAGTGAAACCTCCACAGGCTCCCACTACTCCCCCACTTTGTGATATATGTATTATTACCTGATATATGTGATACATTGTTGTTATGTTTCATGAATGCTGACTCTACAGTCCTACATTTTCTGCCCTTCTAGAGTGAAGAAAGGCAATTATTAAACCTCTCATCAATTCCTCTAGACTACAAATATGTACTTGAATTTGTACTATGTCATGTTTTGGTAAGATTTTAGCCTACTGTCACAGAGAGGTCTTGCATACCCAGGAGCAGAGAATTTAATGATAAACTGCTACTGTCCATCTGGTTGGTAACACAGCAGTGTCACGTGACTTCTGGAAATTTCCTGACAATTATTTGCACACTTTGCTAACAAAAGCATATCAAAGCTGGCTACTTTCTCAGTGTTTTTATTCATTTTTAATGGGGAATCAAAACAACAGCAAAATGATCATTCTAAATAAGCATTTTTATAGAGAAGACTTTAACAATAGGCTTAATCTCCTCCTCTTAGCACCTCACTGAGCCACCCCCTGATCCACTCCTTCTGTCCCCCACAGGCACCCTCTTTTTCTCATCCCAGGCCCTAGTCCAATTGCTATTGTCAAGAATTAGTGATTGCTGGTTCAATGCTCAGCTTCTGTTTATATTTTTCACATTAAACTTTACAGGCCACCTAACGCAGGAAAATAAATCCTATTTTAAAATTCTGAATTGAAAAGATGTGACTCCATATGTATACCTTCAAAAGAAATTTAGTTAAGAGTTTCTAAATCTACAATTATGAAAAACATCAGCATTTTCCAGGATCCTGGGAAGGATTAAGTCCTCCCTTAAAGTTTCTCTTATTTTAAAGCAGAAATACTAGCACAAAAACTGCATCAACCAAAAATTCTACAAATATTATGAAAAGCCATTGCTGTGTAAACTTTAATGATGTTTGCATACCAGTATTAGGACCCTAATAACTCTTTCTCAGAGTATTTTATTATAAAAATAAAACACTGGGGCTGTTTCCTCCTGCAGTAATAAAAAGAGTAAATACAAATAAATTAAACAGAGCAAAGACTGTGATTTAAACTTACCAGTTTATTTATTAGAGCTAATATAAAAGTTCCCTTAATAATATATAGACACATAACTACAGCATGCATAAAAATTAACATAAATATGTAAACCTATGGGGAAAAATAAAATCAATGAAGAAACAACAGAAAAAATGCTTCATTATGTACAATATATCATTACTTTATTTCTACTAATACTATAATCACAACTTGCAAACATGACTATAGGGCAAAGAGAAGCAGCTATAATGTAATTACACATAGAAACCAAACCCAAACTGTTCTTGGATTTTGGCAACTGTAGCCCTAGGTACAAGAGGGAGAGAATCGAAAACGAAGCTTTCTCTTTTTTCCATTCCCAGCAAAAAGAGAAAGCCAGAAAAGGGGACTGACCAATTTAACAATGTTCTTTGCTTGCTGAGATCAATCGATCTTTAATCCACCAAGTGCAATATTGCTTACATGCTTGAAATGAAAAGTGTTTCATCTAACAATGGGACGCCTTCCCTCATCGGACTTCCACGTAGAAAGGTCACCAGTGTAACTTGCACGCGTTCCGAAGTGTTAATATATACGGAAAGAAATTTTAAAGGAAAACTGCCCATACAGACATCTATCTGCTATACCCTCCCATTTACACCCTATTATATGCTCATTATCGCTTGTATTAGATATATGGTGAGTTACATCACACTCCAGGAATACAGTCAATGTATCATTTAGCTTATGAAATAGAAGATGTTAATTCTCTTTTTTAAAGATAATCAGCACTGGGCATATGGGTGACTTAGTCGGTTAAGTTAAGTGTCTGACTTCAGCTTAGGTCATGATCTCACAGTTTGTGGGTTCAAGCCCCATGTCAGACTCTGTGCTGACAACTCAGAGCCTGGAGGCTGCTTTGGATTCTGTGTCTCCCTCTCTTTCTCTCTGCCCCTCCCCTACTCACACTGTCTCTCTCTGCCTCTCAAATAAATGTTAAAATGTTTTTAAAAAAGATAATCAGCACAGTAATGACTTAATAGGTGATGTAAGAGTGAGTAGCCATCAAGGACTCAGGGGTCACTGTAGGAACACATTGACTCCATGCCTACTCTGCCATGGGCTACATTCATCACTCAATTCCTGAAGCCTTAGTTTCTTCATCCACAGAGTTCCTAAGAGGACCCACTTCAGAGTATTGCTGTGGGTTTTAAACTCTCGGCACAGAGCCAGACTCGCTATGGATATCCAGTAAAGGGAGCACTATTATGATAATTCGTTACAAACCCGCACTTGGATAAGCAATACCATTGAGAGGCTGAGAAGTTCATATAATCATGGCCAATGGATGCAGTTTTTGGAGAAGAGTAAGTTTCAAGAGAAAAAAAAGTAAAGGGAAATGAATTAGAGGATAAAAGAAAAATTAATCTGATATTGACTTAAATCCCTTTACTCCACTAATCCTCAGAGGAGCCACCTCCTCAACGTGGTCCCTTGGAGCAGGTTTATAAAATCCACACTGTAACTCTTAGGTTTCTTCTTTCCTGTGTCTAGTACAGAAGCATCTCCTATAGCAACATGGTAACATAATGTATGTGCTAACAAACTACAAATGCATTTACTTTTTCCTTCCCCACTGAGCCAAAAGCTACGTTTATCCTGTTTAATTATAACTGCTTAACATATCTGCTTCACAGATAATATCGTGTACCATTAATTAGCACTGCAGGAAGACTTACTTGGTGCCTAAACATTTGACAGGTTGAGAGGACGAGGGTATGTTTTGACTTCCAAGGCCACTCCTAGATAATAAATAAAATATGAATAGGCTTTTGAAATATAATGCATTTTTTATTTAAACTCTTGTGCCCTCTCTGTTCATTTGGTTTAATGGGAACCTGACGAGGTTAAACAAATCAGAATGTTACAGAGACTAGGCCTGTTGTGAAAGTAATCTGCCTTTGTCACAAAAATTAGGGGTATGTCATTAACAGCTGCAATTATTCAGAAACTACATAGAATTTTTCAGCACAATGGTGTAAACTGTCTATTTCTGTGACTTCTTAGAATTACTTAAGACTTTGATATTGTGGAGAAAAAATAGTTATTTTGTTTCTAATTTAGAACATAATCATAACAAGTATCATATGCAGAGAATTGCATTTTTAGTGAGGGTCAAACTGATTAGAAATCAATGCTAGTGATTTAGCCCCTACCCTACCAGGTAATAGCAACTTTGAAGTGAGTTTAAACGCAGAGCTGAGCCAATCAACAGAACCTCTGATAAAACTGTATCAGATACTTCACAAATGTCAGGTAGTAGAGTCAAAATAGATAGGCAGTAGTTAGCAAGATTGACTACTAATTATTTGGAGTTAAAAAACATCAACCAAAATAAAAGAATAAATGGTAAACACAGTGAAAATAAACAGCATGAAAAGAGCTGGCCAACAAACATCTTCAGCAAATATGACTTCCTAGCTGCTAGCATTTCAATAAAATTATCTACCCAAAACATAATGTTGTGTATCACAAATTTGTCATTGATAATTCCAATCAAAGCTTAAATTATTAAGATGGTTATATTATAGCTTTGTACTTCAAAAAGATGACTTACAATATAGCAATTGAATGATCTGCATCAGCTCCAGACCGCCCAAAAATACAGAAAGCTATACTGCTACCTTTGCTCTTGAGAAAGAGGTCAGGGCAGGAAATGATACTAGAAGAGGAAAAAGTGAGCTAGGACCAGAGCTGAGAGAAAAACCATGGCCAAGGTTACAGGAGTCCATCGAAGAAAGGCATGCAAGTGGGGTTCATTAGAAACTGAAAAACACTTAAATGTGCAAATTGGATTGTAATTCACATATAGGTATGTTCCTTACTGAAACAGATCAGAAGGAGAAAAGGGAAAGAGTATCCATATGTAAAGACTGAGTCAAGACTGTGGCTGAAGGTGGGAAATAGAGCATAAGCTAGAAATCATATTTGCTAAAGAGACTTAAATCCCCCAAATCTCAAAATCTGGTATTGCCATTGGTTTAAAACACTAGCTTAAGAGTGGATATTAATAAAAAAAAGTGGATATTATCTTCTATCCCCCAAACAATTAATACGTAGTCCCCTTTGATATTTAAGTAGGCTCTGGCACATTTTGGGGAGTTAGCTGGTGCAATACTAAGTTGCAGATGAGGGCTACTTTCTGGATAAGATGCCCTGAGCAGCAAACCCTCTTGGCTCTGAATCCTAAATGAAAGAATTGTATGATTTTGTCGGTGAGACACTATAAATATAAAATGCAATTGGAGTGGAATTCATAGGAAAAAAGATTTCATGAGGTTTAAATTTTATTTTCAGAAGACCAAGAATAAATATCATGTACAGAAATAAGTCTTAATACTAGCCATTCAGATACTAGAAAGAAAAATAAAAAATTGTCTCTACTTACAGACTTTTTGTCTACAGAAAAAGAATCCCATTAAACATAGACAAAAGAATCCTAGAACTATTAAGTATGTTTAGCAAGATCATAGGATACTCATTAAATAAAAACCAATTGTGTGTGAGAGTGTGTATGGGTGTACAATGTATATTTTTATACCCATTTTATGTTAAAAACTGTCATTCATAATAGCATCCAAATCAAGTTTTTAATGATAAATTTAATGAATGTGCAAGACCTGTTCACTGAAAACTACTGTTCACTGAGGGAAATGGATGGAAGCCAAAATAAATGAGATATATACCATCTCATCAGTTAGGGAGACTCAGCATTATTAAGATATAATTTCCACCCATATTGGTCTCAGACCCAATGCAATCTCATCAAACTACCAGCAAATTTTTGTTGTTACTATAAAAAATGACAGCAAGTTCTAAAATTTATATTTAAATGCAAAGAACCTAGATAGTCTTTGAAAAAGAACAAAGCTGGAGGATCTGAATTACTTGATTTTAAGACCTTATGTAATAACTAAAGTTAAGAAATAATGATGCTGGGGTCAAGATAAATACAGAGATGAATGGAATAAAATATAGTGCAACACATACACACACGCGCGCGCACACACACACACACTCTCCACCATGACCATGTGATATTCAACAAAAGTCCAATGCAATTCAATGGAGAAAGGGTTGTCTCTTAATAAATGATGCTGGAATAACTGAATACCCGTATGCAAAATAATGATCAGTAATCATGACCTTATATCATATAAAATATTAACTTAGAAGGGTACAGACTTAAATAGAAGAGCTACTATATAATTTTTAGAAGTAAATACAAAAAATTCTTGAATGATGATGGTGCTTTATAAACGATAGGATTATGGTTATATGACTGGATACATTTATTAAAACTGAGGTGCCTGGGTGGCTCAGTCAGTTAAGCATCTCACTGTTCATTTTGGCTCAGGTCATGATCCCAGGGCTGTGGGATGGAGCCCCATGTTGGGCTGTGTGCTAAGCATGAAGCCTGCTTAAGTTTCTCTCTGCCCTTCTGTCCCTCCCCTACTTGTGCAAGCATGCATGCTCTCTTTCTCTCTGAAAAAATTTTTTTTTAAGTTTAAAAATCAATACTAACCTTAAAGATTACTCCTGGATTAGTATTCCAAAATTCCTAAGATATCATCTTACCCTATAAACACTGCAATATTTTTGAATATTTTTGTAGACACACCCTACTTTTATAATCATAAAACACAGCAAAATATTTCCACATTTAACATTATAATGTTTTAAGATACTTAATTGTTTTTACAGAATTTTGGTCGAGTCTGTGTGTGGAGGGGGGTCTCCATCCTCTGTGCTTTACTACTTGGACTTAAGCTTTCATTAATTCAACTAATATTTATTGAGTACTACACGTTGTTCGGTACTGAGAGATAAAATACACTAAGAACAATGTTACAATAATTCAAACAACAAAAGTTCTGGGATCCTGTGTATTTTTTGAAAGTAAGAAATCATTTTTAATGCTATAGGCACATCTTTTCTAATGGGCTCCTGTGATATTATCAGGAGTCACAGCTGTAGTGGGTCTTCCATTCTGAACCAGCACTGATTGCGCAACATAGCATCTATTAGCAAATGAGCTCCACTGAGGAAGAAGCACCCTTTTCTGTGAAGATTTCATGTTTGTGGTGGTGTCTCATATACAATTACTCTATGGGAATTCTGTCTCGCCTCTAACTAGCAGAAACAGGGGGAAAAAAAGCCTCTGAAACACACACCAGCACGCAGGGCCTTGTCTTTGCTCTGAAATGGAAAACCACAAAGTTTTACCCAGTTCTCACAAACAGTCAGGAGTTGCCTCATTAAGGCACCTATTTCTAGTTTCTACTGAAGCAATGCAAGAATCCTACTTTATTCTAAGTGAATATTAACAGAGAACGGAGGTTTAAGGGATGTAATGCAAATCTGTTTAGAAGCAACTAGATAAAAAGGAAAACTATAACTCTTGTTCATGGTCTAGCTGACAAAAAAAGCAAACCGAAAAGGTATGCAGAATATTGCTTATGAACACCAAAATCCAGTGTCATCTCCATAGACCAATCTTTGCACATTTTCTTAACAAATATATGGCATATATATTGCAAGTATAGCTTTTGTGAGAGACAGGGTAAAGTTCTCATGTTCAAACAAGTATGAAAGAAATCAGATGAGAACAGAGTTATAAAGTTAGCCATCAATGTGGATATAGGGTATTAAAGACAAGCCCTCATATGACTTCCTTAGATAACCAAAGTGAAATAGTTGGCATTTCTCTCTCATGAATCTAGGAGGTGGACTCTCTATAATAGAACACACTGAGTGGGAAAATGAAAAGTTTCACAAACCTTGCCATAAAGGCTAACTGTTCAAGATTAACTCCAGAAATCTTTGAGAGATACAATTTCTCAACACACGTAGAATATGTTATAAATAAATGTTGATATTTTTCTTTACAGTGGGTGAGGGTCCCGATGCAAACTGTTCATGAGTGCCTACCATGACGTCAGTCATATGTCAGAAATCATAAAAGGTGACCAGGAAACCGTAAGCCTGATATTTACTGTTTCCAAGCATGCCTCGAGAGGTCACAGTTGCTCTGAAATCCAGGAAAACCCTGCATTCTTAAGCCGTAGGCTCAGAATTCCCAGAGTAGGGGCACCTGGGTGGCTCAGTCAATTGACTGACCAACTTGAGCTCAGGTTATGATCTCACGGTTTGTGGGTTTGGGCCCCGTGACAGGTTCTGTGCTGACAGCTTGCTCAGAGCCTGGAGCCTGCTTTGGATTCTGTGTCTCCTTCCCTCTCTGCCCCTCCTCCATTCATGCTCTGTCTCTCTCTGTCTCTCAATAATACATAAATTTTTGAAAAAAATTTTAAATAAAAAAAGAATTCCCAGAGTATAATTTTACTTTAAATAGATGAAAATATTGGTAAAAACTACTGAAAGATATTTTATTTATCTATTTAAAGCAGAAGATACACATTTTAAGTTTTCATCCATATCTCAGTAAAATAACAATGACTTTTTCATTACTAGTTACTAATTCTAAGGCTAGTAAGGTTCACACAGGCTTGTGATCCTAAGGACAAATTTTTCACAATGCCACTTTTTGTTTCCTTTAAAAAATCATATAATCCCAAACTCAAGATCTTACCCTCATATTCACTCCTCCAAAATGCTTTCAATCAATTCTTATTGAGCTCTATTAGGGCATGCAACCTGATACCACAGGGCATAAAATTTTGGGAAAGACACAGAAGTTCCATTAAAAATCTTGATGTTCCAATACTCCAAAAGAATGCCACCCCATAAGCTAGTTTCTGTATTAAATGCAAATCAATAGGTGCATATAACTAGACAAATCTTGCAACCAAAACGAATATATCTACTGTAATATTCATTCCAACATGATCTCCTTGTCACCCAGATGCCTCTAACAAGTGACTCATGGCCTGGTCCTGATCCACTCTCCACACTGTTAGCGCTCTCTTCTAAATGAAATTCTCCTCCCTCCTCCCTCCGTTCCTCCTTGGCCTTATCTTTCTTCACTGACATTCTGCCTCCTCATTCCACACAGTGAGTAAAATACTGTTACGTGCAATTTTGTAAAGTTTACAAGTTCTAGATCCATAAAGATTGTCTTCATGACAGTTCCCTCATCTGTTCCAAATTCCAACATGAGAGAATATCTGTCTACCATGAGTGAAATGTCCACTTCTAAGCTAATCACTTATGGCCATGGGTCAGGTACACAGTACATTAATGGATTCTGATGGTATTCCTTGAAGTATAAAAGTTTTTAATAGTGATTCTTTCCAACTTACTGATTTTCTCTTTCCAACTTACTGATTTTCTCTTTTCCTGGCAATATCTTTGTTGTCAAATCTAAGAAATCATTGTATAACCCAAGAGAATACAGATATTCTGCTGTATTTTCTTCTAAGATTTTCTAGTTTCATTATGGCAATGGCAGCATGACTCTGTAAATATGCTAAAATATGTGAAATTATATGCTGTAAGCTGGTTAACTATATGGTATGTAAACTATTTCTAAAGCCATTTTTAAAAAAGGATGGTTTCTAAGTAGTCAACTCAGAAAGACATCTACAACAATGGATTTAATAGGGAAATAAGTGGTATAGTCAGGAATTGCTCACGCCTGTGAAGGGAGGGCGGCCTTTGTACAGGGCGCCCAGAGACAGCTTCACATAGAGGTAATAAGTAGACTGTGGTTTGACTGAAATGATCAGAAGGAAGCAATCATTATGTTTAGATATGTGAAAGGCTTTATTATGCACAGGCATGATTACACTGGATTCTCACAACAAACTCAGGGAAGGTTATATTTCCACACTGACAGAGTGAAGAGATGAGCCTTAGAAAGAATATGTGGCAGGCCCAAAGTCGTACATAATCAGAAATGCTTGAGCCAGGAATGGAATCCATGTCTGTCTCCCAAGCTACGGTCTTAGCCACCTCTCAAATCACACAGCAACAAGGCATCAATTTGTAAGTGTGGGTCAAGGATACTTATGAAGGCCTTTAGACTCATACATTTTCCGATGAAAAAGTCAACACCATCCTGTATTCTGTCAACTGTAATTTTTTTTCAGTAATGTTAACAATAGAAGTTATAAAAAAAACTTTTAATGCTAACTGTATATACAGTTTATGAACGTTTAAAAATCTGTGCTTCAAAATGTTACAAACATTACAGGTAGTGTTCTGTTTATGTGATATATTCAATAATAAAATTTTAAAATTTATTTGGAAAGAAATGCCATCATTAAAATTGTTCTCAAATTATGACATTATTTCATTAAGTTTCAACTACTAAAAGAGAAGAGTATGAAGAAACCAAGAGAATGAGGAAACTAGTGATAGATAAATATCACTAGAATGGCCTGTATTACAAAACTAGTTATTCTTTACAAGTATCCAAGGGGACATAGTGACTGAATTGCCCAAATGACTTTGTTATAAAACCTATCATCCTATAACATAATGTCATGTGTGAAGTACAAAGAAAGTGCTATTGAGTACAGAGGGGGAAAAAAGCTGGCAGGATTTAAGTGTTATTACTATTCTCTTTGATCCCTAGAGCAATATCAAAAAGTACATTGTACTAAAAGATTACGTAGGATTGCAAACTGACTGTCCTTAAAGGATAGGAGTTTTGTAAAATTATTCATTACCCACTGCACTTGGCCATCTAGTTCATAGGTTCCATGGATGTCAAAGAAAGGAAGGGTCAGGTACTCCAGGACCCACTAAAGAACTGAAAAGGCATCAGTTACTTTAGTCTACAGCAGATACTTGTCCAAATTCTGAGATGAGAAAAAAATGAAAAATGGTTTTTTGGCAGTTCCTTCATTTAAAAAAAATCTAAGTGAAATTTTTGTGAAAATTATACCTCATATAAAGTTCTTATATAAAACTATAAGACTTATTTTTTAATCTTAATGAAATTGCTCAATAAATTCATTTTAAAATCTCTTTTGGGGAAAAAAAGAAGGAAATAGAGCTTTTTTAAAATTTCAAACTTGAAACTTTTGTTGGCAAGTACT
This sequence comes from Suricata suricatta, assembly GCF_006229205.1. Taxonomy (NCBI): domain Eukaryota; kingdom Metazoa; phylum Chordata; class Mammalia; order Carnivora; family Herpestidae; genus Suricata; species Suricata suricatta. The sequence goes on along the minus strand of NC_043702.1, from coordinate 95,066,841 downwards.
TCTGTGCTGAAATACCTTTTGGATCAACCTAGAAATGAAGGGGTACAGGTCAGTAGCTGGAAATTGTAGTCAAGAGCTTTATGAAAATTACCCTATTAATAGAATCCTGGGAATATTACAGATCTGGATCAGAAACATTATTAGCACCTACTTAATAAAGGAGAAAAGGAAAATGATAAATGTATCTCTAAAACAGGAAGATCTTGCCAAAATCTTTCATGCTTGCCCTTACAGTGCCACCAGTAAAGGGGACTGCATATCACTGAATATCTTACAGAGATCTCAGAGTAATCCATCTAAATGGGGGCTGCGCCTCAGAGCACCAGGAAATAAATGGCATCATTAAATTCCTCTGAAGTAATGTCTCCTTTCTCAATAATGTACCAACTCCTATGACAGTTGTCTCTCAGAGAGTCAACTTGGCATTGTTCTCTCTCTAGAATGAGAGACTTTAGATCCTGGGTATAGCCCATATTTAGAAAAAAAAATGCATTTGCCTGTGGAATGATAAAAGCACATTTTTAAACCAAAAATGCTCAATTAGCTCAATATAATGTGTTTTCTGCTTTTCAGAGAACAGAGTATATTCTGGCCTGTCATTCTCCGCCAGCCATTTACAGATTATCCTCTTGAATGATATGTGACAGGCTTCATTAGCAACTTCAGTGAACCGTCCATTTCTTAAAAGGTAACTGTCTCAAACTTGGAGTGGCCAGGCTCTATGTACCTTTATTCTTTCTTCTCCAACTGGCAACCAGCCCACTGTGTGTTTCCTCATTATCAATAACTATGTTAAAAGCCAAGAGAAAAGTAGAACTGTAATTGGCCTCATCACATAGCCATTAAGAAATAAAGAGGATAGAATTCACCTCCAGGTGAGATGTAGGAACGACGTTTCTGCCCCCAAGAATATAATGGAAACTGCAGAATTGTTCTTGAGGCATCAATTCATAAAGAAACTTGTCTATATAACTTTTATATAATATCCAGAAAAAGAAGAAAGGCTGGTATTTGCTGTCAAAATGACATATATAGTAACTTTTTTCTTTACTATGTAAACATGGAAAAATCCTTTAAACTCTTTGAACCTTGGCTTACTACACATATAATATTAATTACATTATTTTCCTTATTGATTTTTGCAAAGTGCATATGAAATCACATGCCTTAAGCAAGTGTTAGATGCATGGCAGTTACTTATTAATATACATCAATAAATTATGCAAAATATATTTGAGCATGTGTGGGTGTGTGTGCATGTGTGTATGCATTTAGATGGATGGCTAGCTAGAAAGAGATAAAACAAAAAGAGAGTGTTATTTAATCAGGGAATTCAATACAGATAGTACCTGATTTATCTTCGAGCACTTCTCAAAGGCATGGAGCAACTCTACTTTTGCAGTGTGGGTCAACCTACAGGGTTTGAACGTCTGTTTTGTGATGTGCCTGCCTAAAGTGCCTTGCATGAAGTGCTTTCAATTATAGGTAGCTGCTAAAATTCATTCCAGAAAGTCAAGAAACAACTTCTATATATGTGCTTTTACTACAGCTTGTTTAAATCATTGACCTTTCCTCTTTGGTTCATAATGCCTTGTCAGATGCAATGGACTGTTGCTAATATAAAAGAAAACAAAATAAGATTCTATTCTGGGAAGAGAGTTCTGCCTGCCTGAAGTGCAAAGGACTAACAATCCTACAGAGGAATGTTAAAAAGTTACAAGCCAGAACTGCTTGTTTCACATACATTATGATGCTTGATCAGGTGGAGGAGAAAGACAAGAAAGGGTAACAAATGTTCCCTGACAGCCATTATGTTCATCAGATAATGAGTCACATAAACAGTTGCCATGTCAATTTTTATATCATGTCTTTCTATGTGCATGAGTTAAAATTCAGATTCTATCTTTTTTCTGACTTTCCCAATTAAAACATTGGTAATTGGTCATTTTTCTATTTTCCACTCTCATGTTGCCATAAACTTCGAACTCCCTGATGAAGAGCTGTCAATGAATAATTCATTTATCCATGTCTCCCAGTGTGTAAATTTTTTATTACATGTTTGAGCAGTGGATACACTTTACAAGTCTTCCATCAGAGCTCTGGAGGGTCTCAGAAATTCTGTGTAGATTAAACAAAAAAATGAAAGAATGAAAAAAAGAGAAGGAAAAGCACTCTGGCCATACCACTAGAGCAATACCAAGCCAGAGCTCAAATACCACTGATGAATTAGGGGAAAAGGGTGAGGTGATGTCAATGTAATAGTTTTACTATCAGTGCTGGCTTAACTCTGCAGGTTCTAGAATTAAAGAATCTCAACATGAAATGGCAGGGGTCATAAATGTGAAGTTTTAAAAACACCTTTAAAAATAAAATGGAAGACAAAATAATTGGACTGTATTTTCAAGTACAATTATGTTATGTATAATAGAAGTACCATTCAAATGGAAAACTCATTTAGATAACTATTAACTAGTGATCTAAAGCATAAATGCAAGAAAAGTGGTTCCTCAGGAGGCTTTATAGTTGGAGGCAGGAGTTCTTTGCTCATTCCCATCGCTGACACACCAGCTTACACTACGTTTCCGAGAGGCATTGCATGAAGCATCTTAGCACATTAAACTTGGAGAAATCTTTTAAAGGGTAGCTGTTAAGAGGGTTAACTTTCTAATCCCCAAATTTATTTGGCTCTAAATCCACACTTACCTGGCAAATTAGTCTATAACAAAGGGGACAAGAATATTTAAGGGGGAAAAGATGGTCTCTTCAATAAATGGTGCTGGGGAATCTGGATAGTCATATACAAAAGAAGGCAGCTGGACCACTTTCTCATGCCCTACACAAAAATAAACGTCAAATGAATAAAAGACCTCAATGTGAGGCCTTAAACCATAAAAAATATTAGAAGAAAACACAGGTGGGAATTGCTTAAGCATCACCCTTAGCAGCGTTTTTCTTAGTATGTCTCCTCAGACAAGAAAAAACAAAAGCAAAAGTAAACCATTAGAACTACACCAAAATAAAAACCTTTTATACAGCAAAGGAAACCATCAACAAAATGACAAGGAAACCTACTGAATGGAAGAAGACAATTGTAAATGATGTATTAGATAATGAGTTAATATCCAATATATAAATAACTTCTACAACTCAACACACACACACACACACACACACACACACACACACACACACACACACATACAGTAAATAGTCTGACAAAAAAAATGGGCAGAGAACATGAACAGTTTTCTAAAGAAGACATACAGAGGACCAACAGACACATACAAAGATGGTAGCCATCACTAATCATCATGGAAATGCAAATCAAAACCACAATAAAATAGTATCTTACACCTATCAGAATGGCCAGAATCAAAAAGACAAGAAATAATAAATGTTGGCAAAGATGTAGAGAAAAAGGAACCTTCACTCACTGTTGGTGGGCAAATAAACTGGTAGAGCCACTACAGAAAACAGCATGGAGACTACTGAAAAAACAAAAATATAAATACATGGGGCACCCGGGTAGCTCAGTGGGTTTGGTGACTGACTTCAGCTCAGGTCATGATCTTGCAGTCAGCAGGTTCCACCCCCATGTAGGGCTCTGTGCTGCCAGCTCAGAGCTGGGAGCATGCTTTGGATTCTGTGTCTTTCTCTCTCTCTGCCCCTCCCCTGCTTACCCTCTGTCTGTTTCTCTCAAAAATAAATAAACATTAAAAAATGTTTTAATAGAAATACCATATGATCCAATCATTCCACTACTGGGTATCTACTCAAAAAAAAAGAAAAGAAAAGAAAAAAAGGCACTAATTTGAAAAGACGTATGCACCTCTATAGTTATTGCAGAATTATGTACAATATCTAACATATGGAAGCAACCTGTGTCCATTGATAGATGAATGAGTAAAGACGATGTGGTATGTGCCTGTGTGAGTGCACGCACCCATGCTAGACCACTCCTCAGCCATAAAATGTGAGATCTTGCCATTGCAACAACATAGATGGATCCAGAAGGTATTATACTAAATGAAATTATTGAGAGAAATACAAATACCACATGGTTTCACTTATACAAAGTAAAAACAAACAAACAAAATAAATAAATAAAAAGCAGAAACAGACCCATAAAGTCTGAGGACAAACCAATGGCTGCCAGAGGGGAGGCAGGCAGAGGAATAGTAAAGGGAGTAGAAGATACAGGTTACCAGTTATAAAATGAATGAATACAAGGATGAAAGGTTCAGCACAGGGAATACACTCAACGTTGTAATAGTATTTTGTGATGGCAGATGATAGCCACACTATGGTGAGCATAGCATGACGTACAGAGTCACTGAATTATTACGCAATACACTTAAAAGTATTATAAATTTATGTATCAACTATATCTCAAGTAAAAAAAATAAATTTGTTTTTTAAAAGCAGAACATACCACTGTGTTCTACTCAAAACAGTTTAGGGAAACTAATTAAATGGGCCTCATGTCCCAAATTCAACCTTTAGAATAAATATTCATTAATCAGTAAGCATAATGATTTTTAAGAATACCATCTCAAATCTCTAATAATATATTCAGAAATATCACATTTTAGATCAGAAGGTAGTCAGAAATGCTACCATTTGTGAGAACTTTTTCAAACCAGTCTACACTAACTGAAAAATCAAAAGCATAATCTTGGTCAGACAGGAAAGTACTAAGTGTAAATCCGATTGAATATCTTGAGTGAATATATCAAAAAAATAAAACTGGAAAATTTTGCTGTCTTTTAGAACACAAATATATTCCATCTTGAACATTCAGACAATTGAAAGGGGGAAAGATAAACATGTTCAAAGAACTTAGTAAAGTAAATAAATATCCTTATTTCTCTCCTCGTCTCTCATTTCTTTGTCTCTTCATATCAGTCTATCTGTCCATCCATCTATTCACCCACCTACCATCTGTCTATCCATCTTAAAAATGCTTCATATATAAAAGAAAAAATTCATTTTCGGTAAAGTTTGCTCATGTGTTTTTACCAAATAAACATTAACAATAACAGTAACTTAGAGCAGACCACGCTCACTCTTTCAGATACAGAGAAATGTCCAACAGGTTTCGTTCTTCAGTTTTTTGTTTTTTCCCCACCACTTCGGTTCATGTCCAAGCTAAGAAATATGTGGATCATGAAGCATTTCACATCTGTAATAACCTTGATTCTAATCTTTTTACCTTTTAGTGGCTCAAGGTAGAGACTAATTCAAATCAGTACAAAATTAACATACTTATTCTTTAATGAATTCATATATTCTAGGTCAAAAAGAACAGATTTTTATGTTCATTTGTAATATTTCTACAAACCATACACTTAGGATTTTTTCCTAAGGAAAAAACTGGAAAGTCTTATTTTTGGCACTGAAAATATACATCAATATTTCTGTCAGCCTAACAGTATCTATTACTATGCCAATCCAAATGCTCATTTCTTCATTTAAAAGCCTATGACCCAGTTCCTACAATATGTTCAATTATTTGTTTCACAGAAAACACTTAGATAATATTACATGAGAAATTTTTTCTAACAATAGCAACCGTCAGTACAAAAGTAACATCAATTTACCCAAGAATCCTTTTTGTTCACTTTATTATGTGTTTATACAACATCTCATCTTTTAAAAATTTTTTGTTTGTTTTTGAGAGAAAGAAAGACAGACAGAGCACGAGCAGGGGAGGAGCAGAGAGAGAGGGAGACACAGAACCCAAAGCAGACTCCAGGCTCTGAACTGTCAGGAGAAAGCCCGATGTGGGACTTGAACCAACAAACAGTGAGATCATGACCTGAACCAGAGGGGGACACTTAACCAACTGAGCCACCCAGGTGCCCCTAAAACATTTCATCTCTAGACCATGGGAATATAACTAATTGGTTGGATATATATGCTTACTTTGTTTGCATCTTATACTAACTCTAAAAGTATTATCAAGCTAACATTTTGTAGATATATTTTATTAAATATTATTCTCAACAAAAATGGAACTCTTGGAAATGTTTAACAATACTACTAACTTAATCTTTCTCAATTAAGATACCTACCACCAATTTTCATCTTCACATTTTGGTTTAGTATTTGAAAATTTTTCTTGAAAATGCCTGCATAATGAATTCTTTTAGCGGAGCCATCACTTTACCATCCAAAAGTTTTACCATTCTTTTTCACAGTTTTCTACTCAAGTGTTTTTCACCTATGGTTTATTTAAAGTCTGTTTTTGTTTTCCAACCTCTGTGTTAGCTTTCAGGTGGACTTTGAAGTTTCTAGTTCCGCTGAAAAAAATATTTTCAAAAGACATCACAGCTGTTCAGTGATACCCAGTATATCTACTGCTTATTCTTTCTGTGAAAATTTGGAGCTTGTCACCACATTTCTGAAAGCAGTAAGGAAAAAGGGCAAGAACAAGAGGGTTTTCAATGATAAAGAAAAAAAATAATGTAACAACCTGCAGAACAAAGACTGTGGAAGTCAATTTTCAGCTGATCCCCTGTGTGACTTTAAAATCTACTCTTAGGAAAGTGCACAGTTTTCACAGTTTGAAAGGATAAAGAATACCCTGTTCGAAACTTCAGTCAAAATTTTCTAATTTCAAAACTTCATCACCTAGTAAAATACCAAGCTACTTTAAAACAGTCACCAGTAGTTCATAGGTGCAGAATGTGGGCAATGTTCACTTTCAATGCCATCTAAATCAGGGTAATCAAATCAATTTTCTCTAAGGAATAAAAAACCGACTATTTCTGTAAGACCAGTTTGTTAATATTTTACACATACCTACATACAAAGCCCTTTGAAGCTATAATAAAGTGATTTCGCAAGCACTATAATGCAGCAAAAAGAACGTGAGCATTTCTCAGTATGGTGATGTGGGTTTGAGAATAGAAAGTGGCAGTACTGTCATACATAGTCTCTACGGCAGACCCGCAAAATCCCCTTCATGGTATTTATGCCCTTCTATAATCCTCCCTCCTTGAACGTGCTCTGGACTTTGTGATTTATTTCAAACCCACAGAATGTAGCAAAGGTGATAGAACGTCACTTTCAATTTAGAGGATAAAAGTCTCCGGCTTCCATCTTGGACTCTCACACACACACTCCCACTTAGACTACTCACCCTGGGAAAACCGGGTGTCGTGTCATGAGAAAGCCGTGTGGAGCGACCAACATGACAAGCAATTGAGTGAAGAGGGCTCTGGGCTACAGTCCACAAAAAATGGAGACTCACATGAGTGAATCTGGAAGCAAGTCTCTGCTAGTCATCTGATGACACTCCCACCCCTGCCAACAGCTTTGCTGCAAGCTCAATAGAGACCTGAGATGAGAGGTGCTGGCCTCCGAACCAAAGAAAGAGTAAGATAGTAAAGGTTGGTCCTTCTAAGCCATAAATTTTGGGGTAATTTCTTATGTAGCAACGAATAACGCATACAGGTGCTCTGGATTCTTACTCCTTGTGTCTTACAACACCTTCACAGGAGCTCAATAAATGGTAGCTTTTGTTATTTTTAAAAACATAATCTTGTGTTATTTATAAATCCTAAGCTTTAAATTAACTGATGTTTTTGCCCAAATGGCAGTTCATAAGCATGTATTTCATACAAGGCATTCCAGCAGTCTACGGGTATGAAGACAGATAAAGGAAGTGCCTTATCCTCATGATTATATACAATGAAATTACAATAGAATGGAAATGAAAAATTAAAAAGAAAGTAACAGTTTAAGTACACATAGAATATTATAATGAGATATCACTTAAATATTTAATAAGCAGGCTCACCACCTCTCTCATACTCTATTTTTCCATTAACATCCTTGTGTCTGCTTGATTCCAATACATGTGGAGTAGAATTAACACATCATATTTTAGGAAGTCACACGGTATTCTCTCTCTCCTGCTGAACATACATTATAGCTATGAAGTCATGTTTGCTATTCATTAAATCATTCAAGGTTTACAGAAGGTGATGAAGCTTTCAAATCAGAAGTCTCTGAGTTTTAATCCTGGTTCTGTCAGTGACTGGCCCTTAAGATCCGATGAAGTAAATTAACCTCTGACCCATAATTTGTTTCTCCTATAAATTGAAGACATTAATGCATACCTATTTCCAAGGGTTATTCTGAGAGTGAAACAAGAGGAGTCAAATACAGAGCAAAGTACCCAGTAGTGGGTCTGGAACAAATTTAGAATGCAGCAAGTGGTAGCTCCAAGCATGCGGACGCAAAGATGACTGAAACACATTGCCAGCGTCCAGGTACATACACTTTTGAGAAAGATTTCTAATTAAAAGACACTGAATACGAAATAATACTGAAAACGAACCATGGACTGAAGGGGGAAGGGGAGGGAGGGAGGGGGTGATGGTCATGGTGGGGGGCACTTGTGGGGAGAAGCACTGGGTGTTATATGGAAACCAATTTGACAATAAACTATTAAAAAAAAGACACATCAATAAAGTATGGTTAAAGCCACATACATAATTAGAACCAATTTATAGTTAAAATGCAGCTTAAACATCCATTTAATGCCAACATTGTACAAATCACAATGCCATAACTAAGATGTATACAAGCAAGACAGAGCCCTTGACCTACAGGAGAACAAGAGGAAAAGAGTAAGTGGATAGACATAAGTCACTGTCAAAGAAGGCAGAGAAGAACAACCACAGTTTTAAAAGCACAACAACAGTGGAAATGGGGACATAAGATTAAATCTGATGAAAGCTTTGGGAAATCTCCTGAAGACTGTGATTTTAGGATGGATTTTTTTTTAAATGGTTAAAAATTCTATTTATCTGTGGGGAAAAAAAGGCATGCAAGGCATAAGAAACTATATGAACAAATGTCCCCAGGATGGAAAGGACAGGAAAAATATTTTTAACTAGATTAAATGACAGACAGGTGGTGAAGAATAGAGTGGGGGAAGGAAGGAATAGGGAGGAAAAGGGGAGCAAGTTAGAGGGAGTTGCCTGGGCTGACACCATAGCGTGGTGACAAGTGCTCCTGAAATACAGTCATGTGCAGGGCGTCTGGGTGGCTCAGCTGGCTAAGGTCACCTCTTGATGTTGGCTCAGGTCACGATCCCAGGGTCGTTGGATCAGGCCACACTTCAGGCTCTGTGCTGACTGTGGAGCCTGCTTAAGATTCTCTCCCTCCCTCTCTGCCTGTCTCTCCCACTCACACACTCTGTCTCTCTCTCTCTCTATACACACACACACACACACACACACACACACACACACACCCAGAACCAGTGTCATGAGAACACAGCCTTATATTCTGTCTCTGAGACAGACACTGAGGACCATCCCACAGAAACCATGTTTTGATGATAATCTAAAAAAATACCAAAGTAGTTCCTCCACACCTCCCTCAATTCCCTTTTGTGTATAAACATTAGCATCTTTCTAGACTACAGAACAAAGTTTTCAAACAAAGTTAAATGGCATCTAAGTAAGACGTTTTTAGCTGGTGAAGCCCTCTCTACAGGGGTAGATGTGAGAACAGTCAAACTCGGTAGTCTTCTGACCTTGAAAGTGACCAGCCCTCTGAAGAGTGAATATGTTTTTGCCTAAAATAAAACAAAAGCCAGTGCCTTAAAGCACAATTAATCTCATGCTTGCCCCCCCCCAAAAATTGAGACATAAATGCTTTGTTGGTACTTTCTACAAACTAACTTATGAAAATAGAAAAATCTATTTTTCAATACATGGTTACTATAAATATTTCATCCTATTTAGTGTTTCTGAGAACTCTTATTAATTAATATATTAGAACATAAAATTTGACCAAATTATTATCATCCTCAATTCTAAAGCTGAGTTGCAAATGACCACAGGCATAGATAAAACCATTGTGGACAGTAATGTACAGACTTAACATATATTTTATATTTAGAATAATGCTTTTTAAGAACATGTACAATTTTCAGGATAAAATTTATGATCTGAGAGATGAATACATCATATCCCCATGGACAGCTCTCCAATATTGTATTTAGACTTACTCTTCACCAGAGTTAAAGAATGATTTAACTCCTTTTAAAATGAAAATGAACCCCCCAAAAGGTGTAGTAGATTAAACTTGTTCAGCAATTAACAACCTCAACATTAAAGGATTTATTGGAAAGTCTAAGATGTGCAAAAATACAGCAACAGGTAAGTGACCATGTCCTATGTTGCCTACCAAATTCCCCTCTTAAACAATTCTTACATCATCCCAGGTTCCAAATCAGAAACTCCTTGCTGCTCAAAGAATAAAGTTTAAGACACCTGGCCAGGCATTCATACTTAGATGTAACTTAAGAATCAATCCTGCATCTCATGTTTATCTCACACTGATTCTCAAAATGAATCCCTATGTGTAATACATCTTATCCAATTCAGCTTCCAAACTATGTCTTGCTGATTGCCAAACCAATCTAACAATTAAAATGCTCTCTCACGTTAGTCCTCTTGAAACATCAACAAGAAAGCCAGGTCCCTTCCCTTGCTCCATCTTTAATGAGGTCTGGTATCACTGTTCTAATCAAAATTAGCTCTTTCTTATATAAACACTTAATACTTACAATCTGCACCATTTGTTTAGTACTTAACGATACCGGAGCATATATGTTTTATGTGAATGTCTCTTCTTCTTTCCTTTAACTCTGGCCACCACTCAGACCTAAAAATCCTAAAGTAGCATTTTGCGGTGAATTGAGACATATTAGTGGGACTGACAGTTACTGAGTTGCTTCCACAGCCCTCATCCCCAGTGAAATAGATCAGAAGATATGCATGTAGTAAGGATATCTATTACTTGTGAAATTTTTGTTTTATGTACGTGTGCAGGTATGTGGTTAGTGAATGGCAAGGAATATTTCTTACCGCACTATAATATTTTTAAAAAGTTGGCAAGCCACCATCTTAGTAAACCATGTCTCCTACGTGTTTAAACATTGAGCATCTAATGAACAACTATATATTAAATAACTGCTTACAATGGGCAGGACAAGAGAATAAATAAAACTAAAGGAGAATCAGATACATAAAAGAAAAGCCAATACTAAAGGACAGAATGGCGACATTGGGAGTATCAATGAATACGTACTCGGTGAGAAAAATGGGGAATGTCAAATTGCTAAGACCAAATTTCATTTTCAGTGCCACCTGGAGTTGGCTTTGATTTGTCACAAGGCTATGTGGCACAATGACTACTATGCTTCATTGAGGACATCTTTGTGGATCATCATAAAACTCAAGTGTAACCTGCAATAGGTTATATTACCAGTAAGTTACACCACCCAGCAATACTAAAGATGGGCTTATTGTTCTTTGATATGTAAGAAGAAACACTTGGCACTCTTAATAAAATCCATAATAGTGTCTTTCTAAATTCATGATTTTCTTATGAGCATTTCCTTTCTTGTTCTATTACACAGCCCAGAATTTACTTTTCACATACATTATGTAAATAAAGCTTTATATTTTAAAACAAAGATGACATGTGAATAAACATTAAATAGCTTACAAGACTGAAATAGCACCATCTGTCTAAACAACATTTTAAAATACATGACATCTTTGTCTACCAAATTTCTCAAACTATATTTTAAATTTCTTATGTAAAGTATCCAAAATGATACAGAGTAATAGGAAGCACATTTTATGTGGCAAAGAGCACTGTTTGTTCACAATTCTTGATTCCTTCCCGATCTTGAAATGGCTTCATAGTGGTGTACCTCCTCACTGACTTTGTGCTTGATTCTGTGACTTGCTCTAACCATTCAATGTGTGTCGATATAATGAACCATATCTATCCAAGCTTTAAGTGTGTATGTGTGGTTTGGGATGTGTGTATAATCCTTCCCTAAACTATCCAAGTATTACTTCCTGGTTAAACATCAGTCCTGGAATGGGAGACACATGGAGGAGTTATGAACCCAACAATCTGAAGCAGTGTAACACCAACCAATTTGCAGTCTCTTCAGCAGAGAATAAATCTTTTGTTCTCAGAAAAAAAAATTGAGATTTTTGTTTGTCAGGCATAACTTTAGTAAAAATGATTAACAGACTTCATAACTCGAGTATCATAATAACCAAATTAAAGTCCTAAACACATATCACAAAAAATCCATTAACATTCTTGAAAAGCCTCAATAGTTTTTCAGCATGATTTCATTGATATATACACTCTTCTTAATTTATCATCTTTTAAATGTTTAATATGGGAATCACTCTTGAATACTTTCCATTCTCTCAAAATGAACTGAGATGCTTGATCCTGGCCATTTCCAGTACAATCTGGTGTAATTCGTAATTATTTGAATTGAGACATATAACAACCAACAGATTAATGGCTGCCATATAATGTATTTAATAATGAGCTTGTGTATATGTATTTTGAACATCTTCTGGATTTTTGCACTACCATTTTCAAAGGAAAAATAAAGATTTGAACCTATTTTCAGAGAACAAAGCTATCTAACGTGCATTTGGAAATAGATACTACACCAGTGAAGCAACTCCTGACTTATTAATGACCAACTTTACTACAACAGAATATTTTTGGAATCTTTTTCATATGAGAGTGGGACATTTCTGGATTTGCAGTTAAGGGGATAAAACACTTAAAGTAAACCACCCAGCCATCATTCTTCTTAAATGCCAAATTTGTCCCTGGGAAGGTCTTCAAAAGATAGAATATCATATATTATATATTAGTATTTCCATGTGCTTAACCATAGGAATGACGCTTGGCCAAGTAAACTCTGGTGCAAAGTCAAGACAAAGCAGCCTTAAGCATTCATTGTACAAACAGTCATAGATAGTATGGCTCAACATATCCTTAAATATCATTCTAGGGGCACCTGGGTGGCTCAGTCAGTTAAGCAATTTGATTTCGGCTCAGGTCATAATCTCAAGGCCCTGAGATCATGCCCTCCTTTGGGTCCACATTAGGCATGGAGCCTGTTAAGATTCTCTCTCTCCCTCTCCCTCTGCTCCTCCCCTGCTTGTGCATGTATGCTCCTTCTAAAAAAATAAAAAAGAAAGAAATCATTCCAGGCCAGGGTCCAAAGACTGGGATTCTTACTAACGTGAGCATTTTAGTAAAACAAGAGGTATGTGACTTTTGTTGTAGATAAGCTTCATGAAATTCTGTAGAATGAAAAACTACATCCAGGGAAATGAAATTACTTGCTCTAGGACACAGCTATTATTTCCAGAGTAAGAACAATGCAATATTTTATCAGTCTATTTAATCATTACTGTGGAAGGTACAACCTACACATTGTGACTTCATGGGATGGTTCTGCTGCTTCCACAAAAAGCATAATGATTTTGGTTTATATTTTCTCCTGTGAAAATACATGGAAGTTTGGGATTAATACGCAGTGTACTGCAATGAGTTTATCTTCCCAACAAGAACGTTGGGATAAAGTAATAAACAAGAGCAGTGACGATGGAGATGCTAGGACAGCAGAAGCAAGATGGTTATATGTAGGGAGAAAAGCTCTATTGAAGTGAAATTTATGAGCATACAAATTACCCAGGAACCATAAATGCTTTCAATATTAAAATTACCTTATCTTATTTTTGATAACTAATTTTTCATAAAATATTGAATTTTTCTCAATATAAATTACTGACCAACACACACTTGGGACAGAAAGAGGCATGCTATAAGCATCTTTTCTTTTGAAGATTATGTTAAAGTTTAAGTGTAGATGTACACATCACAATCAATAGTTGCTTTATATTATGTGGATTTCTATACATATAGTAAGAATGAATACTGAGATATATCCACCAACATTTTAGATTTCTGAGGAAATATTTTAAAAAATAAAAATAAAATAGTGGTGAATGAGGGTGCCTAGGTGGCTCAGTCAGTTGAGAGTCTGACTTCGGCTCCGGTCATGATCTCATGGTTTGTGGGTTCGAGTCCCACATCGGGCTCCGAGCCATCAGATTCTGTGTGTGTCTCTCTCTCTTTCTGCCCCTTCCCTGATCACTCTCTCTCTCTCTCTCCCTCAAAAATAAACATTAAAAAAGTATTTTAATTAAAAAATAGTGGTGAATATATGAAAATGATAGAAAATAGTTGTTGTGACATGAATGAAATCTGAAAAGAGAACACTAGAAGAAAAGGGGTAAAGATTGGCAACTAAACGTAGGGTTAAAACCAAAGCAACAGGTCTGTAATGACCAGTAAGTTAAAGGTATAGTAGCCTAAGCCTTTTGGCTCGTGGTACATCGACACAGTGAACAAATATGAGCCCTCTATCTATTAAAAAGGAGAGATGTGTGAGATACATTATTTGTCAGGTATTTTTAAAGACCTCATTAATTTATAAAGAAAGGAAAAAACTTCCATATGCCAGAAATAAAAATGAAACCACGAAAATGAGAATGAACACAAGACATAAAGACTCCTTTCAGAGGGTTGAAGTGAGTTTGGAAACCACATAATATGCTAGAAACTGGAATTTTTATTGCTATTATTATAATTATTTAGAAAAGGCACACCTGGGGCACCTCGGTGGCTCAGTTGGTTAAGTGTCTGACTTCAGCTCAGGTTAAGATCTCACAGTTAGTGGGTTCGAGCCCCACGTCAGGCTCTGTGTTGATAGCTCAGAGCCTGGAGCCTGCTTCTGGTTCTCTATCTCCCTCTCTCTCTGACCCTCCCTGGCTCACACTGTCTCTCTCTCTCTCAAAAATAAATAAAAACATTTAAAAAAATTTTAGAAAAGCCACACCTAAAGCATAAGAAGAAAGAAGAGAAGAATCAAAAGTAAAATATTAGATAGTGACCTGACTGACCAGGAATAAAACAATCAAGGGAAAATTAGTATGGGCATATGATTATGGGGGAAAAAAAGGCCATCAGCAATAAATCTAGATATAGAGATAGGGAATCACTTAGTAACATAAGGAATGAACAATCCTGTAATAATTAAATAAGTTGAACAAGTGATTAGAAATATCTCAATAAACACTCCAGACAGTTTTATAGATAAAGTTAACCAAACTTTCAAAGAGTAGAATAGGTAATTACAATCTTACACAAACTCTTTCAAAAAAGTACAAAGAAAATAATTCAAATTTTAAAAATAAGAACACAAACCCCAACTTTTCTCATAAAGAATATAATTTCAACACCAAAAATTAATGGCAGTAGAAACAATGACAAATAAAAATCAATTTCACACACGAATATAGATAAGAACTCAAACAAAATAATAGTAAAATAAATCCAGTGTTTAACCTAAGAAAACCAGATTGGCTTAACATTAAAAATAAACTGAATGCACTCATTATGATGATAGGTTACTCTTTTTCTTAAAAAAAATCACTTTAGGAAGTAAATAGATATTTTAAATGGAATTAAATGTTTTTGTTGTTTTTACTGGAAATAGACTGTACCTTCCTTAATGTAATACATGTTTTCTATCACACATCAACAGCAAATTCCTCACTTAAATGCAAAATACTTAAAGTAATTCTCTTTATTTTTTTTTCATTATTTAGAGAATACTTTATTAGTTTCTGTAATCAAACCCATGTAGATAAGACCTTACACATTTAATAAAGCGCGTTACCCCTGTACAAATGGAAAAAATTGTGTTTAACATTTCTAGACCAACATGGCTGTTAATTTCTGTACAATGCCAACCCAACACAGTACGACTGGAGTACTTTTTCCAAAGTTGACAGCACAGCTAAGGTTTCCAAAAATTCAAATTATTTATATATGAATTTATATATGAATGAATGGTAAGAACTCCATGGATGAAAGGAGACACCAAATAGCACTTCAAAGCCCCATGCCACAACCAAAAACACAGCATCATTTCAAACAGAAGCAGTTAGCCAAACCCTGCCCCCTTGGGTACGTCCTAGGGTGTGGACATCAACATTTCATCATCATCTGCTCACTCATCCAGGGAGAAGGGGAGATCAGTTACTGTACTTTGATTGGGTTCAACTCAATCACAAGGTTACAAAAATAGCAAGCTGCCATAATAAAAAATAAGGCTCCTCTATCCCGCACCAGTTACCTTCGGTTCTTGACCACCAAACCGACAAATCCGACAGCCATACCCAAAGAACACAGGGAGCAAAGACCACATCTGATGTCCCAGCTGGAGTCACCGCTGTTTGGCATCAGCTGTTCCTCCGCGGGGTTATTTTCCTCTAGTTCCGGTGTTTCCTACACAGTTTGCACCCCAGGCAAAGCAGAGAGCAGAGGTTCTTCAGTCCACGCAATGGTTCTTCTCTGAACAACAACAGAGCAAACAGATAGGAGGCAAAGCCCAGAAAGTGGACAGTGATTCCAGTAAACCTCCTGAAACCCTGGCCGACCCACCTGGTATCTGTCAGGAAAAAGTAGAGGAAAAGACACCCCCTGCACCCACCATAGCCACCAAACCTGTTAGAACTGGACCAATCAAGCCTCAGGCGATCAAAACAGAAGAAACAAAATCTTAAAGGCTGTAGTTTATCGCAGGGGCTGGGGGAAGGGAGAGGGGAAGAGGGTGAATTAAGTCGGATAATGCCAGCAGCCAAAGGGGTAAAATGGTCTGTGACATTATCCTGTCCAGAGCTTGGAGGTGCACGTGGGACATAGGAACAAAGTAATTCTCTTTAAAACTAGAAATAGGGGCACCTGGGTGGCTCAGTCAGTTGAGCGCCTTGTTTCAGCTCAGGTCATGATCTCACGGTTCCTGGATTCAAGCCCTGCATTGGGCTCTGTGCTGACAGCTAGCTCAGAGCCTGGAGCCTGCTTCAGATTCTGTATCTCCCTCTCTCTCTGACCCTCCCCTGCTCACGCTGTCTCTCTTTGTCTCTCAAAAATAAATAAAAAAACATTAAAAAAAAGTAAAGCTAGAAATAAATCAGACAGAGCTATTGACATCTGCATGTGATAAGATATATGCAACAAAAGGTAAAGAGATTAAAAGAACAAAACTGGCACTATCAGTAAGTAAAATTGGTTTATATATAGAAAAATACAAAGCATGAATTTTAGAGTCTATGAGAATCTTTAAGCAGCTCTTGGGTTTGTAGACACAAACAAAACTTCTATAAATCAGCAACAACCAAAAGATAGAATTTAAAATAAGCTCAATATTATATATATATATATATATATATATATATGCAAACACACATATATATACACATATGTAGAAAGACATTTTAAATCATGTATAAGTGTTTTTAGAAAACTATAATGCTTTATCATGTCATTTAAACATAGCCTAAATAAACTGAATGTTGTATTTTATAATTCTTTCCATATTGACAAACAGTTCCTATGAAAATCCCTGTAATTTTCTTTTTTCTTTTTACTTTTTAATGGTATTTATTTTTGAGAGAGACAGAGAGTGAACAGAGGAGGGGCAGGGAGAAAGAGAGACACAGAATCCGAAGCAGGTTCCAGGCTCCGAGCTGTTGGCACAGAGCCTGATGCGGGGCTTGAACTCACCAACCGTGAGATCATAACCTGAGCTAAAGCCAGACACTTATCCAACTGAGCCACCCAGGTGCCCCAGTAATTTTCTTCTTCAACTTGAAAAATATCAGTGTGATATTCATATGGGAGAGTAAATGACAACGAATTACCAAATTATATATGAGGTAAAATGGAAAAGATAAGCTGGGGAACTATGTTACAATATATAATGATATTATACTGCTATAGTAACAAATGTAGTGTGGTGTTAGCATAAAGGGTAAAAAAAAAAAAAAAAAGCAATGGAGCAAAACAAATGTCCTAGTAGTCCTAGAACCAGACCTACTCATATATAGAAATGTGATTTATTATAGTATTTGTATTACTGGTAAGTTAGTAGAGTTTTATTATTAATTAATTATTCTATGTATCTATATGGAAAAAGTTAACCATAACTTACCCTATACAAAGCAATCAAGTCTAATTTTATTAAAACATAAATGTGTTGATAAAATTATTAAATTTTTAAAACAATATAGGGGACACACTAAAGGACCATAGAAGATTATATGAACAAGATATAAATAATATAAAGAATTAGTAAAATATTAATGAATCTGTTTAAACAATGATTATAATCATTTATAGGTCAAATAACACTACAAAGAACATAAAATGGCAAGCCACACACTGAAAAATAAATTAGTTCAAGATAAAACTGACAAATAATTAGGATCTGGACTACATATAAAACTTCTATAGATAAGTTCAATTAAAAAATATTTTGAGGGAGCCTCACTAAGTTGTTAAGCAACTCTTGATTTTGGGTCAGGTCAGGATCTCACAGTTCATGGGATCAATGCCATGCATTGGGCCTCTGTACTGACAACACAGAGCCTGTTTAGGATTCTCTCCCCCACCCTCACTGTCCCTCCCATGCATGTCCTGTGTCTCTCTAAATATAATAAACAAAAAAAATTTTGAATGAATTTTCATTCAGGAGGAATGTATGGATGACCAATGATTTTATACACATACACACACACACGCACACACACATATAGGTATATATCTATAGATATGTATATATATATATATAAATATATATATATACACATACACATGTGTATATATTCATCCTTATTGTTAATAAAAAATATGAACCAAAATTTCAAACATGTACTGCACAATCAGATTAGGGCTAAATTGTATGACATTATCAAATGTGTACAAAGAATTAGGGCAACGGAATTTTTATTCCCTTCATGAAATGGTTTGGCATTACCTGGAAATAATGTAAATATCCAAAGAAAGGATAATGGATGAATTGTAGCAACTCACTCACGCAATGGGGCACTCCATTACAATAAAACTAACAAAGTACATCTACACACCAACATAAAATGTTGAAAAGCAAGTTTAAAAGACTGAATACATGTGAATGGGTTAAAAATGTGAAAAAGAATGTAATCAGTTTTACGGGTATGTCCATATATCATAAAACTAAAAGAAGGTCATGGTAACTACTCAAAATGCAACAATGAAGGGTTCAAATAATTGGATACAAATATTTCCTAGGGGAACAGTACACCTTCACCAAATTTATTAAAATATATACATTCTATCAAGTAGACATTTACATTTATTAAAGCAATAGATGTTTAATTCTATATCTATTCTAATCAAATATAAATAATATAATGCAAAGAAATTTCTCTCAATGTTGCTTAAATTGAGTAATCAGTAAAACAATGAAAACATTTTATTTGGAATTTTTAAATTATTGGAAATATATACATAGGGAAAAGAGAAACTAATAATAGAAATTTAGAAATATTTAGAATTAAGTGAAAATAAAAATTTTTTCCAAACATTTGGAAAAAATGCTAAAGGATCACTCAGAGGTAAACTTAGTACCTTAAATGTATATTTTTTAAATGATAAAAATTAAAAATTAGTAAGATAATTGTCAATTCAAAATGAAGTAAAAAAGGAAAGAACAAAAGTCAGATAATACTTTTCCTTGTATCATACCAGTAAAATAAATCTTGCCTCTTTACTGATGCTATGATATAAATACATTATAAATTAATTAAATGAAGCATCAAAAAACTATTTAGAGAAATTGTTTAAAAAAATTGCTCCCAAATAATTACCATGACGACTACTGCCTTATATCTGCCTAAAGACTAAGGTAAAGGCCTCAAGGGGCATGTGGGTGGCTCAGTCTGTTAAGCCTCTGAATCTTGATTCTGATTTAGGTAATGATCTTATGGTTCTTGAGTTCAAGCCCTGCATCCAGCTCTGCGCCGATAGTGTGAAGCCTGCTTGTATTCTCTCTCTCCCTGCTCCTCTCTCAAAATAAATAAATTAACATTTAATTATTTTTTAAAAGACTAAGGTAAAGGTCTCCAAAATTACTACCCTGATTGTCAATTTTTTAATTATCAAGAAACTATTTCTAATACAATTTGATGTAGTAAAACAGAACTAATAATATAATATAATTCTATTTGGTATATTTTATTTATTCCATCATTTCCATATTTCCCAATTTGGGGATTAAAAGGGTATGAAGCATTTCAAAGGGATTTATAACTGATTTTCATTGAAAATATAAGGAAGAATGCAACTTCACCAATTTTCTCTGAAAGGGCCCAAACAAGTCATCATTTCCCCCAATAAAACGGGGAAGATACAAGCTCAGTGTGATTTACCTACTGCCTTACAACTGTGGTTTATATGGGATTTGCTCTGGGTATTCAACTTCCAATCAAGCTCAGATGAGAGAATGTTATTCTACCCCTCAGGCTGCAATCTCCCTGTAAAAAGGACTAAAATCAGCTCAATGGCCCTAAGAATTTCCTTTCCGTCCAGTGGGGCTGAGCTATCCTATACAAAACATATGCATGTTAGTTGGGCATTAAAAGAAGGCATCTGGCTCTAGCTTCTCAATTTATATTCTACGCCCACCTGTTCTGTTTTGGTTCCTTTGCCTCATACTTTGTTTCTACCTTACTGCTGCTCAGGATTTTCAGATCAGTGTTTGAATGATGCGCTTTTATTTCAACCTCAGCCCTAAAGCTCTGGTGAAGATTTCCTCCAGCATCCCTTCTGCAGGCTGCTTTGCAAGGGTCCTCTCTACTCCCCTGCCAATTGCCTGTAGCTGCAATCCCAAACTGGTAAGTCACCCAAGACTCTGTTTATCTGAGGTCAAGTTAAGACAGCCACCACCTATTTGGTAGAACCAATCAGGACATACACTGGGAGGAGGCCTGTGCCCTCTGAGAAGAATTAAAATAAGGTACCTAAGTGTTGGAAGAGACATGTCAATATGGAGATAAGTAAAATACTTCTGCCAAATAGAAGAGTTTGAGAAAGATTAAAAAGAGGGATGAGAAAAGCTTTACATAACCACTGGATGTAGTGTAAGAGACTCAGGCCTTTCAAACCATTTATCACCTTCCAACATTTGCTTCTCCTCTTACAACAGACACAAAACATTGGCTTCCATACAAATAAACTCTCTTCCCTTACCATCTCCAACACATGTATTCAAGAAATATGTGGAAATTCTATTCCCTTCAACAAAAAGCAAGTGATAAATTGGACTGTGGAAATGTTAAAACAGAAAGGCCATGGTAGTTTAAAATGCCCTCGACTGAATGGGAATTCCCAATGATGCTAAGACAAATTTCTCACCTTCCAAGTCCACTTAACCTCACTTCCTCCCAAGTACCCCATCTCATTGATAAGACACACACTAGAAATATGCAAAGTGGAAGTGACCTACCAGAGTAATTATATGAACCACTGACTTTTAGTCATCAAATTAGGTCATCTATAACACATTATTTTTTTTAATTCCTATACAGCTTTTAACTGGTGGAAATGAGATCCTGAATGGCACAGATTCAACTGATTTCATGATGCAAGTTAGAAAGGTAGAGAATGAGTGTGCTTGCGTGCGTGCATGTGTGTGTGTGTGTGTGTGTGTGTGTGTGTTTTAAAACACAGAGATCACAGCCCCTCCTTCTGATATTCCCCTAGAGTGGTTGGGATGTTCTGGCTAAGAAATACACTGTCTCTAGCCAGTGCTGCCATGCAGTATTTTCCACCGTTCCACTTCTGCTAACAAGGACAATTCAAGGGCAAATACTAATTATGATTTTGACATAGTTTCACGTTCGTGTTTAGCTTTGAAAGTAATTCCATGGTATGCCCCAGTTCCCTTGTCAGGTTCCTCTACTTTTAATTTCTAATTTAATGAACTAGTGAACTCAGGAAAGGGTTCTGACTTTAAAAGTATTTTTCTTTCCTAATATTTTAGTTGGGCTTTTCAAAAGAACACTTCCAATTAAGATATATTATAAGAACAAACAAGAAAATTTAAAACTCTAAAGAACACCATTACAAAAGGACTTAAAAAAATCATACATCCATCACTTAAGCCTCAGTAACTACTTACTATCTAGTTAATAAAGACACTTGAGGTCCAGATTTCTAAACTATAAAACATATTCATGAAGACAACTTCCCTACATTCAACAAAACAATGGCATTTGTCCGTGTCACTGAGATTTTGAGAAATTTACAAATCTACTCTCTTTGGGCCTGGCAGGGGTCTTTGATTTATGGGATCATTTCAGAGCACAGTGATTTATCCCACAACTAGACTTTGTTGAGCTGGACATGTGACCTTCAACTGAAGAGCAAGCACATACACATTCACAGGATTTTCACATTGACTGGTTCAATATGATAACAAGTAAGCAAATCTTAAAAATCCGTTACACAGTGAAAGAGAAAGTAAGTCCAAATTACCACTAACAGAATGATTGGAACCTATATCCTACTTCCTAACTGCCACACAGAATACTCTGTCATTAACAAAAGACCTGAAAATAGTACCCTGTTTTATCTATGTAGTATATGAAAAGTAGTGACTGAGGCCTGCAGGATTAATTTATAGAAAAGCAGTGACAGACATTGGCATTTTCAAAATTGTTATTAAAAACTTGTTATTTTTAAAAATGTACATATAAAGGTAAAAATATTCTTAAACTATAAATTAAAAAATTTAAAAATTAAACATACTCCAATGATAACCATTGTTGAATATACTAAAATAAGTATAAAGGAAATATTTTCAACTATAGAAATATGCACATAGTGCAATACACATATATGCACACACATATATAAAACATATTCAGTTTGTTCATGTATGTATTTTTTTAAATCATTGTACAATCAATGCAAATAGACAAGGATAGAGATATTTTTGGGCCACCCTAGAATCACACTTAGGGCAGATAATCCCACACGTATCCACTAAGTAAAATATATTAATTTTGTTATTCCTCACTAATTATGTGTCTATTAAACATATCAATAATTGCAAGAGGTATACTGAAAGTTTCCACTATAATGGGGAATTAATCAATATCTCCTTTTATTTTGAGCTAGAAAACTATTCTGAGAGTATCTGTGCATATAACTTCATATTTTATTTCTAATAGCATACATTTGTAAGTTTATAGTTAGACACAAAATGTTTAATAAGAGTTGAATTTTTATCATTGCACAGTAACTTTTATCTCTAATGATGATTTTTGCCTTCATGTCTATTTTGGCTCATAAAATATAGGCAAAAGTGATCTTTTCATGGTTTCCCTGAATATCTGCTTGATGTATTTCTTCCTGTCACTTTTATTTTCTTTTAAACATCTTTACTGAAGTATTATTGACATTCCATATACTGCTCACACTTTAAAAAAATAATAATTCTATTTAGGATAGCAATATATTTTGGTATAGCTGTACTTTTCCTAGGATCTCTTGTAACTAAGTGTGGTTCTATGATAAAGTCCTTGACCATGAACACTAAGAAAACAATTGATGGTGAGTCAGAGGAGGCTCTTTAAAAGGGGTATATATATTGGGGCACCTGGGTGGCTCAGTCGGTTAATCATTTGACTTTGGCTCAGGTCATGAGCTCACAGTTCATGGGTTCACACCGGCGTCGGACTATGGGCTGACAGTTCAGAGCCTGAAGCTTGTCTTCAGATTCTGTGTCTCCCTCTCTCTCTGACCCTCCCCTGCTCATGCTTTCTCTCTCTCTCTCTCTCTCTCTCTCTCTCTCTCACTCAGTCTCTCTCTCAAAAATAAATAAAACATTAAAAATTAAAAAAAAAGGGATACCTATAGCTGAAAAATGCCTCTTTTGCTCATCTCTCCTCCCTTTTGCTACCTGGAACGCACTGAATGCTGACTCGAACTCCAGCAGCAAGTTTAACACACGAGTTAGCAGGATGCAGGAAATAGGCAATAAATAGGCAATGGCTGCCTATACCATGACCTAGAATGCCAACTTCTGCATTTGTTTTATATATAAGAGATAGAAGGATCCACTATAAGCCATTATTATTTGTGGTGTTCTGATGAACGTGGCTGAACCTAAGGTTTAATGGTGGTATGTACATACACATATGTATATATACACAAATGTGGATATAGAGGCACATTTTAATAGAATCCTGCCTTCACTGTGAAATGTGTTTCTCACTTAAAATTTGAATCTTTATTATTAAATATTATTTTATATTTAATTTAATAATTAATTTAATAATTAATTTATGGAGAATTAATTTGCCAAATTGAAATCTGGAAGTTTAATTTCAACATTTTTCAAACTTTACTTATTCCTAATTTCTTGTCTTTACTCTTATTTTTCAATCAGTTATTTGAACCCTCTGAACAGCTTCGTCACGTATAAAACAGGAATGATAACTATTTCAGTGGGTTGCCATGAAAATTAAGGGACAAAAATGAACCTCCCTGGGGCACAGTGAGTATTCCATTACCAGCCGCTATTGGAATCTTCACTCTATACCTACTTAAGTCTTTGGTCGGAATTCTTCTGTGTAATATATTAATTTCAGACCCGTAAAACAAAATAAATTCTATTTCTTCATACCACAATAACAAAATTACCTTGAAAGTATACTTTTGTTTTATTGATGCTGCTGGCATCAATAAATCATTGCTTTTTAAACAGAAATGTTTTCAAGTTTTAATGACAGCTGGTTCATTTATGGATTAGAAGTAATACGAAGAGCAAAAAGCAAAAAAAAAAGTTAGGCTACAAATTCTTAAATTCCACCTGAAATTCTATGTGTGTTCTCTCTTTCACAGTTTGACTCCTTTCCTGAACAGAAACCTCTTCTAGAATTCTTCATAACTTTAAATTCAGTTCTACTGCCTTTATTATTTCAAAAACATCCTATTAAATAATTTTAAACCTGAATACAACATAGATTGTATCATGAAAGCAAACCTGTATTTTGTATGGATCAACATAGACCACAATTTTTTATACCTGAGAAAAAAACACCTATCTGAAAATGGTGCAATTTATACTTTGTTTTTCCACCTATTCCAGATAAAATGGCTATTAGGATATATTGGATTCTTACTATTAAAATGAAAAAGTTGACCATAGGTCAGAAATAAAAATCTTTGTTAACAACTGTGCCTTCAGCAAACCCTCAATAGCTAGAGGGTTAGCAGAGATAGTTTTCATTTCAAAGAAAGCAATTGGGAAAAGAGAAGCATTACACCAGAGAAATCTTAATTATTTAGAAGGAACAACTAGAGTAAGCACCAAATCCATGAGAGTCCCCCTCCTATCGAAGGAAGGCTCTGTGGATTAAAGTACATGGAAGAAAAACGCTGCTCTCCATAAATCAGAATTAATCAATGAGAAGGATCAGAACACAGGAAACGAACACAATGAAGCATTAGTGTCTCTAAATGAAACTAACTGAGCAACAATTTGATAATTACTTCAGATGTAGACCTCCGGGCTGATAGGTCAATACTCAAGGAGGTCAAGTTTGAATAGATGCAATTATCCTAATAAGGTAAGTAAAAGTCATTCACTGGAATTATTTATATAATTTAAAAAAGTGCCTCACGTAGGGAGAAAAAAATGATTTTTTTTCTATCTATGATTAATTATGCCCAAATATTATCTATTTTAATAAACCTATTATTTAACAGATTAGTAGAAGCAAAGTTCAGAACATAATAACTAAAAATAATAATCTATTTTAGAAACAAAATTTACAGATCAGATAAAAAATTGGCTTTCTTAGGACACATTAATTCTATAACTTATGGGATAATATGGTCAGCGAGGGTTCTACTGGAGCCTGCTTAAGAGTATCATACTAAAATGTGATACAATACAAAGTTCATAGGATTAAGAATTTTTTTATTTTAAGTTTATTTATTTATTGAGAGAGAAAGAGAGTGTAAAGGAACTAGTGGGGGAGGGGCAGAAAGAAAAGGGAAAAGAGGATCCTAAGTGGGCTCTGAGCTGAGAGCACAGAGCCCCGACACAGGGCTCAAACCCATGAACCCTGGGATCTTGACCTGAGCCGAAGTCAGAGGTTTAACTGATGGAGACACTCAGGTGTCCTGGATTAAGAATTTTTGGGGAGTGCCTGGGTGGCTCTGTCAGTTTAGCCTCTGACTTTGGCTTAGGTCATGATCCTTCGACTTCAGCTCAGGCCATGATACCCTGGTTCACTGGTTCGAGCCCCAAATCGAGGCTCTGCACTGACAGCTTGGAGTCTGAAGCCTGCTTCGGATTCTGTTTCCCCCTCTCTCTCTGCCCCTCCCCAGCTTGTGCTTTCGCTTGCTCTCTTGCTCTCTCTCAAAAATAAATAAAAACATTTAAAAAAAAACACATTTTTTTTAGACACAGCAACAAAGTACACTGTCTCACAGCAATTTTATTTTTTCTTTTTTAGTTTCATTACAGTTAGTTAACATCCAGTGTTACCATAGTTTCAGGTGTACAATATAGTGATTTCCATGTAACTTTCCACTTTTCCAAAAAACACCCCGTGCTGACCCCAACAAGTGCACTCCTTAATCCCCATCACTTATTTCACCCATCGCCCACCACCTCCCCTCTGATAACCATCAATTTGTTCTCTATAATTAAATCTGCTTCTTGATTTGTTTCTCACTCTTTCTTCCCTGCCTCCCTTGTCTTGTAGCAATTTTCTAGATAGGTTTCTTTACTGATACAGGGAGGGTTAAACTGCCCAAAGAAAATCTGGGTATACCCAAAACCTTTTTTCAAAGGCTGTTCTTTTGTCATAGTCTCAATACTATCTCTTCAGAAGTAGCTTGGAACATTTCACAGAGATGCATTTGTGCATTATTTTCAACATCGTGAAGGTAAGGGCAAATGCTATAATACTTATTATGACTGCTGGCTGTTTCAAACACGGTTCTACATGGGGTCAATGTTCAGTAAAGAGTTATGCTGAAAAATAACTACACCTACAGAAGTACCTACATCATAATAATTTTTTTACATTCTATTACTTTTCCTACTTCTTTCCCCTTCTTACTTGCTTACTTACTTCTAAATACCCTGTATGTCTGAAGTACAAGAATTACTTGTCAAATTCAGAATAAGACATCATTACCTAATTTACAGTACAAAATCAGAATTTATCAATTTTCCAATAATCTCATTGCAGTTCTCATTTTCTTCCAAGATGCAATGCTGGATTGTGCATTCTGCTTAGTTATCATATCTCTGTTGTCTCTTTTTTTTAGAATCTGAAACAGTTGCACAACTTTTGTCTTTCTTAGCATGTCCCTTAACACTGACATTTTTGGAGACCACTGGCGAGTCATTTTGTTAAATCATCTCAATCTACATTTATGTGATATTCTCTTATGTTTAAATACTTTACACATTTTTGTAGCACTTATCACTAACACAATGTTGTGTTATTCTTAGTGCATCTTACCCAGAGGCCAATGATGTCAGTTTATCCCAACTATAGTGATGTTAACATTAATCACTCATTTAAAATGATGTCTATCCGATTTTTTGACCCATACAGCGGCATTATTTGCATTTAAAAAACATTTTGTATTAGGACACATAAGATTTTGTCAATAAACTTCCCCCCCTACACTGTGTCCTACTAATCTGAACCCTCAAATTTTTAAAAACATCATTCCTTCTATCTGTAGTATTTTGCCTTCTACGATTAAAAAAAAGGATTTTTCTTTCTCGTTTTCTTTAATTTTATTTCTCCATCTCTTCTTTCCTTCTCCTTCTCTTCACATATATTCATGCATTTCTACTTTACCCCACACCTTGGGAATATTAAGCTGTCATGTCCTTAAATATTCTTTATTCCTTTTTTCCTTGACTTTACTGAAGCACTATTGACATGTCACATATAGAAGTTTAAGTTGCACCATGTGATAAATTGATACACATGCAAACTGTGAAATAATTATCACAATTAAGTTAGCTAATGCTCTATCTCATCACATTATTGCCATTTCTTTTTTTTCTTAATGTTTACTTTTTTAAATGTTTATTTTTGAGACAGAAAGACGGGGCGGGGGGCAGAGAGAGAGGGAGGCACAGAATCTGAAGCAGGTTCCAGGTTCTGAGCTGTCAGCACAGAGCCCAATGCAGGGCTCACACCCATGAACCCTGAGATCATGACCTGAGCCAAAGTTGGACACTTAACTGAGTCAGCCCGGCGTCCCACACAATTGCCATTTCTTTTTGTGGTGATAACAATTAACATCTACTCTCTTAATAACTTTAAAGTATATCATAAACTATCATTAATTATAAGAACCATAATGTAAATTTGATGTTCATAACTTATTAATCTTATACATTGAAGTCTGGCCCTTTGACCAACATCTGTCCCTTCCTCCACTGCCCAGCCCCAGGAGACCACCATTCTAGTCTCTAGGAGTTCAGCATTTTAGATCCTCATAAAACTAAGAACCTAAGTATTTGTCTTTCTTTGTAGGATTTAGGTCATTTAGCATAAAACCCTCAAGGTCAATACACGTTTCCAAAAAGATGGGATTTCCTTCTTTCTCATGGCTAACATTGCATTCCATATATATTTTCTACATTTTTATTCATACTATCATAAATAGAAATGCAGGTTGTTTGCTCATCTTGTGAATAATGTTAATCATGCTGCCATGAGTACAGGGGGCAGATCTCTTATCAATATAGGGATTTCATTTACCTCAGGTATATGTCCAAAACTGGAACTGCTATCCAGTGTGATACTTCTAGATTTTTATGAAGAAATTCCATATTTTCCATAAGGGCTATACCATCTTACATTACCCTCAACACTCCACAAAAGTTCCCTTTTCTCCACAGCCTCACTGACACTTGATTTCCCTTGTGTTTTTTATGACAGCCATTCTGCCAGGTGTGAGGTACTATCTAATTGTGCTTTTGATTTCCCTGATGATTAGAAATGTAGAACATCTTTTCATGTATCTGTTGGCTGTTTGCATGTCCCCTTTAAGAAAAGGTTTACACAAGCCCATTTAAAATTGGTATATTTGGATTTTTACGATTGGGTTTTATAAGATTCTCATGTATGTTTTAATATTAACCAATCATCAGATATATGATTTGCAAATATCTTCTCCCATTCCACAACTTGACTTTTTATTTTGCTCACTCTTTCTTTTGTTGTACAGATTATGTTCAGTTTGATATAGTCCTACCTATAGAAGAATAAATAGTTATTCTTGCTTGTTGCTTGGGCTTTTGTTGTCATGTACAAAAGAGGATTGCAACAACGAGGTGCTTTTCCCGTTTTCTTCTAATAGTTTCAGATTCAGGTTTTACATTTAGGTTTTTGAGTTAATCTTAGAGAGTGTAATCTAGGGATCCAATTTCATTCTTATTCTAATGAAAACTAGTGAATATCATGTTTCCCCAGCACAGTTTATTGAAGAGACTATCTTTTCATCATTAAGTATTATTGGCTCCTTTGTCATATACTAGCTGACCATACATGCACAGGTTTCTTTCTGGGCTCTTAATGCCATTCCATTAGTCTGTGTGTCTGCTTTTCTTGAGTACTAAAGCTTTGTAATAAACTTTGAGATCAGGATGATGTCTCCAGCTTTGTATTTTTTTCCTTAGGATTGCTGTTCATATTTGCGGTCTTTTGTGGTTCCACGTGAATTTTAGGATAGTATTTCTATTTTTGTGAAAAATGTCATGAGAATTTGATAGAGACTATTAAACCTGTAGATTGCTTTGGGTAGTATGGACAGTTTAACAATATTAATTTTCTGATCAATGAATATAGTCTATCTTTTCATTTATTTGTATTCTCTTTCTCTTATCAATGTATTTTAATTTGGAGTATACAAATATTTGACTTTCTTGGGTAAAATTCTTCCAAGTATTTTATTATTTTTGATGATAATGTATATGAGATTTTTATTATATTTCTGATAGTTTATCATTAGGGTATAGAAACACAATTAAACTTTGCATATTAATTTTGTATCCTGCCATCTTACATAATTTATATATTGGTTCCAATAGTTTTTTGGTTGAGTCTTTAGGATTTCCTATATACATGATTGAATCATCTGCAAACAGATCACTGTAATTCTTCCTTTCTGATTTGGAAACTTTCTATATCTTTTTCTTACCTAACTGCTCTGGGTAGTACTTCCAGTACCAGCTTGAATAGGGGTGAGGAGAGTGGTGGCTTTGTCTTGTTCCTGGACTTAGCACAAAGCTTTTTAAACTTTCACCATTGGGAATTTCTGGTTTTACATATATGGCCTTTATGATTGTTAAAGTACATTCTTTCTATACCCAAATTGTGAGAGTTTTTATCATGAGAGGATGCTGCATTTTACCAAATTTTTTTTTCTGCATCTATTGAGATGATCATATAATTACTAACTTTCCTTCTGTTAATGTGGTATATCACATTAATTGATTTTCATGTATTGAATCACCAATGGATTCCAAAGACAAAGCCCCTTGATCTTGGTGTATGTTCCTTTTAATGTGCTGCTGAATTTGGTTTGCTAGTATTCTGCGGACAATTTTTACATCTATCTTAATCAAGATATTGGCCTGGAACATTTTTCTTTTATTATTTTTATTCTTTTTTATTTTGTTTAAATAGTTTATTGTCAAATTGGTTTCCATATAACACCCCATGCTCTTCCCCACAAGTGCCCTCCTCCTTCACCACCACCTCTTTTCCCCCTCCCCCTCCCGCTTCAAACTGTGGTTCCTTTTCAGTATTCAATAGTCTCTCAGGTTTTGCGTCCCTCTCTCTCCCCAACTCTCTTTCCCTCTTCCCCTCCCCATGGTCTTACATTAAGTTTCTCCTGTTCTCCTCTTAGACCTAGGAGTGCAAACATATGGTATCTGTCCTTCTCTGCCTGACTTATTTCGCTTAGCATGACACCCTCGAGGTCCATCCACTTTCCTACAAATGGCCATATGTCATTCTTTCTCATTGCCATGTAATACTCCATTGTGTATATATACCACATCTTCTTGATCCACTCATCAGGTGATGGACATTTAGGCTTTTTCCACGATTTGACTATTATTGACATTGCTGCTATGAACATTGGGGTACATGTGCCCCTATACATCAGCACATCTGTATCCCTTGGGTAAATCCCTAGCAGTGCTATTGCTGGGTCATAAGGGAGTTCTATGGATAGTTTTTTGAGGAACCTCCACACTGTTTTCCAGAGCGGCTGCACCAGTTTACATTCCCACCAACAGTGTAGAAGGGTACCCATCCCTCTACACCCTCGCCAGCATCTATAGTCTCTTGATTTGTTCATTTTAGCCACTCTGACTGGTGTGAGGTGGTATCTCAGTGTGGTTTTGATTTGTATTTCCCTGATGATGAGTGATGCTGAGTATCGTTTCATGTGCCCGTAGGCCATCTGGATGTCCTCTTTGGAGAAGTGTCTGTTTATGTCTTCTGCCCATTTCTTCACTGGGTTGTTTGTTTTTCAGCTGTGGAGTTTGGTGAGTTCCTTAAAGATTTTGGATCCTAGCCCTTTATCTGATATCTCATTTGGAACTATCTTTTCCCATTCTGTCAGTTGCCTATTAGTTTTCTTGATTGTTTCCTTTGCAGTACAGAAGCTTTTTATCTTGATGAGGTCCTAATAGTTCATTTTTGCTTTCATTTCCCTTGCCTTTGGGGATGTGTTGAGTAGGAAACTGCTGCAGTTGAAGTCAAGGAGGTTGTTTCCTACTTTCTCCTTGAGGGTTTTGAGGGTTTCCTGTCTCACATTCAGGTCTTTCAGCCACTTTGAGTTAATTTTTGTGTATGGTGTAAGAAAGTGGTCTAGTTTCATTCTTCTGCATGTTGCTGTCCAGTTCTCCCAGCACCACCTGTTAAAGAGGCAGTCTTTTTTCCATTGGATACTCTTTCCTGCTTTGTCAAAAATTAATTGGCCGTACATTTGTGGGCCCAGTTCTGGGTTCTCTATTCTATTCCATTGGTCTATGTGTCTGGATTTATGCCAATACCATACTGTCTTGATGATGACAGCTTTGTGGTAGAGGCTAACATCTGGAATTTTGATGCCTCCCATTTTGGTTTCCTTCTTCAATATTACTTGGACTATTCGGGGTCTTTTGTGGTTCCACACAAATTTGAAGATAGCTTGTTCTAGCTTTGAGAAGAACACTTGTGCAATTTTGATGGGGATTGCATTGAATGTGTAGATTGCTTTGGGTAGTAATTACATTTTCACAATGCTTATTCTTCGGATCCATAAGCATGAATGTTTTTCCATTTCTTGGTGTCTTCTTCAATTTCTTTCATAAGTTTTCTATAGTTTTCATCATATAGGTCTTTTACATCCTTGGTTAGGTTTACTCCTAGGTATTTGATGGTTTTTCGTGCAATCGTGAATGGGATCAGTTTCTTGATTTCTCTTTCTGCTGCTTCATTATTGGTGTATAAGAATGCAACTGATTTCTGTACATTGATTTTGTACCCTGCAACTTTACTGAATTCATTGATCAGTTCTATATGGCTTCTGGTGGAGTTGATCGGGTTTTCCATGTACAGTATCATGTCATCTTTCCTTATAGTGTCCTTATTTAGTTCTCGAATCAGGGTAATGCTACCCTTATAAAATGAGGTTAGGAGCGTTTCCCCTCTTCAAATTTGGAAGAGTCTGAAAATGATTGAGTTTAATTTTCTTTAAATGTTTAGTAGAACTTTTCAGTAAAACCATTGGTCCTATGTTTTTCATATTGGGAGGTTTTTGATTACTAATTCAATCTCCTTACTAAAAATTAACCTGTTCAAATTTTCAATTTAAGACTCCGTCTTGGAAGACTGTGTGTTTTGGGACTTTATCCATTTCTTTTAGGTGATCCAATTTGTTGGTGTACAATTGTTCATGTGGGTCTTATGACCCTTCATATTTCTGTGGTGTCACTTGTAACATCTCCTCTTTCATTTCTGATTTGAGTTGCCTTTTGTTTTTTTGTTTCTCGTGCTAACATTTTGTCAAATCTGTAATTTATAAAAATCAGGACAAAATTTGTTGATCTTTCCTACTGTTTTCTGGTCTCTATTTCAACTGTTGCTGCTCTGATTTCTTTGTTTCGTTTTCCTGCATCTGCTAATGTTGAGCCACTTTGTTCACCTAGTTTTATTTAAAGGTGTAAAGGCTAGATTGTTTATCCACTATCTTTATTTTTTATTAATTAGGTAGTTATGCAGCACATCCCTCTTATGTAAACGTCCCTCTTAGCACTGCCTTGCTGTGTTCCATTCGTTTGATATGTTATATTTCTATTTTCATTGTTTGAAGATATATTTTACTTGCCTGTTTAATTTCTTCTTTGACTCATCGGTTGGTAAGTAGGAAACTGTTTAATTCCACATATTTGTGAATTTTCTAGTTTTCTTCCTGTTACTGATTTCTTGTATCATACCATTGTGGTTCAAAAAGATACCTGGTATGATTTCAATATTCTTACACTTCCTAAGGCTTGTTTTGTGACCTTACATACTATGTATCCTAGAGAATGTTCCATGTATGCTGGGGAAGAATGTGCATTCTGTTGCTATTGGGTAGACTATTCTGTATGTGTCTATTAGGTTCATTTGATCTAATTATACTTCAAATCCATTACTGTCTTATTGATTATATGACTACTTGATCTATTGTTGAAAATGGGGTATCTAAATTCCCCACTCTTATGGTATTGTGTCTATTTCTCCCTTCATATCTGTTAGCATTTCCTTAATACTTTTAGGTGCTCCAATGTTAGGTGCATATATATTTACAGTTGTGTTATCCTCTAATTCTATAATGACCTTTTTTTGTCCCATGTTACAGGTTTTTACTTAAAGTCTGTTTTATCTGATGTACATAGAGCTATCCCTGTTCTCTTTAGCTTTCCATTTGCATGGAATATCTGTTCCATGGCTTTACCTGAAGCCTAAGTTTGTTCTTGAAAGTGAAGGGAATCTCCTAGTGACAGTATATAGTTAAAGTAGATTTTTTAATTCACTCAGCTACTATCTTTTGAGAATTTAATC
Organism: Suricata suricatta; assembly: GCF_006229205.1. Taxonomy (NCBI): domain Eukaryota; kingdom Metazoa; phylum Chordata; class Mammalia; order Carnivora; family Herpestidae; genus Suricata; species Suricata suricatta. The sequence goes on along the minus strand of NC_043702.1, from coordinate 95,032,933 downwards.
CATTTACAAAAATGGTAATATAATTAGTAAATAGTAAAAATAGTAAAATAATTTTGATATATAAGAACTTACTAATATCATCATATTCATTGTTTTGCCTGTTTTGTAGCTCCTTTCCTCTTTTTATCTCCTGTGTATATACTGTAGGTTTTTGTTTTTTGGTTACTACTTTTAAGTTTATAGTAACTTCAGCTTGATGGTATACAAAACTCTAAATTTATACTGCCTTACCCATATTTAAAATTTTTTATCAATATTTCCTTTTTATTGTCTATCCATTAGCAAACTACTGTAGCTATAAGTATTTTACTACTCTTGATTTTTAATATTTATTTTAATATTTCTACTAGAGTTAAGTAGCTAACACATCACCATTTGCAGTATTGGAATATTATATATCTGACTATATGCTTACCTTTACCAGTGTTTATATATATATACATATGTGTGTGTGTGTGTGTGTGTACATATATATTTTTTTTTCCCTCCTTTGACTGGATGATTTCAAATGACCTATCTTCTAGTTCATGGATCCTTTCCTTTTTTTTTTTTTTTTTTTGGCTTAGTTATAAATTGCTGAGGCTCTCTGTTGATTTTTTTTTCCAATTCAATCACTGAACTTTTTAACTCCAGGATTTCCATTTTTTTTTAATGCTTCCAATTCCTTCATTGAACTTCTCATGTTATGTATGAATTGTTTTTCTAATATCATTTAGTTATCTATATGTGTTATAGTTCACTTTCTTAAAGAGAATTATTCTGAATTCTTTGTCAGTTCATAGATTTCTATTTCTTTAGGACCAGTCTTTGGAGTTCTATTAGTTTTCTTTTGTTTTGTTTTCCTTTCCTTCCTTTTCCTTTTCTTTTCTTTTTCCTTTCCTTTCCTTTCCTTTTTTTCCTTTCCTTCCCTTTTTCCTTTCCTTTCCTTTCCTTCTTTTTTAGAGTAGGCTCCATGCCCAATGTGAGGATTAAACCTACAACCCTGAGATCAAGAGTCACATGTTCTTCCAAGTGAGCAAGCCAGATGCCACTTTGTTTCCTTTGTTGGTATTTATTTCCTTGACTATTCATGATCCTTGTGTCTTTGGGTTGTCGTCTTTGCATTTATCAAAGTAGGCACCTTTTCAATCTTTACACACGGCTTCAGCAGGCAAAACCCTTCATTAGTCAGCCTACCCAGAGGCTTGGGGTGAGCCAGCTGGTGGCATCTGTGGGTGGATTGCTACTGGATAGGCATGGTGCATGGGTATATGGGGAGTCTGGGCTCAATGGACAGGCCTGGCACCTGAGTCTGTGAGAATGTGCCTGTGATCTGTGTCTACATGGATAAACATAGATCTTGAGTCCAGGGAGGCTATCTATATACCAAGGACCACTCAGGTGGACCTGACATCTGGGTACACAAAGATCATTCTAGTACCAGAATGGGCCAGGGTCCTTATTTTATAGGAGTTGCCTGGAAGCTGGGAAAATGGAGACCAGCCCAACACAAGTACAAGCCTGTAAACTGAGAAATGGCTGAACAACATACAGTTTGGGTCTATAGGGCTCTGGCACAGTGGCAGGCTGGGAGCCTGGATCTGTGGAAACCAGAATATAGGGGAATATAGGTCTGGCCCTAGGGAAGGTCAGGAGCCTGTATCTAAAGAAGTCAGTCTGAAATCTCAGGCAATAAGACCTGGCATATTGTTGGAGTGTGCCTGGGACTTGGGGCTGCAGTAGTTGGTGTAACACTGATCCTGGCCAGGAACCTAAGTCCATGAGGCTGACTGATCAGCTGTGGCTAGCTACCATCTAGGGCTATGGGAGCTGAAAGGCAATGAGATGTGCCAGGAGTTGGATTCACATGAGTTCGGCAGGAGTCTAGGGCTGGCGGGCGCTGCTGGAGCTAGTTGGTACCTGATTGGGCAAGGGACCTGGGTTTATGGAATCCTACTAAGAGCCTGGTGTCTTAAAAAGCTGTTAGAGGCCATGGGAGGCACCTCGGGTTACAAGACTTGGCAGGCACCTGGGTGAGCCTAGAACCTAGGTTTGGAGCAGCCCATAGGAAAATACCTAAGGCATCAGTAGTTGATCTAGTGCTTGTGCAGTCTGGCTCTGAGGTTGGCAGTGAAGTTGGACACTCATGTCGCTCTCCTCTTCCCACAGGGAAGATGTCTCTTTGCATGATAGGTAGCCAGGCTTCAGCGACAGGTAATGGGTGGTAATGTGAATCTATTTTTCCTACCTCCTCAATGCATGTTTTCTTATTTTTGTCATTCGCCTAGGTGATATATTCCCTCAGCTGGTATTTTTAGCTCTGCTGACGGTATTTTTATGTGTGGATAGTGTTCAAATAGATGTTTTGGGGAGTAGGGGAGGCAACAACATTGCTGTCATTTTGCAGACATCACTCCCCATTTTTCATGTTTGCTTTTTATTTATTTCTCTCTTTTATGCTTTTGCACTTCTATTATTCTTCAAAGATATATGCTGAATAACTTAGAGCTAAGATTTGGGGTATTCTGAGTTCAAATAAAAGCTTTCTAATAAAATTATATAAAAATCACTTTTCCCCACAGAGACACTGGAGACAGTTTACAAAGGTGGCAGAAAAGCAAGATGTGTGTATATCTCTGAGGTACAGTATTTAGGGGAAAAAAGGTGCAGTGTTTAGCAGCAACAGCCTAAATCTCGATATGCCTTAAAAACGACAATTAATAAAATCAGACCAATCACACCTACTTCTCCAAACTTTTCTTAAAGAAAGCTGTAGAGCTTTCCTTAGTAAAGCTGTTGGAAAGGTGGAAAAAGTGTTTGAAATGGTTGTGCGTTCCAGTCAAGATAAAGGAGCCAACACAAATACTTCATTTCTCAAAGTACACAGACCTGCTCTGGGTAGCTTCCACTGGTGCTATTATTTCTAACTGTATTGTTTTGTTTGTTTGTTCTTGTTTTGTTTTTGTTTTGTTTTCCAGTAACTGCAGTTGCATACCCCTCCAAAGCCACAAGAAAAGAAAGCCATGAAACACTTTTCTGGACCAGATCTCTGACTCTCTCATTTTCACTCTCTGGTCTACTGCTGCCAAAAAGAAGTCCCGTCTTGTGGAACCTTCTCTAATAGCACCCAAGACTGTCACAATGTGGACATAAGGATGTTGGGATTTCGCTGGTATTGAATACTCATTTGCCCATAGAAACCATGAAAATAGCAAGTTACTACCATTCATTAATATAATTACAGAAGTTATAAGAGAAGACTTTGTGAATGAGATACCACATAGTACTTTTCCTGAGGACTTTCTTAGTTGCCAATACCTATCTATCGAACATAGTTTTGAAACATAAGCTGTAATTAGGTTGATACCCATAGCAATATTTTATCTGAAAATTTCTCTAGGAACCGAAGAAGAGTGAAAATAAATGTTCTAAGAGCTGTGACTATCACCACTGTACCCCATGGACTTATAATTGTCTCCACAGTTAATACTGTTTGATTCCCTATTCTGTACATGCTCCACAGATACATATCTATTCCATTTTCTCCCTTCTCTCTAGACCTTTCTGCTGATAGATCTTATATGTGGTCCAATGTGTCCTTCAGTGAGTTTCTCTCCTCAACACAAACTTTAAATTTTAACCTCTGTCACAAAAAGCAAGATCTGTGTCTCAGTGAAGATTCATAAGCTGCCTTATCAGTTGCCATGCAGTAAATTTACTTATTTCATGTGAAGAGTCTGTCTCACTGTAATCTGACATTATATATGTATTTTGCAAAAGAATTAAACAATGCACGTTGTCTGCAAAATCAGACCTTGCCAGAAAGGTACTAAGAAAAGATCTGGATCATGGGATATATTCTAACATGAGCAAGTATTCCATCCAAGGACAATGAGCAAAGAGCGAATAGGAAGGAAAAAAAAATCTGTGGCTTTGGGAAATATTTATATAGTGAATTCAAAGGCCAAAAGCACTATCTTTCTGTTATTCTTTCAGTGTTAGATCAGCTTACTGAACATACTTCTTTACTGTCTGGTAACTCACCCATTGCAAAAATGCAATAAATACAAGATAATCATAGTAATACACAATAGCTATAATCACCATCATTCAGGACTGCTGTATCATTTTTATAAAGCTATTCATTCACCACAGCACCCTTCCTGACCCCAGAGATTGCTGTTCTTCTCCCAGAACAAAATTGACCTTTTTCACGTCAACTAGGCACTTCATATGGAAGAAAAGTAAAGTTCCTTTTTCTTTGATGAGCTGTCCATGGACTTGAATTCTCCTTCTTCTGTAAAGCTTGTTTAA
>NC_043702.1:94992640-95028540 GCF_006229205.1 Suricata suricatta | reverse complement strand
CACATTTTCCAGGTTCACTGCTAACTAGCTACTGTTACTTTGTCTATGAGGTTTTTTCTTCTTGAAACACACCATATTTCCCCCTGGATTTTTAAATACTATCTATTATTAAAGGTTCAGCTAAAACAACATTATCTACAAGGTTTTTCCTGATCACTTTACGTAGACCTAATATGTTTGAACTCCCTAATCATTTACTTCTTTTTTTAAATTTTATTTATTTATTCTGAGAGAAAGAGTGCACAAGCAGAGGGGAGAGGAAGAGAGAGAATCTTAAGAAGACTCTGTGCTCTCTGCTCAATGTGGGGCTTGATCTCAAGAACTGTGAGACCATGACCTGAGCCCAAACCAAGAGTCAGATGGTTAACCTACCGACACACACAGGTACCCCCAATTTACCTCTTTAAATATTAATATATTATTTGTTCTTAATGTTTGTTTATTTTTGAGAGAGAGAGAGAGAGAGCATGTGAGGGTGCAAGCAGGGGAGGGACAAAGGGAAAGAGGAAGAGAGAGAATCCCAAGCAGGCTACACGCCTAAGTGCAGAGGGGCTCAACCCCACAAACAGTGAGGTCATGACCATAGCCAAAGTCAGACACTTAACCGCCTGAGCCACTCAGGTGCTCCAGGCTTAATATTTCTTACAGTGCATTTTATATCAAGACATTAATGAAGGAGGAAAGACACTTTGTGAGATTCATCTGAATACCATGGCAGCGCCATTCCACCTGGAAACACTAACTCAAAAAGTATACGTACACCTCCCTGTTCACTGCAGCATTATTTTCAACAGTCAAGATATGGAAACAACCCAGGTGTCCATCAACGAATAAAGATAATGTGAGAAAGATATATACAGTGGAATATTATCCAGCCATAAAAAAGTGAAATCTTGTCATTTGTGACATCATGGATTGACTTATACTCAGTGAAATAAGTCAGACAGAAAACTCTGAATCCTGTATGAGCTCATTTGTAGAATTAAAATAAAACAAAACAAAAGCAAAAACAATGCTCAAGTATACAGAGAAGAGACTGGTGGCTCTTTGAGGTGGGATGTGGGTAAAAGAGGTGAAGGTGGCTAAAAGGCACAAATTTCTCCATTATAAAATGAACGTCATGGGGTTGTGACATGATATACAAATGGCGGCTTTAATTAATCTTCCTGTATGTATTGCATATTTGAAAGTAGCTATGAGAAAAGATCTGAGAAGTTCTCATCACAAGAAAAAATTATAAACTATATAGTGAGAGAGGTTAACTGGACTTACTGATGTAATCATTTTGGAATATATACAGATATCAAATTGTAAAGTGTCTACCTGCAATGAATATAATGTTACGTCAATTATATCTCAACAACACATTTAAAAAAACAAACTCCTGAGCAAAATTCAGTTTAAAAACCTTATAAGAGGCTCTCAGCATGGATCCACCACGCCGGTAAAGTCTGTGAGCCCGAGTTTAGGCCCTGGCGAGCTTAAACCCGTAAGAAAGCCCTTTGCTTTTGCATGCGTGAAAAAAAAATAAAATAAATAAAAATAAATAAATTAATAAAAACCTTATAAGATACATCTGAAATAGTTGATATATTTTTAGACCAAAAATTCAGTTAATACCACCGCTTTGCTGGTCTCATTAAGAAACTAAAATTTTTTAATGTTTTACATTTATTTTTGAGAGAGAGAAAGAGAAAGACAGAGTAGAAGCAGGGGAGGGGCAGAGAGAGAAGGAGACACAGAATCTGAAGCAGCCTCTAGGCTCCAATCTGTCAGCACAGAGCCCGATGAGGGGCTTGAACTTGAGAACTGCAAGATCATGACATGACCAAGTCAGACACGTAACCCAATGAGCCACTCAAGTATCCCTCATTAAGAAACTTAAAAAAATTTTTTTTACATTTATTTATTTTTGAGAGACAGAGAGAGACAGATCACAAGTTGGGGAGGGGCAGAGAGAGAAGGAGACACAGAATCCAAGTGCAGGTTCCAAGCTCTGAGCTGTCAGCACAGAGCCCAAATCGGGGCTTGAACTCTCAAAACTGTGACCTGAGCCAAAGTTGGATGCTCAACCGACTGAGCCACCCAGGCTTTTAAAAATGTCATAAGAATCATTTCATTATTCCTATTGTGACTGAGTTTTACATGAGGGAAAATTATCATGTATTAATGTGGCAAGTATTCCTAACCCATCACAGAACTTTGACAACTCTGTGAAATAAAATCTGAAAGGAAAGGTAAAGAGAGAGGCTCTTAGGATACAGATGGGAGGAAGTAGCATATACAGATGACACTGAGCAACATAGGTTTGTACTGTGTGGGAACCACTTATGCATGGACTTTTTTTTTCAATAAATATAGATATAGCACTGTGAATGTAACTTTATATTCCTTCTAATTTTGTTAATAACATTTTCTTCTCTCTAGCTGACTTTACTATAAGAATACAGTATATAATAAACATATAAAATTTGGGTTATTTGACTGATCATGTCATCAGTAAGGCTACCAGTCAATATTATGCTATTAGTAGGTACGTTGTTGGAAAGTCTCAAGTTATGCACGGATTTTCAATTGTGCAGAGGTCAGCACCCCAACCCCTCTCTTGTTCAAGGATAAACTTCCTGTAAAATCTCTGCTAATACTTAATTTTCACTAAAATGTATTCATAATTGTCAGAATAAAAAGTTTAAAAGCACAGCTATGCAAGATTCTGTATTTATTACTCCAGGTTTTAAGTTCAATGCATTCTCTGTCACACTACCATTTTACAAATTGTTCACAACTATTACTTTGAATCATTAAGAAATATTTATACTACCAGCCAAACAATTTACCATATAGAAAATTGTGTTTTAATTATGTAAACTATTTTTAATGGCTTTAAATTCTAACTTCTCCATTGCAATTTTTATAATGCCAGAAACATTTCCTTAAAGTCTGTATTTATTTAGAAAAAGAGAGAGAGAGAATGCAAGCATAGGATCTGTGGAGAGAGAGAATCCCAAGCAGGCTCCTGTTAGTGCTGAGTCCAATGCAGGGCTCAAACTCACGAACCATGAGATCATAACCTGAGAGGAAACCAAGAACCTGACACTTAACCGACTGTGCCACCCAGGTGCCCCCAGAAAGATTTTTATATGACTTACATATTTGCAAAAAAAATTGCTATCACTATGGCTTAATTTATAGCAATTGTAGGAGTACTTTTAAAAGACTTATGTATTCACATATTTAAATAATAGTTATTTATATACTAATAGATTGACAAGGCTTTATTTTCAGTTCTGATACTAAAGTAAAAATAAATGTCACAGAATTCTTCTTTAATGTCAAATGGTTTTTAATCTATTTATTGTATGGCATTTTGTTTATTCAAAATGCCACTTTCTATAGATTAGTAAATAGCAAACACATTCAAGACTTGAATCTTAAAAGATAATAGATGACATATAAAATAATTTTGGATTTCAAAATAATAAGAGAGATACTATAAGTAGTTGACCAAACTCCAATATTATCTAGATCCATTGATGATCCACTTTAGCCAACATATTTAACTACTTTTTGCACAAATCCTCATCCATCCAAACATAGATACTGTTTGAAAACACCACATAATGTTTATCTTAACTGCCCATAAGCATTCTCTGGTGACTATGAGGAGAGAAGTAGGTAAAAGGAAACAAAGCAAGAAGGGAGAAAAGAAGAGGTCAACATTTGAGCCAATAGACTTTTGATGTAAATTTGCATAAATCAAATACTTGATCGTTGCATGGGCTAGGGCCTTTTAATTTATATAAATTGTTTTCCATAACTGCTATTAACTAAGTCAAAGATTATGAGGAAATTTCCCACTCAGTTTTTTTTCTGTTATCAAAACATAATCACTCTTTACCAGGTGATCAGTTTTCCAGTTTTGGTTACTACAGTACATATAAAAAACATACTTACATAAAAATCTGAGGAAATAAAAATATATTTTTTGCCAAACCTTACATTTATTTGTGTGGGGGGTGTTTTGTTTGTTTTAACCTAAGCATAGTATTATTTTCAGACTTTCAGGGACTACCTGGCTTTATGAGTTTAGTCACTGAGATGTTCTATCACCAGGATTAATGTGCACAATTGATTTTATACCAAAACTGGTAACAAAAATAAGAGGTGCCACAATTACAATAGAAATAGTTGTCACCTGCTTAGCAATAAGGTATCTATTGCCTAGGAACTAATACTGAAGGCTAACAAGATGATTTTCCTTATAATGCTAAGACAAAGCATTGGTAAAACCTCTTAGCTCCAGTAAGCTGGAAGTCAAAATATATCCCCAATATTAAGTAGAACACAAAAACCATTATGCACATTCACACACACTCTCATATGTATATGCATGCATATGTATATGAACATGCATATGTATATTTGTAATTATTATTATGATTTATTTGAAAACCAGTAAGTCCGTGTGAAGCCATAGAAACATGACCAAACACCATTAAGGATTTACATAAGTAGTAATAATAATTTTCTATTAAATATTGTCCACTCGCGTTTGTTTTCAAAACAGGAGACAATAGCTTGTCTTACTCTTTATATAACTGTTTAAAATTATACATCCAAGTGTTATGTACCTCATAGTATATGACAACCTTATGACCCGAGTTTTCCCTATTTTCAAGATAAAACTTGAGGCACAGGATTGGCAGATTTGATGGAAGTCAAACAACTGACAGACGAAATGTAAGTCAGGACAGATCTATTGCAAAATATAAAGTGTTCCTACAGAATAGGAAGCCAAAATAAGTCTAGTGAAAAATCAGAGAAGCTGGAAGTGGCGTGGGTGAGGCAGAAGGCTGACTTGGGGATCCCTCTCATTCCAGTGCCAGGACTACAGAATTCAGAGCACAAACATCACCACTGCTGACGGGGAGGGGAGGGACTTCAATGAGCTCTTGCTGATTCATTGCAAATCAATTACCTCAGAATATATTTTATGAATAAGTATATTACTATTTTAAATCAATAATCTACACAAAGCAAGAGTCTGAGGATGTCAGATGAGGCAGGTGTGTTCTTCCAGGAAAAAGTAAAGAAAAAAGATAGAGGAAATTTGCAGCTACCAAGGATAATCAAAATATTAAAGTCTATCAAAATGTTTAAACGTGCCATTCATACAACGTCTTGGAGATACTAGAAAAACTACTCATGTTAGCTCATTTGCTATGTAAAGTTGTTACTATCATTATGTTTTCTGTTGTATCATAATAAGCTTTAGAGATAGAGAAGTAGACCTGGTATTTGGTGCAGGATTTTCTAGTTATTAGCCATGTTACTGAAGGTTAAATGGTAATTATTTTGGTTCTAATCGTAAGATTTTTTTTGTGAAAATTGCATTTAAGTGCTTAGGGAGAAGCTAGCAAAGACCTTAGCTTCACAGTCGGAAGGCAGAAAGTTTTATTATTATTGTTGTGGCTGTAGGGCATCTCAGTTGGTTAAGCATCAGACTCTTGATTTCAGGTCAGGTCAGGAACCAGGGTTCCCGAGTTGGAGCTCCAGGCTGGGTTCTCTGCTGACAGTGTGGAGTCTGCTGGGGTTCTCCGTATCCCTCTCTCTCTATGCCCCTCTCTCACTCATTTGCTATATATTTCTCTAAAAGATAGTAAATGAACTTTTAAAAAATTATTGTCATGGTTGTTGCTAGATGCTCTACATTACGGGGTTGCAAGGAAAACAATGAGATCTTTATCTTGAACCCAAGTTGTTCCTGTCAAATCCTAGTGTAAATGCCCTTGCATAAAATTCTTAACTCTTTGTAACACTATGATGTCTGTGTTGTTTCCACTAATAGGGAAAGCCCACTTAACCTCCCCTCCATGACAAACGCTGGCCTAGGAGTTAACCAGCTTATTTTGCATAATGCCTAATAAGTGCCTCTTGCAAATCAACAGATCTCTTACAGATTAAAGTTAAGAATGTAAAACTAACTTTTCAACCAGAGTAGAAGACTCATTGGATGAGAGAAGACCAGAATGACACAATCATCTCAATTTTGATGTCACTAACAACTGACTGCTGATGGGTGGCTAACGTGGTGTTTATGAAGGAGTCCACTGGAAAGAATGCTGTGATCAGTTAGTAAAGTTTGCCACAGAAATGAAAGCAAATGAGAACGCCTCACACGTATGTAGGGAGTTGTTACTAATACGGAAATGTTGCCTGGAAATAAGAGGACCAAAGAAATCGCCACTCCCCTTCTTCTTCTCCATTATTACTAAAAAATTACAGGAATCCGACCAGGTGTCTGAAAAAGTAACTACTAGTAACTAGCAAAGGGCAACTACACCCTAGCACATGTCCAGATGATATTCTTGGGGACTTGGGTTAAAGCTCTACCAGGGGCGCGCCTGGGTGGCTCAGTCAGTCAGGTCATGGTCTCATGTTCATGGATTCAAGACCCGTGTCAGGCTCTGTGCTGACAGCTCAGAGCCTGAAGCCTGCTTCTGATTCTGTGTCTACCTCTCTCTCTGCCCCTCCACTCTCATTCTCTGTCTCTCTCTGTATCAAAAATAAATAAAACATTAAAAAAAAAAAACTCTACCAGCATGCTACATCAGTAAGAAACTTCTTGAATCTTTTTAATTGCATTTGTAAAAAAATGATAACATTTATCACCAGGAAACTTCTTGAATCTTTTTAATTGTATTTGTAAAAGACTGATAATATCTCAAAATTTGTTTTGATGATTTAACAAGAATGTTTAGCATTGTGTCAGGCAAATATTCTTGATATGCCTTTACAATCATCATCACAGACACTGAGAGAACTTTGAGTTTTCGGGTGTGTGTGTGTGTGTGTGTGTGTGTGTGTGTGTAAAAGAGGAAATGTATATGGATTTTGTTTGGATTGGTTGTTTCGTGTACTCTTTTGCCAAGAGTAAAGATTTAAGTTTAGTTTTGAGATAAGGAATGACAGTTGGGACTTAGCCATTTAAACACTTCACTGAGAAATCGCCCATGAAACTGAATCAAGCACTAACAAAACTAACAAAGTCATCCCACAAAATGCACTTCTTAGGTCATAGTGTCAAATTTCAGCTTTAGGATAAACTGGGGCAATTCAGAAATTGGCATCACATCGTTGGCATGGAAATAATCAAGTCAGGCAACTTGATTTTAAAAAGAATTGTAATGATTTAAATGAGTCTGTACCAAACACTGTCCCTCCATCTATAGATTTTTGTTTTTGTAAATTACATCCCAAAAACTGAAATGATAAATACTTAAAAATAATTCAGGCAATGTCTTTATTACTATTGTTCCTGTCCAGATCATTACCTCTACTTTCCTTCACTCTTGGTATCCACAGGGCTTTATGTGTCCCTGTGAACCATTTTTTTTAATGTTTTATTTATTTTTTGATACACAGAGAGACAGAGCATGAGAGGAGGAGGGGCAGAGAGAGAAGGAGACACCGAACCAGAAGCAGGCTCCGGGCTCTGAGCTAGCTGTCAGCACAGAGCCTGACGCGGGGCTCAAATCCACGAACATGAGATCTGACCTGAGCTGAAGTCGGAGGTTTAACCGACTGAGCCACCCAGGTGCCCCCCTGTGAACCATTTTTCAGCCCACATTATTCTTACAAAGAGAAGTCTGTTTTCTGAACTTCCCTTTGCACAGGGGTTTTCTGGAGCAATTTGCCTTTCCCTGTGGATATCTGAGAGGTCACACTGAGAATAATATTAGCAAGTATACAATAAAAGCTAAAAAAAAAAAAAAAGAAAAACCTAGGCATTTTAATGTTAAATGAGAGAGAGGTAGAGAAAGGCTAATAGAATTTAAAGATCATGTTTTCATCCCAGAGAAAGCATAAATTTACCCTTCAAGGCAATAGGGAGATGCCAGTTTAAACCTCAGAGGAGGAGCTGACTTTTATGCCAAGGTCATATTTCCAGGATTAACATCTTCTAGAATCAATAAAGCCCTGGAAAAAATGAAAAGACTATTAAAATACAAGAGTGTGTGAGTTTGTGTACTGTCTAGGGTCTGAGAGAGATCTGAATTAGAGCTTAATCTGTAGAAGAAAGAGTGGGTAATTTATTCCTTTATATATTTCATAATAGTTCCACAGTATATACTATTGTCATATTCAAAGAAAACAATAAAATTGGATTAATAAACATAAGTCCACACACACGCACACGCGCGCACACACAGAGCTATCTGCCAAAATGGCCACGACAAGCAGGTGCCATGTCATACCGCTGCTATTTCCTTGCTCTAAGTGTTCCCTGTAGTGCAGGAATTACAGCAGAGAAAACTACTGCAACTTAACATTATAATGTTTTCAGGGCAAATTTTAGGAAGGATCAGGTATTGATCTGAGAATCCATTGTGTTGGGGAGAGAAAGGCCAACATGTTTATTAGTCTTTACCTTCTACAGCCTTGTTTTATAAGCTGTGGAACTTGATCCATTCAAAGGTTATCTAACCATTTTAGTGGGTCAAGAAACAAACATCTTGAAAACTGATGGGAATAAATGGAAGAGAAACAAATTATAGTGCAGGATATGTAATACAGAAAAGTATTAGTTTTTATTATTTATTTTGAGAGCGAGAGAGAGAACTTGTCCACAGGGATGCGGGCATGCAGAGGAGGGACAGAGAGAGGGGAAGAGAGAATTCCAAGCAGGCTCTGCACTGTGAGCTCAGAGCCCTACACAGGGCTCAGTCTCACAAACTCTTAAGATATAATCAAGAATTGGACACTTACCCAACTGAGCCACTTAGGGACCCCAGGAAGGAAGTAGGTTAAAAAAATTATTTCAGAGGTTTGTGTGCATAGAAGGAAGGGAAAGAGGCAAAGAATTTAACTATGAGGCAAAATGTATTTTCTATTTGGCCAAGAGATAAAACTAATAAATACCGCTCTGGATAATAAACCTGGGGAATGACTGAATTTGGAAGAAAACAGCCATTTCTACCACTTCGTCCCATCACTAGAATTCACCCCTTCCTTTAAGGCTGAAGTGATATGAAAGCGTTTCCCCCACTCCTTTCATTGAACATCTCACTGATCTGTGGATTAACTTACCTCTCATGTCTGAAATTTTGTTTCAAAGCCACGTTACCGTTGTGGCAGGAAAAGGGTCAAGAGAGAGACAGGAGAACACAGACAGGATATATGTGGGGGGGGGCGGAGATAGAGAAAAGAAGAGCCCGCATTTCCACATTGGGTGTGGCAAAGATAAATGAGTTTTGGCTGAGTCAGAGGATGCTATAGAAGTTATATGGGGATTACCATCCTATGCACACCCACAAGAGGACTGCAAACTTGGGAGAGGTTCCCATCTACGACAGGCTCTGCTGTGGCTTGCTCTTGGCAGAAACAGAGTCTCTAAGCCAGGAAACCCTAGAGGGAGTGCCCAAAGTCTCTAATAACTATCAAATGTACCGTCAGAGGGAACTCACATTGAAATGTCCCCTATAAAATAGAACACCAGGAGGATAAGTAGGGAGCAGAGGAAGTGAGTGGGGACATGACAGACTTCTGCAACTCTAAAGAGTCAGGTGTAGCCTGCACTGGGTTGGAAGGGAGAGAATTAAGAATCACACATGGGATTGTATCTTGAGATGACGTCCTAAAATCAGATCTTTAAAAAATAATGATGAGATTCCTTAAATAACAAAAAGTGCCTGAAGTATGGAATCAGACTGTTTTCTTTTAGAAAGCATAGTGGAAGCAGTTCCTGAAGACAATAATACCACCTGCCTAGCCTCCGTTGAACTGCATGTGGACAAACTTTATACACACACACGCAAGCACACATGCACACATGGTCTAACATAACTATAAACCTTGAACCTGTTTGGAAGATCACCTTTAATTTTGCATTACAGAATAAACTCACTGAAAGCCTTCAAGATATGACAAGATGGTCACTTGTTGCCATTGCCATTTTAAGTTCACTTTTTAAAAAGGTAACCTACAGTCAAGATTAAGATGATCAAGGACACTATCAATGAAGTTACTAAGTGTCTCTATTTATGAACTAGCTCTGGTCCCTAACAATTGTGTAACAATTAAGTTACTTAACTTTTTGGGGTCTCAAAATGCTCCATCTATAAAACAGGGTTAAGAAACCTACATCTCATTGTGGTTGTTCTAAGGATAACCCATGATGATATATGCATAACATTCTTACCAACGCTGGCACATATTAACTACTAAATAAACAGCAGCTGTTATTATGATTATTGGGAAATATTAATGCTGTACAGATTAAGAGCTCAAAATGAGTGTATTCACTGAATTCAATACGCATTTTAGGGAGCTTGTCATGTGCAGTGATTATGAAAAGGAATAAAATTGACTCATTTGCCTTGTGTGAGGATACTGTGCAAAATACATTCACATATGTCAGAATTTCTTTCATAACAGTGGCCACATGACCATTGTACACATGTGCAGAAGAAGAAGAGAGTATATAGCAGTGGGAAAGCCACAAAAGGCCTCAGGGAGTCTGTGAAATCAAACCTGGGTATTGAATTATGTGCAAGCTCAAAGCAGACAGTCAGTTGATACATCATAAGCAAAATAATTAACCTGAAAAGGGACAGCATGGCACTTTTGGGGACTAGCCTGCCATATAAGCATCCACAGGTGAATTCAGTGCCTCCTTCCCTAGGCTCAGCATATTATGTATCTTCATAGCTCGTAAAAAGCTCTGTTGCCGTTGTTTTTCTAGAATAAAAAAGTCAAGCCCAGAGAACTTCTATTAGTAGTAACTATGTTAACTCAAGTCTTCAAGAGCTGAAACCACACTTTTAACACTGCCTCCCAAATGTAAAGAATTCAGTGGTACTGGAGGAAAGGGACACAGGCTAGAAAGTTGGGCCAGAGTTCTTAAATACTGAGGCAGAATGTGACTCTGTCCAATGAGTGTCAATGACACTGATTTAGAACAACAACAACAACAGACTAGGCATTACAAAGACTGTGCTCACCAAAGTGTGTCTTCCTGATTAGAGCAGAATGAGAAAGACCAGAAGGGCCCATGAGGATGCACATGCAGGGCTGCATCCTTGTGAGCATGAAAATCATACACACAATCTGTATAAATCTAAAGATCCTATGCATACAAGCCTGGGCTTCTGTGTGCATTACTGACTCTACAGATAATTCTCACAGGTACCAAAGTAAGAGAACCACTGGTCTGACAAAAGGTAGGGTGGGCATGACCTAAAGTAATGGCCCTGGGAGTATGAGAAGAGGGCAAGAGGAGAACTACAGGGAAAAAAAAAGTGAACAAAGAGGCTACATTTACTTAATATGTCTCTATTAACATGTCTCTACGTCTTGAATGATAGAGTTTTTTCCAAACAAAAGGATAGAAAATTATTTCTGGTGATATTCATTGTATCTTAGTGATGTGATAAGGAACAGGAGAAATTCTCCAGAACTGAGAATTGGAATTCTTATAACCCTTGGAACTCTTCCGTTCACTAACTATTCAAGTGAGAGTTTTCTTCAGAAGAATGAAGTGCTTGATTAGGATGTTTTCTAAAGTCCCATTTAGCTCTAAATCAACATATAATTTGTAATAAAACTTAAATATTAATATGAATTGCAGCATAAATGAGGTACTTGAAATTCTTCATTGGAAAATGTGAGAATAACAAAAAGATTAGAAATATATGTGTCATTGGACAGGCATACTTATTTGTAAGTAGAAAGCATGTTACTATATTTTCACATAGATCTAATAAAGGTAAAATAATATGCAGTCTTATTTTAAGCTACTGAGTTTACAGTTACTTTTCTGTATTTTTCTATGTTTATCTATCTATTTATTTCTCATGAACCATTAGATTATGAACTGAGCCAAAATCACCACCCAGGGGTCCCACTTTTCTGTATTTCATAAACTTAGATTGGTAATTATGTGTGAGTAATTTATCCTTTAGTCTACAGATCTATCCAACTTTTCTACTATAGAATTTTAAATGTCTCAGTTTTAATTCTACTTGAAACACAGGTGCATATAGGCTAATAAAAGCAGACAACTCCCAGGAAGGAAATGACATAGTTCAAATAATAAATTACAGTTTTCATCCTTTTTAAAATTCTTTTTAACATTTATTTATTTTTGAGAGACCCAGCATAAGCAGGAAGGGGCAGACAGAGAGAAGGAGACACAGAATTTGAAGCAGGCTCCAGGCTGAGCTGTCAGCACAGAGCCCAATGCTCGCGCCCAAAGAGCACGAGATCATGACCTGAGCCAAGGTCGGATGTCCAACTGACAGCCACCCAGGTGCCCCTTCATCTTTTGTTTTTACTGAATCATGTTTCTCATCCTGTCCTCCATAGCTTTGGCTTGCTTCTCTTAACTCAGTTAATTAAAGTAACTAATTTTCACCTCACTTTTAAAATTTTCAGGTTAAGTCATTGGTTCTCTATCCTTGAAACTGAGTTTACAGACATTAGAGATTGAAAAAATACTCACTGAATTTCTTTCCCAGGACACCATAAGCAGTATTAGAGCACTACAGATATTTCTCTTCATAGTCTTTATATGTCTATAGTTTCACATTTTTACAATTATTTTGATACCAAAAAAGTACAACCAAAAAAAAAAAAAAAGTACTACCAGACCTCGGGGGTTTCAATATAAGCTCTTCTAATATGATTCATTTTTCGTTGAATGTAATGCTTACTAAAATGTAAATGTAAACATTTATAAAGCTCCCTCTTTCCAAAGACTAAAATAATAAAAGCTTATTAGAGAAATCCTAAAAGAATAAAAGTACGCAAAATTAAAATTTGAATAATAATAGAATGGTCAGTGTTCATGATAGGAATACTACCTACAAAAATTTTTTTAAAAAGCATAAAATGGCTGAACAAACTGTGCTATATCCCTATACTGGGATACTATTCAGCATGAAAACAAAAGGACTATTGATACATACAAAAGCATGAATGAAAATCAATGCATTATGTTAAGGAAAGAAGCTAATCCCTAAGGCCTACATATTGCATGATTTATTTTTATGACAATCTGGAAAGGGCAAAACTATAGGCAAAAACATGTCAGTGCCTCCGAAGTACTGATAGTCATGGAATATGACCAAAGAGGGCCCACAAAGCATTCTGGGAAACTCTGCTGTATTTTAATTGTGATATGCATTTGACAAAAGAGAGAACTGTTCACTAACAAGAATGAACTTTGCTGTATGTAAATTACATCTCAATAAACTTGACGAAAGGAAAAAAATGCTTGAGTTCCAGATGAAAGAATCAGCATATTTCTTTACTGCAAGAGAAATATTTCTAAATGATTGCATGTATTCGGAAAACAAACCTCACTCTGGCAAATATTTTTTGCCCAAAATTATTTTCTGCTAAAAACCATCCATACTGAAATGAAAAACACAATTTCTTTCATTCATTCAATTCCTAAAATCTTACATCTTCACATAACTCACATTATCCAGAACACATTTTATGTAACTTGAGAAAAAGGAAGACTATGCATAGTTCAGGTATAATTCTAAACAACTATTTAAAATTTAATCTTTAGCTCAATACCATCCAAATGCCCTGATGTCGTAATAAAGCAAGATGTATTGTTTCTGTGCACTCAAAGAGTATATGAATGTCCTGGGAACATGGATATTTATCTGGAGGTTCCAACTTTTAATATAAATATGAAATGTGCTTTGATATTTACAGTCAATATTTATGTGTTCTGGTTTGGTGATTTCTTGTTCTGTTTTGACTTACTTGAAATTTGTAGTTCTTTAGACAGGAACACATCCATTCTGCCACACGGATAGCTTAGCCTACTACAATTGGTTATATAAAAGTAACTCCATTAACAAGCAAAATCTGAGGTCCAAATAAATGATTTCAAACAGCAACTTTTGCTCTGAAATCAATGTCCTTCTCCAAGAGATTTCATTAAATTGTGCTTCCTCTAACTACTATTGGAAATATTGAATTGATACAACAGTTATAAGTAATCAAAAAGAGCATTTTAATAAACTCTGTTATAGACAGAGGTCCTCAGTGAAGTGTCATTTCAAAAGTATTAAGTATTTCATACCCAAATATGATTACTTAGCACAATAATATTGACATTTTGAAGATTTTTTTCATGCTTATTAAGTTTTATTTTGCTATGTGGACAGCTAAAAGTACATTTATAAGTATGAAATTTTAAAATATGGGTTTACTATGTCTGATATTTTCATAGTAGAGAACCACACGATGACTAAGTGACAACTTTTCTGACTCAAAGCTGAAACAGAAGATGTCATTGCCTTCCTTTTCTCACAGTGTCTTTGCAGAAATGTGTCAAATGCAACATAACAGCTTGGCATATATTCACACATATATACAGCTCACAAAGATATACATCTAGAGCTGTTAAGTAATTAAATTTCTTAATAAAGAATGCACAAATAGTACATGATAAACAGGCTGTGACAGAAAATAATACTTAGCAAGTCTAGCTCACCCACTACCAGAATTTGCTCACTTCATTATGACAACTAAATCTGCAAGCCAGGCAAATGACAACAGCATTCTAAGTGACAGGATGCTTATCATATACACTCTGTTAAAGAGTAAGTAAAACTGAATGCAAGCTTTGTTGATGAGTTCTGCCAACAGCTTGCATAGCTGTCAGCTGACGGATTTGACAACCAGAGTTTCGATGGAGATGATACTGTCAGAGAGTCAGAGGAAGTGGTCACCTGCCAAGTGGAACAAGAACTGGAAAAGAAGGAGATAAGAAAAGCCTCTTCAATCCAGACATGAAATCCAGGGCTGTCACTGAATCTCACCTTTACCCTTTGCAACATGTACAATGGTATTTATTCTATCATTATAAGCTTTAACTTTTTTCCTTAATATTTCTTAAACATCATTTACTTAGATGAAATATACAAATTCCTGAAAACATCCAACCTACCAAGACCGATTCAGAAAGAAATATAAAATCTGAGCAGACCAATTGCTAGAAAGGAGATTGAATCAGTAATCAAAACTATCTCAACAATGAAAAGACCAGGACCAAATGGCTTCACTGATGAATTCTACCAAACATTTAAAGAAGACTTAATACCAAAACTTCTCAAATTCTTCCAAGAATAAGAGGAGGGGATATTTCCAAACTCATTTTTTTGAGGCCAGTATTACCATGATATAAAAGCAGAAAAGGACACTATAAGGAAAGAGAACCACAGGCCAACATCCCTAATGAAAACAGATGCAAAACCCTCACAAAAGTATTCACAAACAACATTGAACAGTACATTAAAAGGACCAACTACAATGATCAAATGGGATTAATTTCTGGGATGCAAGGATGGTTCAACATATGAAAATCAATAAATGTGATACACCACATTAATGAAAGATAAAAATCATGTGGTGATCTAAACAGATGCAGAAAAAGCACTTGACAAAGTTCATCACTTTATGGCAAAGACATTAAAACAAACTGGGTATAGAAGAAACATAATTTTATACAATAAACCACATAAATGACAAGCCCACAAGCCAGCATCATACTCAAGGGTGAAAACTGAACTTTTTCTCTAAGATTCAGAATAAGACAAAGATGCTTACTCTTGCCACTTTATACAACACAGTCCTGGAAACCCTAGTCAGAGCAATTAAAATAAGAACTAAAAGACATTCAGATCAGAAGGAAGAAGTATAATTTTCTGTTTCAAGTGATATGAAACTGCACATAGAAAATGCAAAAACTTCAACAAAAAATTGTTAGACTAATAGATGAATTCAAAAAGTTGTCTAATACAAAATCAACAAAATTCATTTATATATATTTTTTAAAAAGTCTATTTATTTAAAGAAAGCAAGAAAGAGAATGAGTGGGGAAGGGGCAGAGAGAAGGAAAGAGAGAATTCCAAGTAGGCTCCAAGCTCAGCAGAGAGCCTGATGCAGGGCTCAATCTCATGACTGTGAGAACATGACCTAAGCTGAAATCAAGACTCGGATATTCAACCAAATGAGCCATCCAAGTGCCCCTATGTCCTTTCTGTACACTAACAATTAACAATCAAAAACAGAAACTGGAAAAAAAAATTCCATTCACAATAGTATCAAGAATACAATAGTTACAATAACTGTAACCAAATAGGAAAATCTGTAGACTGAAAATCACAAGGCATTGATGAGAGAATTTGTAGAAGACACAAATAAGTAGAAAGATATTCCAAGTGCTCAAGAAGTGAAAGAACCAATGCTAAAAAATCTCCATACTGGAGCACCTGGCTGGCTTGGTTGGCAGAGCATGAGACTCTTAATCTTGGGGTCATGAGTTTGAGCCCCATGTTGGGTATGGAACCTCCTTAAAGATAATGTCTGTACTACCCAAAATAATCAAGAGGTTCAATGCAAGCTCTATCAAAATTTTGATGGCATTCTTTTTTTTACAGAAATAAAAAACAAATGTCCTAAGGTTCAAGTGGAAGAAAAAGGACCCCAAACACCCAAAGCAATCCTGATAAAGAAGAACGAAGGTGGAATGTCACACTTCCTAATTTCAAACTATGTTGCAAGCTGCAGGAATCGAAACAGTATGCTATGGGGCACCTAGATGGCTCAGTTGAGTGTCTGTCCCTTGACTTTGGCTCAGGTCATGATCTTGCAGTTTATGAGTTCCAGCCCTGCATGGGGTTCTACACTGACAATAAATAAATAAGCTTACCAAAAAATAGTATGCTACACACAAAAAATCGATAGAAAAAATAGCACAAAAAGAACCCCATGTATTTATGTTCAATTAATTTTCAACCAAGGAGTTGAAAATATACAACAGGAAAAGCATAGTGTCTTCAATGAGTGGTGTTAGAAAAACACAAGAGCCACAAGCAAGAAAATGAAAATGGACAACCATCTTATACCATACACAAAAACAAATCTTAATGGATTGAAGACTTGAAGATAAAACCTGAAACCTAAAACTCCTGGAAAAAACCATATGGGTTACAAGACCTTGATACTGGTCTTGGCAATGAACTTTTAGATTTGATACCAACATAATCAAAAGCAAACAAGTGGGCCTACATCAAACTAAAAATCTTCTGCATAGTAAAGGAAACCATCAAGAAAAAATTGCACCATTCCTCTGGAATGAGAAAATTTGCAAATCACATATCTGATAAGGGGTTAATATCGAAGACATATATATTACTCATACAACTCAATAACAACAACAAAAACACCAATTTTAAAAAGGGGCAAAGGATCTGAGTACCCATTTTTTCAAAGACATTCAAATGGCAAATGAGTAAATAAAATGGTACTCAACATCACTAATCATTAGGGAAATGCAAATCAAAACCACAATGAGATATCACCTCATACCTTTTAGGATATCTCTTATGAAAAAGCCAGGATATAACAAATTCTGGCAAGGATGTGGAAAAAGGGAACCCTTGTGCACTGCTGGGGTAATATAAACTGGCACAGTCACCACGAGAAATTAAAAAAAAGAACTACCATCACCAAAACTAAAAGGCAACTGACAGACTGGAAGAAGATATTTGCAAATAACATATCAGATAAAGGGTTACTATCCAAAATCTATATAGAACTTACAAACTCAACATCCAAAAAACAAATAATCCAGTGAAGAAAGGGCAAAAGACATGAATAGATACTTCTCCAAAGAAGACATCCAGATGGCCAACTGACATATGAAAAAATGCTCAACATCACTCATCATCAGGGAAATTCAAATCAAAACCACAATTATATACCACACACCTGTCAGAGTGGCAAAATTAACAGCTCAGGCAACAACAGATGTTGGTGAGGATGCAGAGCAAGAGGAACTCTTTTGCACTGCTGGTAGGAATACAAACTGGTGCAGCCACTCTGGAAAACAGTATGGAGGTTCCTCAAAAAATTAAAAAATACAACTACCCTATGACCCAGCAATTGCCCTAAGTAGTTATCCAAGGGATACAGGTATGCTATTTTGAAGGGGCACATGCACCCCAATGTTTACGGCAGCACTATCAACAATAGCCAAAGTATGGAAAGAGTCCAGATGTCCATTGATGGATAAATGGATAAGGAAGATGTGGTGTATATATACAATGTAGTATTATTCTGCAATCAAAAAGGATGAAATCTTGCCATTTACAACTACATGGATAGAACTAGAGGGCATTATGCTAAGTGAAATTAGAGAAAGACAAATATCATATGACAACACTCATATGAGGACTTTTAAAATACAAAACAGATGAACATAAGGGAAGGGAAGCAAAAAAATATACAAAAACAGGGAAGAGGACAAAACATACCTTTATATCTTTCTATCTCTTTTTATCCCTTTTTACATAACAATGGCCAACATGTAGAAATAACCTCAGTGTCCATCTCTGAATGAATGGATAAAGAAAAGGTGGCAAAATACACAATAGAATATTATACCATCTTAAAACCAAAAAAATCCTTCCATTTGCAGCAACACAGATGCACCCAAAAGCCTTATTCTAAATGAAATAAGGTAGAGAAAGAAAACGTTGCACAGTACCACTTACACGTGGAATCTGAAAAATAAAGTTGAATGCATAGAAACAGCAAAATGCTGGTGTCAGTAGCTGTGAAGTGGGGGAAACAAGGAGAGATTTGTAAACAAAAAAAATACAAACTTTCAGTTTAAGATGAATAATGTCTAAGAATCTAACGTAGAACATGGCAGCTACAGTTGATAACACTAAACACTAAACTGATAACATTAAATTTTTCTAAAAGAATAGAACTTAGGTGTGCTCACCAAAATCAAACAGAAAGCTAATTATGAGGCAATGGACATGTTAATTAATACATAGATGCTTCTCCTCCATGAAAGGATGGAGGGAATTCTTCCATAATGTGTTCATATATCAAATCATTTTGTTATACACTTTAAATATATTACAATTTTGTCAACTATATCTCAATAAAGCCAATTATTTAATTTTGATACACAGAAAACAATGTGATTACATTTAAAATTTTTTTTCTAATTTTTTTTGAGAGAGAGAGAGAGCATGCACACTCATGAGCAGGGGAGCGGCAGAGAGAAAGGCAAGAGACAATCCCAAACAGGCTCCATGTTGTCACCACAAACTCCAACATGGGGCTTGATCCCACGAATCATGAGATCATGACCTGAGCCAAAATCAGGAATCAGATGCTTAACTGACTGAGCCATGCAAGTGCCCTGATATGCTGATTACTTTTTTAAAAATAGGGGAGGCAAGCAAGGGATGGGCCCAATGGGTATAAGGAGAGCACCTGTGATGAGCACTGGGTGTTATATGAAGGGATGAGTCACTAAATTCTACTCCTGAAACCAATATTGCATTGTATGTTAAGTAACTAGAATTTAAATGAAAATATCACACAAAATAAATAATAAAAATAAATACAGGTAAAGAAAAAAGTATAAGAATACTTAAAACAACCAACAAATAATTACTGTTAATATTTGATTTACATTTATCCATATCCATTAATATATTTCCCTACATAATGTCATTCAATTGTCAGCTATCCATAGTTGACTCACAAATCTACATCTCTAGCCCAATTATTACCAAGTTCCAGATCTATATATTCATCTGCTTTGGTTTCAATATTTACATGTTTCAAATGAACTCAGCAAGATGAAAATCAAATGCTTGGTCATTGCCCACTTGGTCCTTGTTCAGTTTCACCCATCTTAGGAAAGAGTCTCACCTTCCATATAGTTGATCTGTCAAAATCTGAGGCCTCTGGGTTTTTAAAATTTTATTTATTTTGAGAGAGAGAGAGAGAGAGTGCGTGAGTGAAAAGACAGATTGGGAGAAAGAGCAGAGAGAAAGGGAAAGAGAGAATCCCAGGCAGGGTCTGCACTGGTCAGTGCAGATCTCAATGTGGGGTTTGAACTCATGAACCATGAGATCATGACCTGAGCCAAAATTAAGAGTCAGACTCTTAACTTACTAAGCCACCTGGGCACCCCAGCATAAATCTGAGGCCCTTTTAACACCTACCTCACACTTCTCTGCAACGAATCAATCACAAAGACAATCTAATTTGCTTGTTATCCTTCTCATCTTTTCTCCATCTTTCTGTCCTCTTTCTGGTTCAAGCTATCATGATCTGTCCTCTGCATTATTTTATTGCTTTATAACGGATCTTGCTGTCATTCTTGCTTCTCCTGAAAACTCCTCACCACAAACATCAGAGGAATGTACATAAAATGCCAACAGGCCAATGGTTTTATCTTATTTTTAGGATAAAACCAAAGTCTGGAATCTCATGAATAGACCTATGGTCTGTCTCTAACCTAAAAGGTGAGCATAACATGTGAAGAAGATTCGATCTGGAAACAAAGCCTAGCCTTGCCAGGACTGTGTGATCAGGGGTAAATCTTTAATTTTAGTGTTATGATCTGTAGAAATGAAAACAGCTGTATCTACCTCATCTGCCTCAAAATTTCTGAGAGTATTTTATGTAATAACTGTATAATGCGTGATACAGAGTAAACATTTAATATTTGCCACCTAGGAATTTTTCCTATTACCTTTTTCCACTTCAACCTCTCTCACATTCACTGTTATTCTCTAACCTCTAGTCACCTATGCCTTATTTCCATGTCTAGGTTAAAAAAAAAGCCATACAACCTTTTTTCTTCTCCTTTCCTATATTCTGAATGCACATAGTTAATTCTTAATTCTCCTATCCATCAGATTTTAGGAAGTCCAATTAGATCAGATACTATTTTTGCCTATTTCGCAAAGACCACACTTATTTTCACAGTGCTTCATAGTTGTAACTTTCCGTTCATTCATATGCATATTTGCTTCATTGAGGCTTTTCATTGAACAGACCAGAAACCTAAAGGGGGCTAAAGTCATGCTAGTCTGGGATCACCATTGGCACTTCAGCACCCATAATACTACCCAATACATAATAGGAGCTGAATAAATGTCTACTGAATAAATTAAAAATGTGATTTTCAGCTTTTATATTAATGGATCCAATTCTGCAATATCATTTTAATGGTTTCATGAATGTCTCAAAGTATTTATATAGCATGATTTATTAAAGAATGTATTTCAATAAGAGGGGAATTTGCTTCCAAATTCCATGCTAAGTACTGGTATGATAAACATTCTGAAGCACCACTGTGCACATTATTAATCACGTTTTGTAGAAAAGTCTGCGCTTCCACTCCAAGTATTTTTTGCCCATCAGTCTGATCCCAACAGCTTTCTTTTTCATACGGTTTCCTCAAACTTTCTAGTATACTGTTGCCGCTAGACTGCATTCGTTATTATGAGTTTCTTTTTGGTTTCATATTTTCATTTAATCTTTTTCTGCCGTTCAGGGGGATATACCTGATGCTCAGTCATCATCTTGGACACATTCAACTACAACTATCACTTGTTTTCTCAAATTGCTATAATATGCATTATCTAATTTTTAGTAATCTATACACTTAGTGGTCTACACCTAGGACTGTTAGTTTATCCACTTTCAGGAAATCTGGCTGGATTCAGAATTGAAATTATTTGTCAAAGTCCTCTTAACAAGCGATAAGCACAACCATCATTATTAAACTCATGCTTCCAACCTCTTTCACTGGGCCTTGCATCCTTCCCCAGGGCACTGTAACAAAGTTACTCTGTATAATCCCATTTGTTAAAAACAATACACACACACACACACACACACACACACACACACACACACCTCTAAAACTTAGAATATGTTTTATGTTCGGGGCCACTATGCCACCACATTTTTTATGAAAAATTATCACTGGTTAATTTATGATTTTCCTGCCTAACTAGAAGCATACCAAGGAATACACACACAAACACGTCCACACAGTATTGTGCAGCCCAATACTGCCAGATTAGCATTATTTCAAAAGTCTGAAAATCTGTGTTTCTTTGTGAAATTGTCAAATGTTGTTAACAAGTTCTAATAATACACACTGTGGGCCAAAAAATACATATTAGAGTACACATGTAATATGTAATTCATTTGGACTAGGTTGAACAGTTTGTAACACCTGTGTTAATACCCTTTGATGTTTTAGATTCAAAATAAATAGTAAAATTCATTGTGTAATATTTTAGTTACATAAAAACTAAATTATATTTATACATATATATGTATATGTTTTGAAGAATGGATATGATGATTAAAAGTAAATTATGTGAACCACATGGCACAGCATCTGGGACAGGAGGAGTAAACTTCTGTTAGCACATCTCCCTTCTGAACTTCTCAAGAATCACCAAAGGCACAATGTGTTGTTTGGTCTTGGTTTTGGAAATGCCAATTAAATAAACTCCCAGATAAAGCAGCCTTAATAATTGCTCAAGTTTGGGGCACCTGGGTGGCTCAGTCAAGTTGGGCTTCCAACTTTGGCTCAACTCATGACCTCATGGTCTCTGGGTTCAAACCCCACATGGGCTCTGTGCTGACAGCTCAGAGCCTGGAGCCTGCTTCGGATTCTGTGTCTCCCTCCTTCTCTGTCCTTCCCCTGCTTGTTCGTTCATTCATGTGTCTCTCTCTCTCTCTCTCTCTCTCTCTCTCTCTCTCTCTCGTTCCCTCTCCCTCTCCCTCTCCCTCTCCACTCCCTCTCCCCCTCCCTCTCTTCTCTCTCTCAAAAATAAATAAACGTTTTAAAAATTTTTTAAATAATTTCTCAAGCTCATCTGTGTCAGTGACATATTATTCCCTATCAAGAATTACTTATGTCTACACTATACATAATCACCTGCAAATACATGACAAAAAAATTCTTCCTGAATGCATTTTTCTTAGGATAATACTGAACTCAAGGTGTCCTTCATTAGGTCACATGGGAATATCTACACAAAGGTAATAAAATGGAAATATCTATTTTTTTTCCTTATCACTATCTTAGATGAACTCACAAAGTCAGTATTTGGTAGTGATGATGCCTATGATTTCACTAGCTACACAGATTACAGTGGTCTATTGAATGAAGTAGACAATACTGAATAATGACTAAGTCTATAAACTGTGGGGTGATCCTGGCTCCAACCATTTACCCTCAACAATGCCAAGAGAAATGGGCAATTAAATCTCCCTAAGTATCAGGATCTCCATCTACATAATCGGAACTTTACTTCTTATGGGCTAAAGTGAAGATTAAATTGGATGATGCTTATAATAATCACAGTGAGCATTCAATAAATGCTAGTCATAGGTGGTATTATTAGAATACTGCCAGCGCTTTACCACAGCAAATTAATTCGGCTGGGCTAACTGACTCATACCTCTCTAGCTGGTGATCATAGTTGATAAATTCTGATGCAAAATTCAACCACTCATTTTCATAAAAAGTTTCTTCTTTGTTACTATAAGAGAAAAGGCAAGGTGGCATCATTAAAAGGCATGACAATAAGCCAGTTCAGTTGTGTCTTCTTCCCAGCTCATTTCCAAGCCGACTGTGAGTCTCTGGTCAGTCTTCAGTGTTCTGTCCCTCATAGTTTGGCTAATGACATTTACGGCTATTTTGTTTTCTTATTACTAAGTTTTCTCAGATTTTAAATTAGGGATTTATGAGAACCTGTGTTAGGTACCACATATGATAAGTATCAATCATCTTGATGACTGATGAATATGGTCCCCTATTGTTCTTACTGTTGTCATTATTCCTCATGGACAAGGAATAGCCCCTGTAGGCTTCAGGACCATGAACAAGACCATGATTTTTTATTACTAAGTTTTCTCAGCTTTTAAATTAGGAATTTATACAAACCTGTGTTAGGTACCACATATGATATATATCCCCTTGATGGTTGATGAATATGGCACCCTACTTATATTGTTATTATTCCTTATGGACAAGTAAGCCCTTATGGGCTTCAGGACCATGGACAAGAAAGATCAGTAATAAAATGACAGTATATATTTGTGGACTGAAGTAAAATAAATACGGAAAAGTGCTTAGAATCAGAGCTGGAAATCTTGAACCATATAAATACACACATATACTCAAGGCTGAGTTAAAAATTTAATTGCACGCGTATTATGTAATAGTGAGGAAATAAATGCAATATAATTTTCCTCAATTTCAAGGAGTACACTGCCTGGAAACCAAAAATTATTCAACCTAGAAACTCAGCTACAAACAGGCAAATGCAAACTTATATTATGAGTGCTTATTATCTTAGGCTGTAGAATTAAAACTTGTTTCCACTTTTTTCAAGCTATTGAACTGTGAACTCTCTCCAGTCATGTTTATCATCTATAAAATTGAGATAATAGTTACCTTAGACACTAGGATAAATGAGACAGTGTATGTTACCACTGAACACAGAGCCTAGTGTATAGTAAGCACTCAGTGTGATTTGTTGGGTGATGATCATGGCTATTAGGAGGCATAATATTAATTCTTCTGGCACTAAATGGTTAATCAATTTCAATTTCAATGTGTCATGTTGGCCCCCTGTAGGAAAAAATATAAAAATTACATTGTGTCTCAATTGAAACACAATTTAATTCAATAGCATTGTCTAAATTATGCCCAAAAATATCAGTCATAACAAAACTGACTCAGTTCATGAACGCTAAGGAACCAACATCAGACATGGGAAATTGGAAGTATAGTATACTACAATTATCTCCAGTATACACTAATCTACAGAGGATTTCCTTGGCATGAGAAGAAAGCCAAGGATTTTACTCACAACATTCTCAAAGAAAAAAAAAATTCCAGAAGACATGGACTGGAACAGTGGACTGAAAGGGAACAAGATCTTACTGCTTTCAACTAATTTATTTTACTGGAATCTTTATAGCATTAGAATTATATAGATTATGCTGCATTTTTAAGGCAGGACTGGTTGGGGAGCTTAGGAAAACCTTCAAAGAAATAAATGCATTTGTTGATTTACTAATGGATTTTACTTTCTTCACAAAATTTGACACAGCTGGCTACTGCTGCAAATCCTACGCCAGTATGATACCAGAAACCATATAACTCATAATATATTTTTCATAAGGTATATATTTAAATGTCACGCTTTAAAGATGCCAGGAATTAGCAGAAGCAAGAAATGACAAGTTTTCCTAGAAAATGTAAGGATCCTGCAGAACGTACTTGCTATACACTGATTAAAATCACAGAAAAGATACAGAAGGTGAAAGACCATGCTTCAAGAAGAACCAAACCCTTTTTCTTTTTTTTTCCCCCAAGAGCTCAAAGCTACTTATTTCTTGAGTTCAATATTTTACATATATTTGACAGCTAAGTTGCAAGGGCCTCCAAGTAACATTTTACACAGGCAAAGGCAAAAATAGTAATTGTGTCCTTTGTTATATGTGTCAAAAAACTGCACCAAGAAAATGAAACTCCATATAAAACATTCAGTTCATCTCAACACATGTTTATCCAATCATAATCTTCTCAAGGAACTAAGAACTAACTGTCTGACAAAACAGTCATAATCAATTAAAGTGCTGGAATTGTGCCTGCCCTTGAAAAGAATACAATCTCATGGGTGAGAGACAAAAACATTTAATATCAATAAAGCTTATGAGACATATGACAAGTAGGTAAAACAGAGCATAGAGGAGGTGTACTTAAACCTAGCTGGAAGTGTGAGAGGTGATGTCTGAGCTAAGACTTGAAGTAAGTAAATTAAAATAAGTAAGGCAAGGACAATCCTAAATACGAGTAACCAGTAACTGTGAGAAAGGACAAAAACACGTGTGAATCATTTGTGCATTTGAGGAGATAAAATGGCTTCAATAGACTGCTGGGCAAAGTGACAGGAATCAACACCAGTGATGTAGTTTTCAAAAGAGCTTGATTTTCATGTGTAGGTATCAGAGGCTTTAGGATAGGTAATGGGTGGCAGTGAGGTAAAGTAAGGTTGAATGCGTATCTGCTAAGTCCCTCTGGCAGCATTTTTGTAATGTTTATTTACTTAGAAAGAGAGAGAAAAATATAGGCGTACACCCTTGTGAACAGAGATGGGGCAGAGAGGGAGAGAGAATCCCAATCAGGCTCCACGCTGTCAGCACAGAGCCCAATGCAGGCTCGATCTCTCAAATGGTGAGATCATAATCTGAGCCAAAACTGAGAGTCAGATGCTTAACCAACTGAGCCACCTAGGTGCCCCTTCTCTGTCACCATTGTATAAAGGAATGGCACTCTTCTTTATTCACCCTAAATTAATAAAATATCTGTGTTCAGAACACATGATAGCTACTGAGTAAATACCAATACATAGCAAGTTATTACTGTATGGAAAGAGTCCTAATATGAGAGGAAGTAGTCTACAAGCAAAAAGCTAAAACAAAAATATCAAAAGTCCTAAGTAAATAATAATAAGTGGCCACTTACAAAAATACACTATGTCATTTATCACTCCCACAAGAAGTCCAGTTTCTGTTATTAAATACCTACTATCCTATCATTTCACAGATGAAGAAAACAAGATTTAAAGGCATGAGATGGTACCCCAAGTTCAAACAGCTGGTAATTAGCAGACCTAGGATTCACAATTCACTTGTCTGATGCCTAGTCTTTGCTCCTAATTATGAAATATCTTGGTAGAACCTTGTGATGAAAACAATTCACCTAGGAGAAGATGGAAAATTAATATGTGAATTAGGTCTTGAAGATTAAAAGAAGCTTATCTGACAGATAGGGGGATAAATCCAAACAGATGCTACATATCGATCTAAAAGCTATATTGCAATTAAACTCTTAAATATTTTAATGCATCTTTTTGATTATGCTAAGTCAGACACATGTATATTTATAAAATCAATCACTGAAATTTGTGAAGTTCTGTGCAAATGAGGCAATACTCTTGGGTACGCTTAACCCCCAAAAGGATTCCTGCAACTGTAGCGGAATCGGAATAATAAAGCTTTTCATCAACTTGCTGAAAGCCAAGGTTGTCAGGAAACCATCTTCATGGGCTGTAGCTTTCATTCCTTACATTGCCTTGGCACGCAGACCAAACCCCCATTCATTGCGCAGCCACAACTGTTCTCAATTTGCATGGCACTCTACAACCCACTGGCCGCATGTGCCAGGATGTTATGTGACAGGCTCAAGTCTGCTGCCCAGTTCCTGTCCATGGAAGGCTTGCTTCCCCAACAGAATTTCTCTGCATACCTCGAGTCCAAATGTTAAATACTGTTGAAGAAAATTATGTGCCCTTAGGTTGTTGGGGGTTTCTTTATTTATTTAAAAAACAGCATTTGGCCTATGTTTTCCATCTGTAATGCCTGCCCTTGTTTCAGTGCCTTTGAGGCCCAAGTCAGTTTATTAAGCTCATAAACATTCATAAAAACTCTAGTAATTATAGTAGGCACTAAAATAATAGTAATCCAGGACCTATACACCTAAGCTTATCATTATACCACTCAGGACATGGATATCTGCCAGTCTTGATGAATATATTGTACACTATAATGCATCTATTACTATTTACAGGACTAAGCACATGAATGTTAACAAACATAAATATTAATTGCAGGACTACAACTAGAAACAAAACAAGGTATAATTAAGACAAGATCACAAACAAAAATACAGATCTTATTTTCTCCTACCAAAATTCATCAAACAACAAAATTACATGAAACACAAACATCAGAGAAACCACTTTTGAATAACAAGGAATAAATAAAAGAAAAATAATATCTTAGTCTGAAAAGAAAAATGATAAACTGTGTATTATTTGTCAGAATAAAGATGGAAAGGAAGGCACATATAGATCCATGAAGATTTAATATAAAACATAAGCTGAAGCCTGAAAGGTGAATACTGATCACTCTCATGACCCCTTTACACTTTAGGTAAGTGAGAGAGGGTAAGACACAGGGATGCCCTAATGAGCAAGAAATTTGCAAAATGGGTCTGTATTTGACTTGGTAGTCTCAGTTTTTTCCTAAATTAATGCTAGTCCAGAATAAGGCTTCCTACTCCAAGTACTACTTCCTACTCTTATTAATGATGAGATAAAATATGTGAAATGAAGTTGCATTGTATCCTCATAGGGCCAGAGGTGGATAATTACCCCATCTACATAAAATGAGTCCTCACCAAAGACTTTCCTCTCATCTTGGAAATTCAACTCTCTTGTAACCACATATTATCCCCTCAATTGTATTCTATAGGCCAAACAAGGGTTATATAAGAATACATTTAAAGAACAGCATAGTGATAAAAATTAAATATTCATGAGCATGGTTAGTCATGTGGTGGGTCTACTTTGTAATGACATAAATGAACTGTTCATTTGATTCTCAGAGAGAAGTAAAATAGGCTCTTTTTATTCCATATAATAAACTCAATGTGAATAACTCAAGCATTCCTCAGAATGAAATATAGAACTCACTGAACTTAAGACACATCATATATAACCATGTTAGCTTAAGAACTTGCAAACAATGGCCTTCAAGCTGTTTTACAAACCTATAATCATCAAGACAGTATGGTACTGCCATAAAACCAGACACTCAGATCAATGGAACGGAATAGAGAACCCAGAAATGGACCCACAAACATAGGACCAAGTAATCTTAAACAAAGCAGGAAAGAATATCCAATGGAATAAAGACAGTCTCTTCAGCAAGTGGTGCTTGGAAAACTAGACAGTGACATGCAGAAAAATGAACCTGGGCCACTTTCTTACACCATAAGAAAAAATAAACTCAAAATGGATGAAAGACCTAAATGTGCCTCAAAATCCTTGAGGAGAAAGTAGGCAAAACCTCTTTGACCTTGGCCACAGCAACTTCTTACTCAACAAATCTCCAGAGGCAATGGAAACAAAAGCAAAAATAAACTATTCAGCAAAACAAAAAGCTTCTGCACAGTGAAGGAAACACTCAGCAAAACTAAAAGGCAACTGACAGAATGGGAGAAGATATTTGCAAATCATATATCAAAGGGTTAATATCCAAAATCTATAAAGAACTTATCAAACTCAACATCCAAAAACCAAATAATCCAGGAAAGAAATGGGCAAAAGACATGGATAGACACTTCTCCAAAGAAGACATACAGATGGCCAACTGACACATGAAATAATGCTCAACGTCACTCATTATCAGGGAAATACAAATCAAAGCCACAATGAGATACCACCTCACGCATATCAGAATGGCTAACATTAACAACTCAGGCAACGATGGATGTTGGCTAGGATGCAGAGAAAGAGCATCTCTTTTGTGCTGCTGGTGGGAATGCAAACTGGTGCAGCCACTCTGGAAAACAGTATGGAGGTTCCTCAAAAAATTCAAAATAGAACTACCAGCAATTGCATCACTAGGTATTTATCCAAGGGATACAGGCATGCTGTTTTGAAGGGGCACATGCACCCCAATGGTTAGAGCAGCACTATCAACAATAGCCAAGTATGGAAAGAGTGCACATGTCCATCAATGGATGAATGGATAAAGAAGATGTGGTGTATATATATATATAAAATGGAGAATTACTTGGCACAAAAAGAATGAAATCTTGCCATTTGCAACTATGTGGATGCAGCTAGAGGGTATTAAGCCAAGCGAAATTAGAGAAAAACAAATATCATATGACTTAACTCATGAGGAATAGAAGACACAGAACAGATGAACATAAGGGAAGGGAAGCAAAAATAATATAAAAGCAGGGAGGGAAACAAAACATAAGGGACTCTTAAATATGGAGAACAAACAGAGGGTTACTGGAGGGGTTGTGGGAGAGGAGATGGGCTGAATGTTTAAGGGGCATTACGGAATCTACTCCTGAAATCATTGTTGCACTATAACAAACTTAAATGTAAATCAAAAAATAAATTAAAAAATTAGGAATGTGTCCAAAAATGTATATATACACTCATAAAAAATTTATTATGATAAAAAGATATCAAGGTAAAAGGCATTTTAGCATACTTTTGCGTGCTTTGGGTAGGCAGCAATTGAAGAAAAGTGGCTTCACACTTGTGTTTCATAGATTACCATTTCACCAGCATAAAAATACCATTTCCTCTCATATATTAAAAGAGTGTACTACTATACAGTATCTCCCTGAGTGCCAGCATGGACTTTTCAAAGGCATGCTCCACAAAAGTTTATGTTGAATGTAAGAAGACACAGATCAAAGTGGTGTATTTCAGCTATAGTAACTGAAGGCCGTCTCTGATCTGAATGACCAGTGTGTGTCCTTTGGCAAAAGGAAACATGGTACATGTGATGCACACCGGGCCGATTCTCTCCATAAAGTAGACTGCTCCAATCATCTCTGCCTAATATAAAACCTCCTCACATCTTCAAAGGAGCCTGCATCAAAGGGTCATGCCATAACTGACTCAGGCAAGGAGGTCCACTCCGACGAGTTTTCTAAAGTACTAAAGTGCTTAAGGGAACAATAAGTATTTAGTTTAAAGGTAACACAGATAAAGATTAACCTCAGAACTTGAAAATAAGCTAATTGGTGGATACAGTACAAGTACTTGACAAACGCACTGACAGAGCTTCATGGGGAAATAATTGCAGATTAAGGTCACCGATAAACCACACGTCCTGGGTTATTGTGTTTTGCATATTGCTGAATGTACAGTTACCACAACAAATCAAATGATTTTGAACTGTCTTTGCAGAAGGTGCTAAACAGCCATAGTGTCAAATAGTGTTAACTAGCTCTTACCTGTTAATCAAGAAAAGAATAATATATTGAATGGGAAAACAATTCAACCACTCAAATAAAGCATTTGCTGCCACCCACACACCAAAACACAAAACGACCAAAAATGAGTAAATCACTAACAGTTTGTCTCTGTGTTTAACCCAAATTTTGACGCCATTTGTTTCTTAATAAGATTCAAAGCAAATGTACTGACAAAATATGAATGCACTAAAATGGTATTAATTTTATTGCTTCTGATGTACATGATCGTCAGCTCATCAGTATGCTACGGCCATATTAAATGAAAAAATACAGAGTGGATGTTCCCAAAATGTCAATATTCTAAGTAGAAGAGGAAAAAGTATTATAAGGAGGGATTCCTTGAACTATAGAGCATATAATATATATTTTATATACTAGACTATACATTTTATATGTAATATGTATGTTAAAGGAGCTATTCCTTGTTATATAACATTTATAATATATTATGTATTATATATACTGAACATAATTCAATAAGCAGACAAGCCAATGTTATTAAATCCAAAATGTGTCTGCACTGTATGTGAGATGACATATGGCTAATCTTATAAGCAGGAACTAGAACTTCGGAAGTCGCGATGATACTATTACCAATGGCAATTTATTCAGGGCGTGGCTACGCGAAATGATTTTCATGTGTTGTCTCACAACTGTCTTCTCAGGTGGGCACTGATATTTGGGCCTTTTTACAAAGAAGAAGCCTGAAGCTTCCTTATCTCGCATTGTTATCCTTACTTTCCTAAAGACACACAGTCAGGAAGGAACAGGCCAAGCCTCTAAGTCTTGGCTAGCAAGTGTCAAACACATGCCTTACTCACCATGCCAGAGTGTTCTTTTAGCAAATCCAATTGTTTTAAGAGCCAGTTAGAGAAATTCCAGGATCCACCTTTACAAGCCTTCATTTTTCATGTTCAAACTTGATCTTTGGTTGTACAGCCACATAAACTCAAAGTTTAAAATAAATTGGACCATTTAAAGCAAAAAAAATTTATTTACTCTATTTATTACACTATGGTTTTTGTTACAATTACAGATCAATTCCAGATATGTTACTCAAAAGTAAAGAACAATGATTTGAAAAAAAAAAAAAGTAACAAAAAGACTGCTTTAGGACTAAGGTGAAATTGTCCATGTCAAAAAGTAAGAAAAGATTATTGATTGTTTTTGTTCAAACATTTTTTATATATGTGGAAAATTGAGTCTTTTTGTGGCCC
Source organism: Suricata suricatta (assembly GCF_006229205.1). Classification (NCBI taxonomy): domain Eukaryota; kingdom Metazoa; phylum Chordata; class Mammalia; order Carnivora; family Herpestidae; genus Suricata; species Suricata suricatta. The sequence goes on along the minus strand of NC_043702.1, from coordinate 94,996,587 downwards.
ACTAATAAATGATCAAACATACAGTTTCAGGGACTTTCAGGAAAGATGGCAGAGAAGGAGGATCCTAAGAGCACCCAGTCCCACAGATACAACTAGATGCCATTCACATCAGTGTAAAAACAACCCAGAAACTACCAGACACTAGAAGAATGAACTCTCCACAGCTAAATGCAGAGAAGAGGCCACATTAAAGAGGGTAGGAAGGGCAGAAATAGTGTCAGGAGCTAAAAGAACATGAGGGACTCTCTGCCCACCCCCCATCCCTCCCTCTGGCAGGGAAGGACCCCACAGGTGTAGAGAGGGAAGAGAAATAGACTATCACACCAGGGAGCCCACACTGGGAAGACAAATTCCTAAAACATTTGGCTTTGAAAACCAGAGAGCCTGAGAATTGCAAGAGTTCTTACCATTAGCCATCAGTGGAACTCAAAACACGGAATTTTAAAAGCCAGCAGACTTGGTTCTGGGAGGCTGGTGAGGCCAGAGGAAACTAAGTCCCTGCCCTTAAAGAGTCAACAGGACAAACAGCCTTAGGAGCTACAGTGTAGAAGCAGTAGTATGAAAAACACCTTGGATGTATGGGAGGAATAGGTGTTTACTAATTTCAGATAGTGTGCTAGAGGGGCAGGAATCCTTGGTAGATTTCTCCAGAACAAACAAGGTATCAGGCACCACTTCCCTCCTCTGCCCAAAAGCATAAACATATGGGTGCCTCAGGGAACCAGTTCAGTGCCTGACACTCTCTACCTAACTTGCTAATAGTGTGTGCAGCCTCTCTCTGTGTTCTCCTGTCAATAGACCCCCTTCAGCCTGGCTGGAGGTCTCCTCCCTTAGCAGACCTACGCAAACCACACAAACTCTGCTTCCCCCACCGCATGTTCTCCTGGGGACATGCCCCCCCAACTATGCTCCTGGCCAGGGCCATTCAAAGTGCCACAAGCCTGGCACTGTACAAGCAGCCCTGACAGGGGACAACACCACTCCAAAGTGGCTCCTGCCCTGAGGAGAAGGGAAAAAAACCACACATGACAGTCAGACTATCGTCCCAGCAAAGGGCTGGGAGCAGACAGCTGTTTAACTGCAGGCTCTGCCCACCAACAACAGGGACAAAACAAGTAAACAGTCCTATAGTGCATTGCTACTGTATTTCTGGCAAATGCCTGATCCGATTAAACTCAAGTCCAAAGTGGCCCCAGAGTGGGATGCCAACAATACAGGGACAAGGGACCCAATTGTTCCAACAACAGGAAAGAGCCTTTGCAGATGACTGGACTAAAGGCAAAAGTGGCTGAGCCACAATAGGAGGGTACACACAATATACAAGAAACATCCCTGAAACACCAGGTTCTGGAGAACAGGGGACAGTGCATAGCATAACACTACAGGAACTCTTCCTCATGAGGCTATTACTTTCAAGAGCAAGAGATGTAGCTGAGTTTCTTAACACAAAGAAACAGAGAGTTAGATAAAATGAGGAGAAAGAAAAATATCCCAAATGAAAGAACAGGACAAAATCACAGCGAAATATTTAAGTGAAAAGGAGATAAGTAATATGCCTGATACAGAATTTAGAGTAACAGTCCTAAAGATACTTACTAGACTTGAGAAAAGAGTGTAGAACCTTAGTGAGACCCTTAACAAAGAGATAGAAAATATTAAATAGAACCAATCAGAGATGAAGAACTCAGTAACTGAAATTAAGAATATATTAGGTGGAATGAATAGTAGACTATAGGACACAGAAGAACAGAGTAATGGAAAATAATCAAGCTGAACAGGGAAAAGTATGAATAAAAAAATGAAGATAGATACATGGAGCTCAACAGTATGAAGCCGAATAACATCCACATGACTGGTATTCCAGAAGGAGAAAGAAAAGGGGGCTGAAAATTTGCTTTAGGAAATAATAGTTGAAACTTCCCAAATTTGGGAAAGGAAACAGAAACCTAGATCCAGGAAGCACAGAGATATCCTCAAAACTTCAACCCAAGGACATATCAAGACACATAGTAATTTTTCTTTAAATTTATTTATTTAGAGAGAAGGGGGAAAGGACAGTTCATAGAGAGAAAAAGAGAATCCCAAATAGGCTCCATGCTGTTAGCACAGAGCCCAATATAGGGCTCAATCTCATGAACTGTGAAATCATGACCAGAGCTGAAATCAAGAGTTGGACACTTAAGAGAATGAGCCCTCAGGGACCCCAAGACACACAGTAATTAAAATAGCAAAATACACTGATAAAGAGATAATTTTAAAAGCACCAAGAGAGAAGAAAACAGTTACATACAAGGGAAACTCCTTAGGACTATCAGATTTTTCAGCAGAAACTTCACAAGACAGATGGGAGTGGCATGATATATTCAAAGTGTTGAAAAAAAATAAAAAACCCTGCAGCTGAGACTACACTATCCAGCAAAGCCATCACTCATAATAGTAGGAGAAATAAAGAATTCCCCAGAGAGACAAAAGTTAAAGGAATTCATTACCATTAGACAGCTATATTAAAGAAAGCCAACTAATCATATGAGAAAAGAGCAACAGGAGAAAGGAACGGAGAAAAATTACAAAACCAACCATAAAACAAGTAACAAAATGGCAGTAAGTACATACCAATCAAAAATTACTTTGAATATAAATGGACTAAATGTTCTAATAAAGAGACACAGGGTGACAGTGGAAAAAAAATCAAGACTCAACTACACGCTGCTTACAAGAGACACATTTCAGACCTAAAGACACATACAGACTGAAAATGAAAGGATGAAACAGAATTTATCATGCAAGTGTCTATGAAAACAAAGCTGGGGCAGCAGTCCTTATATCAGACAAAACAGACTTTAAAATAAAGAAGGTAATGAGACAAAGAACATCATATAATAAAGGGGACAACCCAACAAAAAGATATAAAAATTGCAGATATTTATGCACACAACATAGGAGTACCCAAATATATAACCCAGTTAATAATAAACATAAAGGAACTTACTGATAATAATAAAACCATAGTAGGGGACAAATACCCACTTACATCAATGGACACATAATCTAACCAGAAAATCAATATTGAAACAATGACTTTGAATGACACATTGAACCAGATGGATCTAACAGATGTACTCCAAACATTCCATTCTAAAACAGCAGAATTTTACATATTATTTTCAAGTGCACATTGAACATTCTCCAGAATAGATCACATGTTAGCCACAAGACAAGTCATAACAAATTTAAAAAAGATCAAAGTCATACCATGCACCTTTTCCAACCACAACTCTATGAAATTAGGTATCAAGTACAAGAAAAAAAAATCTGGAAAGAACACAAATACATAGAGTTTATTTATTTTTTATAAATTTTTTAACATTTATTTATTTTTGAGAGACAGAGCATGAGGAGGGGAGAGACAGAGAGAGAGGGAGACACAGAATTCAAAGCAGGCTCCAGGCTCTGAGCTGTCAGCACAGAGCCCAATGCGGGGCTCAAACACAAGAGCTCCAAGATCCTGACCTGAGCTGAAGTTGGCCACTTAACCGACTGAGACACCTAGGTGCCCCAAATACATGGATTTAAGTAACATGCTACTAAATAATAAATGGGTCAACTTAGTCAAAGATGAAATTTAAAAAAAAAATACATGAAGACAAATTAAAGTGAAGACAACAATGATCAAAAATCTTTGGGATGAAGCAAAAGTTATAATGAAAGGGAAGTTTATAGCAAAACAATACTACCTCAAGAAGCAAAACAGTGTGGTTTTGATTTGTGTTTCCCTGATGATGAGTGATGTTGAGCATCGTTTTATGTGTCTGTAGGCCATTTGGATGTCCTCTTTGGAGAAGTGTCTGTTCATATCTTCTGCCCATTTTTTCACTGGATTATTTGTTTTGTGATTGTGAAGTTTGGTGAGTTCCTTGTACATTTTCGATATTAGCCCTTTATCTGAT
>NC_043702.1:94980644-94992540 GCF_006229205.1 Suricata suricatta | reverse complement strand
AAAAAAAAAAAAAAAGAAGCAAAACAGAACAGATAATTGAAAACAGGAGCTGGTTCTTTGAAAATATCAACAAAATTGGTAAGCCTTTCACCAGACTCATAACAGAGAGAGAGAGAGAGAGAGAGAGGACTCAAACAAAATTAGAAGTGAAAGAGGACAAATAACAACTGAGACCACAGAAATACAATGGATTATAAGATAATATTATGAAAAACCACAGGGGTGCCTGGGTGGCTTCGTCAGTTGAGTGTCCAACTTCAACTCAGGTCATGATCTCACAGTTTGAAGTTTAGAGCCTTGTGTCAGGCTCTGTGCTGACAGCTCAGATCCTGGAGCCTATTTCGGATTCTGTGTCTCGCTCTCTCTCTGACCCTCCTCCACTCACACTCTGTGTCTCTCTCTCAAAAATAAATAAACATTAAAAAAATAAAAAGTACAGGCCAAAAACCTGGACAACCTACAAGAAATGGAAAAATTCCTAGAAACATATAAGCTCCCAAAACTGAATCAAGAAGAAATAGGAAATTTGAATAGTCTGACTACCAGCAATGAATTCCCAACAAACAAAAGTCCAACACAAGACAGCTTCACAGGTGAGTTCTATAAAACATTTAAATAAGAGTTAATATCTATCCTTTTCAAACTATTCCAAAAAATAGAAGAGGAAGGAAAAGTTCCAAACTCATTCTGTGAGGCCATCATTGCCCTGATACCCAAAGCAGATAAAGACACATTAAAAAAAAAAAAAAGAACTATAAGCCAATACATATCTCTGATAAACTTAGATGCAAAAATCCTCAATAAAGTATTAGCAAACTGAATCCAACAATACATTAAAAAATTATTCATTGCAATCAAGTGAGATTTATTCCTGAAATGCAAGGGTAGTTGAATCTTCACAAATCAATCAGCATGAGGAAGGATAAAAAACATATGATCATATCAATAGATGGAGGAAAAAATACAACATCCATTTATGATAAAAACTTCCATAAAAGTATGTTACAGGGAACTTAATGCAATAAAGGCCATATGTGAAAAATTTAGAACTAATATCATACTCTATGGTAAAACAACTTTTCCCCTAAGGTCAAGAACAAGACAGAAATGTCCACTCTCATCACTTTTATTCAAGATAGTACAGAAGTCCCAGCCACAGCAATCAGATAGGAAAAAAGAATAAAGGGCATTCAAATTGATAAATAATAAATAAGACTTTCACTATTTGCAGAGGGCAAGATACTATATATAGAAAACCCTAGAGACTCCAGCAAAAAATTACTAGAATTGATAAATTCAGTAAAATTTGAAGGATACAAATTAAGAGAAATCCATTCCATATCTATACTCTAATAATGAAGTAGCAGAAAGAGAAATTAAGAAAACCCATTTAAAATTGTACCAAAATAATAAAATACTTTGGAATAAATTTAACCCTGGAGGTAAAAAAAAAAAAAAAAAAACCCATATTGTGAAAACTATAAAATAGTGATGAAAGAAATTGAAGACAACAGAAAGAAATGTAGAGACATTCCATGCTCATGGACTGCAAGAACAAATGTTGTTAAAAAGGTCATAGTACCCAAAATGATCTTTATCAAATTTTTTCACGAAACTCCAACAAACCTAAAATTTGTATGGAACCATAAAAGATCCTGAATACCCAACGCAATTTTGAAAAAGAAAAATAAACCCGGAGTTTTCACAATCCCTTATTTCAAATTATACTATAAAACTGTAGTAAACAAACCAGTATGGTACTAGCACAAAAACAGACACATAGATCAATGGAGCAGAAAAGAGAGCCCAGACGTAAATTCCCAATTATATAGTCAATTAATCTTTGACAAAAGGGACATGAATATCCAATGTTAAAAGAAGAGTCTCTTCAACAAATGGTTTTGGGAAAACTGGATAGCAACATGCAAAAGAAGAAATGGGATGACCCTCTTACACCATACACAAAAATAAACTCAAAATGGATTAAGGACCTACATGTGAGAAGTGAAACCATGAAAATCTTTAAAGAGAGCTCAGGCAATAATTTATCTGACACAGACCATAATAATATTTTTTCTAGATATGTCTTCTGAGGCAAGGGAAATATAAACTATTAGGACTACATCCAAATAAAAAGCTTCTGCCCAATAAAGAAACAATCAATAAAACTAAAAGGTAACCTACTGAATGAAAGCAGGTACTTGCAAATGACAGATATGAAAAGGTTTTGTATCCAGTCTGTATAAATAACTTATATATCTCAACACTGAAAACACAAAAAAACAAATAATCTAATTAAAATACAAGTCAAAGACATGAACAGACATTTCTCCAAAGAAGAGATTCAGGCAGACAACAGATCCATGAAAAGATGCTCAACATCATGCATCAGCAGAGAAATACCAATCAAAACCACAATGGATAGCACCTCACCCCTGTCAGAATGGTAAAATCAAAAACATAAGAAACAAGTATTGGCAAGGATGTGGAGAAAAAGGAACTCTCAAGTATTACTGGTAGCAAATGCAAACTGGTGTAGCCACTATGAAAAACAGTGTGTAGGTTCTTCAAAATATTAAAAATAGAACTACTGTATGTTCCAGTAATCGCACTACTGGGTATTTACCAAAAGAATAAAAAAAATTACTTTGAAAAGATACATGCATCCCTATGTTTTGGGCAGCATTATTTAAAATAGCTAAATTATGAAAGCAACCCAGTGTCCATTGATAGATGACTGGATAAGGATGTGATACACACACACACACACACACACACATATATATGTTATATAATATATAATGGAGTATCACTCAGCCATAAAATAGATTAAATCCTAATATTGTCAACAACATTACAGGCTCTGGAGGAGATAATGCTAAGCAAAAGTATGTAAGAGAAAGACAAATACCTTATGATTTCACTCATAGGTGGCATTTATGAAACAAAACAAAAGAAAAATAAAGAAACCAAAAACCAGATTCTTAACTATACAGAACCAACTAAAGGTCACCAGTGGGGCATGGGGCTGGACTGGGTGAAATAAGTGAAGGGGATTAATGAGTACACCTATCTTGATGAGCACTGAGTAATGCAGAGAATTGATAAATCACTATATTGTACATTTGAAACTGATATAACACTGTATGTTAACTATACTGGAATTAATTTTAAATATAGTTTCAAAAACAATACAGTTTCATTGGAAATGTAATCTAAAGTAAGAGTGCAGCAAAACACCAACAATGGAAACTAAGCGACTCATTTTTCTGAATAGCACACAAATTTGGCAAAAGGATGCTAAAGCTAATAAATAGTACTGTTCATGTCAAGTTACATATTAATCCTTGAAGTACAGATCTATCAGATTTACATCACTGCTCAAATACTTGTGCATTGCTGTATGCAAAAAAAAAAAAAAACTCAGATTGCGTTAAAACATAAATGTCTTGAGAATTTCTTTTGGTATTGCTTGGATTTATTTAATCCTCCTCTCCATATCTTTAGTATCTGTGATGAATATATTGTAGAAATGTAGTGCTTTTCAATCTGTGTTACTATCGGTGTCACTAAATCTGTGAAGTAGAAATGTTGAGACATCTGTCCCTGCAGCAGCTTCTTTTTACATCTGCTTCGCCACAAATTCATCTCTAGGAAACACATTTTCTTTCTTACACTTACTATATTACTTATTTTCTTTGCTGTTCTAAGCTACAAGACCAACATTGCCCAGAGGTGTGTTTGCTTGCTCGAGCAAGAGCAAAAGCAAAATGATTAAAGCAAGGTATAAAAGAAGAAAGTTACACTAGACCCAAAAAAATAAAAAAAAGTAATAAGAAAGCAAAACTAGAGAAGCCAACTCCACAGAATAAGGACTAGCAAGAAGGCAACTAATAATATTATTAAAATTTCACATACCAACACATTTCATTTTTAAACCTCCTGTAGAGTATTTCAAACATATACATATAAGTACAATATTATACATTATAAATATGTGTATTAATATTATATATTATGTACATACATATGTTGAAACAAATGTGCATTGTCTTAAATGTTGCTATGTGAAATGTGTCTGATAAGAGTAAGTAAAGAATGAGTGAGTACTGAATGTAAGATCTGTAAGCAGCTACATTTTCTGCCAAGATTTTGACCCCTTGGACAGAATGTGGGTTTGCTGAGGGCACTAACTTACTCCTTAATATGAGAAAGGTTGCTTTCAGTAACAGTTTACAACTGGGGAAAGGTATACAAGACCAAGGATACCTCCTTGGGATCAGGATGGTACAGTCTAGGAAAGAAAGGAATGCCTCAGAGTGAGGTCTGGCCCAAGTAATGCAACATGGTGCCCATTTACAATGACTCTGTTCCCTAGTCTGAGAACTGATCTGCTGACCATGAGGCCAATCCCGAAAGGGTTTCAGAACAAGTATCTCACGGCCAATCAGAAGTGTCAGGTACAAAAATGAAATATGACTATTATTTTCAGAGCTCGGTAGATTTCCTCCTAAACTTACACTTCTAGTCAATTTGGAACTGTGACGTGGGCACGTCCCTTAATAAAGTCTCAAGCCCAGAAAGCTGTTCTTAACTCCTTAGAAAGAGCTGGAGGTCCTGCCACAGAGCAAGCAGTCTGTGCTTCCTCTCGCCCGCTGGCTTGCACACTTCGATGATACAAGGGCCTCATGGACAATGCTGTCATCACTGTGTGCACCAAGCACCTACTACAGTGCCTGGAACACAGGTGGCGATCAATACTTGCTTCCTGAATAATGAGGACAAGTGAGACTGGTCAAGTACAGAATATAAAGCAGATTTGAGAGCTATATGAACACACTGCTCAAAGTCAAACAGCAAGAGGTTGCGGCGGAGACAGCTGCCATTAAACATCTCCCCTCAGCAATGATACCTTGCTCTAGCAATTTATAATTATAATAAAAGAAATTACTCTTTTACTCAATACTATGCAGTTAAGGCTAAATGAAGGTAATAAAGAACAAAATAAAATCACAATGGAGAGTGATAGAAAGCAAAGCTTCCCTAGACACATGGATTCTGATCTTAGCTCTGCCACTAAGGAGCCCTAAAGTTTTAGCAAGGTGATTGAATGGTCCTGAGACTAAGTTTCCACATCCTAAACCAAGGGCTTAGATTAGTGGACATTCTAGGCCTGAAATTCTATCATCTTTAGCTCATAATTGATGTATCAACCCACAGATGCATCTACGAAAACTCCTGGGATTCTCTATCTCCACTGCCCACTTCCTGCCAATCCCATGTGTTATAAGAAGCAATAAAATCTCCAGGGTTTCCCTATATAAATAGCTAATTTATAATTATATACAGATAATTATATAATACATAATAAATAGCTAATTTAACTTCCTTACTATACTGAGACATCTTCGCCTAGAAACATAAATCTGACCTTGGTATCCCCTGCTGAAAATCCTCCAAAGGCTTTTCATTATCTCAGGCTCCATTCCACGCTCCTTAATAATCCTTCCACAATCCACCTGCTGTGCTCTAAGTTTTACCTTAAGACACTCTGACTTTGGACTCTTTGCTCTAGGCTCACTGGGTTTCCTTCCAGTGCATCAAAATGATAATATTCTTTCACCTCTGGAATTTTTCCTTAGAACAATCTTCCCACCTACTCTTGATCCAACTAACATATACTATGAAACTGTTCAAAGGCTGCAAAACACTTAGCAGAGCGCCTTAAACACAAATGCTCCTCAAATATTTAATCAACTGTAAGAGGACTCAGAGGAAGAAAAAGCATATTCTGTTTTTTCTTTATTTTTCTACGGTAATTGCTCTTTAAAAACGTGTAAGTCCTTACCTTGGTTTGTAAGCCATTCACAGTACAGAGTACCTATTGCGCTGAAGGAAAACTGGATAGGAAAGCACTAATTGCCAAGACTGTTGGAGGAAAACAAATACTCTTCTGTAACTGTACACAAGTTACTCTGCAAAAAGCAAAGCAAGCCTAACTGAAGAGACAGCTGCAAAACCCACAATGATATAATGTGTTTGCCGATCTGCAAAATCATTTGAAAGTTGCTGCTTCAACAGCTGGTATCTGGAAAGTGTAAGCATCCTTCAGTCTAGTTAAAATTACACAGAGCAGAAATGTTTATTATGCACACAAAAAGGAGGTTCGGATGTTGAAGTTACAGCACTTTGAAAAGTCTGGAATAGTCAACAAAACACTTCTCGGTAGTTGGGAAATTTTCCCATAATCGTATTTGTTCAGTCGTGTTCTCTTTCTAGTTTTACAAATCTTACGATCACATATTTGAAGACTGTTCGAGAGATACCACCCTCAACCTGGTCCATTCATGTCACATTATTCTTTGAACCTAGCTTGCAGTTAGATTAAGCAAATAATGTGCACATGCTTGGCCTTAGCACTCTTATTTAACGACTTAGCATTTACAGAATAAATGAAGTCAACTGATTCTATTACCCCAGAAAAATAGAGAACTCAACCTTCTCCACATTAGACACCACTAAACAGAGGTGTAAACCTAGCTGAATACTGTAATGAAATGGTTGACCATAATCCACTTCCTAACAAAAATGTTTCCCTAATCTCACTATGACACCTAAATTTACCTAAGTTTTCCACGCAGTCCTTCCTTTAGTTTAATGAAACATTTCTCAATGTGCTCTTCAGAAATGATTAATAGGTTGGCTTTAGAAGAGCAAAAAAACCCAACATGTTCCCACTGTTACATGTGGGAGAAATTATTTTAAACAAAATCAAATGTTTTCTCTACTGCAGTATTTTTCAGAGTATTGAACAGGAAGAATCTAACAGGAAGTTTCTCCCACATGTATTAGTAAACAGAACTCTTGGTTCATGAGACTGTTAATCTCAAAATACTTATGAACAACATACTAGAAAACACCAATTTAAGGTGTTATAGATTCTTTAACAAGTGCAATTGGCTTCCCATGGCATCTGCTACATTATCTCACACTAACAAATTTACTTAACTAATACATCCAGTAAGCAGTCTAGTCACCTGTGAGCTGTGGAAGGGACATTACCTCGCCCTCCTAATCCCATTAAAAACCAGTGTACAGTGGTCTCCTCCAGGAGTGTGAAGTAGTTCGTTTCCTGTCTGTATTCCTCTCATTGATGGAGTGGCCACCCCCCAGGGAGGGCGCTCTCCCTATCTGACCAGAGACTCTGGGAGAAGAAACTGAGCTGCTTCCTTTTTCCTTTAGGACCTGCTTGCCCTGAGAGAATGTGGATACTTTCTTCTCTGTTCTTGCAGCCAGAGGCGGGGCCCCAGGTTTCATCCATAGAGGCTCCTTCCCTGATCCTCAGGATCCTCAGGTATCAAATGTAATTGGTAATACCTGCTTTGTGGGTTGTTTGCACATTAGCGTTTATGTGAATACAATGCTTTGTACAGTCCTGGCTTTGTCCAAAGTTTCGTAGATGTTTCTCTGTTGCAAGCACAGATTTCACTATAATTGCAGGCTGGATCTACACAGTTCGAGGGGTATGTATTGCTCCTGTCGGCTGCAAGAGGCTTCCTTCCTTCCTTCCTTCCCACCTACCTACCTTCCTTCCTTCCTTCCTTCCTTCCTTCCTCCCTCCCTCCCCCCTCTCTCTCTTTCTTTAATTCCTTGAATGCTGAGGACAATGTCAGACATGTGGCCAGTTCCTGGTGCATGTATGAAGAAAGACTTCCCTAGAGCAATTTAAATGATCTTCTTGCTACTCATTTTTCTACCTTGCCTAAATGAGAAGTGGTCACTTAGTGTTTTAAGAGGCCACCAGCTTATGCACAGCTTTAAGCAGGGGCAGGTAGACAAGGTATAATGGGTTTTTAACTGTAGAAGATAATTTTACTAATTAGCTTTCTTTTTTCCTTATAAGTAATCTAAAATCAGGCCAAATTAGAATAAGTGCAGAAAATTTATAGTAGGGAAGAAAAATCTTTTCTGCTGAAAGTCACCCACTCCCATAGACTTTCACTACTTAGATATTCATTTGAATAACAAAATTCCTCTATGGTTTTGATTCTTAACCCAGAGAATTTATCCACATCTGAGTATGAATTGCTTTGCTATTATAATTATGGTAAACTTCAATAGGCCAAGAAAGAATTTTTGGAGGATAGAGAAAAAGCAGTTTCTCCAGAAGCAAACATGACAAAATATACTGAGAGAATAATGAATATTGTGTTTGGACTGGGAGGTTCAGGTAGGTGATAGAGCAATGCAAAAAGAGATACAAGATACACTTTAATAAAACATCATTACAAAAAAAACACTAAAAATGAGATATGAGAGGTCAAAGGTAAAGTACTAATTCCACAGTGTCGTGTGTGTGTGTGTGTGTGTGTGTGTGCGCACGCGCACGTGTATCTTTCTGTTTACCAGCAGCTCTCCCCCACCTGCACCTTTTCTTTTTTCCAGAGGACGACAACTGCTACACTAGGTGGATGAGGCTGAAAATAAATTGCCTCAGTTGGGGGGAAGGATATCACCATTAGCTCTCATCAGTTTAGCTCAGCTCCAAAATGATGCAACACAGCATCTCCCTCTCCAGTCTGTCCAACCCTGGGATTAATAAAGAACAGGGGCGCCTGGGTGGCTCAGTCAGTTGAATGTCCGACTTCGGCTCAGGTCATGATCTCACGGTTCATGGGTTTGAGCCCCACATCGGGCTCTGTGCTGACCACTAGCTTGCTTCCGCACAGAAGCGCCTGGAATCTGCTTCAGATTCTGTGTCTCTTCCTCTCTCCGCCCCTTGCCCCTGTTCACACTGTCTCTGTCTCTCAAAAATAAATCAAATGTAAAAAATAAAATTAAAAAAGAAAGGAGAACAATCCTATAAAGGCCAAAGGACAAGCATATATGCTCATGGCTCTCCACCCCTCATCTTAATAGCACTTCCACCCTTACAGAGCGGACACTTCAGTACAGATCTGAGAAATGTCAAGGATCTTTAGAATTTATACACACTGGCCACAACATGGGGAAAAAATCGGAGGAAGGAATAGAAAAAATGTTAAGTCTAGACTGAGTCAACTCGTACTGAAGACCCATCCGTCCCTGCGGAAAACATGAACTTGGTCACCTCGGTCAAACTCCTGGCCCCGTTTGCTCTAAAGCCTGCTCTTTCCCTCCTTTGATACCTTCCCTGCCTATCCCGCCCTTCATCAGTTCTCATACAGTACTGAGTATCCTTTCAACTTGAGGTGAACATACTGAAAACTTCCTAATGCATTTATTTCTATGAAAAAAAAACCCATTTACACTAAAAGTTTTTTCTCAAAATTTTGTGGAAAAAATTGTATGTGGGTCTCCTGTGAGGCAATAATACAAGAGAATGATATTTTCTTCTCTTTGCCCTGATGAAAGCAGAATTTCTAGAGCCACACCAGCCAATCAGCAGCTACTAGCCATGTGTAATAATTTTTATTTAATTGAGTTAAAATCTGATAAAAATTCAGTTATTCATAGCACACTGGCCACCTTTCAACTGCTCAATAGCCACCTACCAGTACTGGACAGATCTAGAACATTTTTTTCCTCATCATAAAAGTGTCACTTGACAGTCTTCCTCTGAACACAGAAATAGAAAAAGTAAATAGGAAATCCAATTTAGACTTAAAATAACGAACACTCCCAAATAAATACAACTGTCAGAGATGTAGACTCCCTAGGGAAAAACAAGGCAAACAGTCCTCTGCAAGTAGAGGACTTAGATGGAAGCTATGTAATTAAAAAAAAAAATCTCAAAGACTTAATCATCCATTTCCTACATAAAAGGTAGCTACTTTTTGCATGGACCTCAAGTATATTGTAGTATAGAGGTGGAATTTAAGGGAAGGTATTAAGCAGGCTGTGTTGTAGCTTATGGGCAAGTAATAAATTGTATCATTTATCTTGAATGTATCATAGATAAGCTGCTATATAATGAATGCCACTTCAGATAGCTGTGAAATTAGGTGATTAACTAGGTGTTACTTAACCTTCTAATTTCTGTATAAGTCTAATTACATGAAATAGAAGTTGGTGTTTTGATTTTTTACTTTGCTTTTCTGTTTGGAGTGTCATTGTAACTACTGTATTGTAAATGATGGAAAATAATTGCATATGTTAAAAAAAATAAATTGTGTTATATTCAAAAAAAAAAATCTCAATAAGAAGCTGAGGTAGATGAGCTTAAAATTCCAAAGGTGTTTAATCAGAACACTGACATCAGTTTCAGACCCCCCAAAAAATCACAATTTTCCCATTCTCAATTCGTAGGTATTTTTCATTTAGTGACAAATCAGAAAAGGTTGTGCCTTACATCGCTAGGTCACAGAAAATTGTTTGATTTTAAAATCAGTGGCCTTTATTTCTTGATTTTTAAAATTAATTAAATAATGGAAATGAATAATGAATGTGTGGCTGAGTTTTGATCAAATGTAAAATAATCTTTGTAGTAAGCATTTTTTAAGAATGCACAAACACTAACATAAAATTTAGACTTTTTCCTAACACAGGAGCCACATCCAATAATGACATTTAAAGAAAGACGCTAATGTACGAGGACGTGAAAGACATTCTCACGCTATGATTGCCTAATCTATTCCTTCTTCAAATAAGGACTTTTAACCTCAAGATTCCCAATACGGAAAAATAAGGGAAAATATTACTCCTAGGATACATCCAGCTTCTTTACTCACTTAGGACTCCAATGTTTGGGAAAGACTGGGTCTAAGCATAAAAAATTAAAAAAAAAAAAAAGAAAAAATGATTTCCATACACCTCAAGGCTACCATGAGCATCTGAAGAAGAAAAGTCTAGGAGTCAAGGAGACATTCTTGTTTCCTTTTCCTGGACTCACCTCCAATGCTGTTAATGTACACACACAGTAAGTAGATCCTAGTTTAAGACTTCAACTTAGAAGTGACATGAAAAATCTTAACTGTCTCCAACGTGGACACCAAAGGGGCCCATATTTTGAAAAATGAGAGATATGTTTAGGTCAGGATTGCTAAAATATAATTTCTAAGTAGTGTTTTTTTAGTCTTTGGCTTTTAAAATTCTTTCAGAATTTTTTTATTTTATTTTTTTAATGTTTATTTGAGAGACAAGTGTGAGCAGGAGAAGGACAGAGAGAGAAGGAGACACATAATCGGAAGTAGGCTCCAGGCTCTGAGCTGTCAGCACAGAGCCCGATGTGGGGCTCAAATTCATGAACTGCGAGATCATGACCTGAGCTGAAGTGGGTGGCTTATCCGACTGAGCCACCCAGGCTACCTCTTTTAGAATTTATAATGGTTGAGCTCCCATTTCTCAGTAGAATTAATACAATGATCTAAACTAGGACAAGGTAAATTCTCTGAATTGAGGATCAAAAAAGCCTTATTTCTGAATACTAATTCCCTGCTTTCCCCCTTTCCTAATGAATTACTTACACATCTACTTCCCCTTCTATTAGCATTACTCTTTAGGATAAAGTTCAGCAAGTCCTCAGGAAAATGCAAAATATTAGGCAAGTCATTCAGTAGCCTTTTAATTTAAATTAGTATAAAAAATAAACTCACACCCACAAAACAAATAACCCAATGAAGAAATGGGCAGAAGATATGAACAGACACTTCTCCAAAGAGGACATCCAGATGGCTTACGGGCACATAAAATGATGCTCAACATCACTCCTCATCAGGGAAACACAAATCAAAACCTCACTGAGATACCACCTCATGCCAGTCAGAGTGGCTAAAATGAACAAATCAAGAGACTATAGATGCTGACGAGGGTGTGGAGAGATGGGCACCCTCCTACACTGCTGGTGGGAATGTAAATTGGTGCAGCCGCTCTGGAAAACAGTGTGGAGGTTCCTCAAAAAACTATCCATAGAACTCCC
>NC_043702.1:94947642-94980544 GCF_006229205.1 Suricata suricatta | reverse complement strand
ATATGGCCCTTTGTAGGAAAGTGGATGGACCTGGAGGGTATCATGCTAAGCGAAATAAGTCAGGCAGAGAAGGAGAGATACCATATGTTTGCACTCATAGGTCTAACAGGAGAACAGGAGAAACCTAATGGAGGACCAGGGGGAGCAGAAGAGGGAAAGAGAATTGGGGAGAGAGAGGGAAGCAAAACCTGAGAGACTATTGAATGCTGAAAATGAACTGAGAGTTGAAGGGGAAGGGGGAGGGGGGAAAAGAGGTGGTGGTGGTGATGGTGGAGGGCACTTATGGGGAAGAGCACTGGGTGTTGTATGGAAAACAATTTGACAATAAAGTATTATGGAAAAAAAAATAAACTCTCATTATGTGGAAGATTCCAAGTAGTCAAGGATAAAAAATAATGAACTCATGATACATGAGAACAGGATTAAAAAGGGTCTAGAGCCTGACCTGTATTCCAGAGAGTAGTCCTAGGTGAAGTGTTCTTTGCCAAAATGAAAAAAAAAAGGCACTGGGGCACCTGGGTAGCTCAGTCAACTTAGCCTCCGACTTCAGCTCAGGTCATAATCTCACAGTTGTGAGTTCAAGCCCTGCATCTGGCTCTGTGCTGACAGCTCAGAGCCTGGAGCCTGCTTTGGATTTTGTGTCTCCCTCTTTCTCTGCCCCTCCCACACTCATCCTCTGTCTCTCTGTCTCTGTCTCTCTGTCTCTCTCTCTCTCTCTCTCTCTCTCTTTTAAAAATAAACATTAAAGGGGTGCCTGGGTGGCTCAGTCAGTTGAGCATCTGGCTTCGGCTCAGGTCAGGATCTCACGGTTCGTGGGTTCGAGCCCCACATCGGGCTCTGTGCTGACAGCTAGCTCAGAGCTTCAGCCTGCTTCAGATTCTGTCTTCCCCTCTCTCTTACCCTCCCCTGCTCACGTTGTCTCTCCCTGCCTCTCAAAAATAAATTAAAAACATAAAATTTTTTAAAAAGAAAGATAAACATTAAAAAAACTTAAGAAAAAAGACATTGATGAGACAAAAGAAGAGAGAATTGAATTAGTAAAGAAAACAGATACTCCATACCCTTCACAAGTGCTGTACCTGCATAGGGAAATAATAGTCTTATAAAGTCTTATTCTTCTGCATAAGCAATTAGTCATTTCCACCAAAGACACCAATGAGTGTACCCCCCCCCCGTTTTTCTGAATGAATCTTTCTTTGTTGTTACTTAATCAACCATCATTTTTAATCTGCTTATAGAAAAGATTAAATGCTAGGTGCTTAATGACTTTGGAGAGAAAAAAAACAAAACATTTAGCTAAATGTTTAGACTCACCACAGGACTTCTTGCACACCTATGTGAAAACCTAAGAATCACAGCCGAGATTGGCGGTAGTAATGGTTATTTGAAACTCTGCTGCTATACAACAAATGATCTCTCTCAATGCTTTCATTCTTCAAATATAGCTCAGCTCCGGATGGAAAAGACTCCCAACCAAACCATCTGTCAGAGAAGATAGAGTTCAGCTGGAAAAGGCAGTTTGTTTGGCTGTGTGCTTCAATTTTCTTGCTTCAAACTAGATGAACTGTGGGGGGACAAAAGTACTCTGCTCCTCAGATGCAACAACCGACAGCGCAGAAATAGTGCTGGGACCAGAGCTGGTGTCGTGTCTGTGCAGTCTAAGTTTGGAATACAATCACTGTACTCTAGAGACATTTTCTACACTTCCTCTTGATTAAAGGTCAGCTATGTAGGAAGCCAGCCTTCGGCCTTATTTTAAAACACTGTGGGTGTCAGGACAGTGTCTCATCTCAAAAGTGTCAAGTAGAGGATTTCACATACTATTTCACATGGACTCAAACTCAGATCTACAACCTGTGAAATATGCCTTATGAAATCCAGATATTTTTAACCATCCCATGAAGATGATGAATCAAAATGAAACCATAACATAATGACTATTTTCTTTAAATCATCTTTTAGTCTAAATACAAATTTCAAAGCATACAAGTGCTTTGAACATAGGTACAAATGTAAAAACAAAAGGGGGAAGAGACGTAGGCACAAAAGGAGGACAAAACAAACACCAGAACCAAAAAAAAATGTCAACCTAAATGGACCACAAAGTTCCTCTCAAATACTTCTAGAAAGGAAGTGTGATATTAAAGACAGAGCTACACGGCTGTGTGTGGAAAAAAGCTCTCACAGATACCTGTAACATTCAAACCTAACATTTAGACATTCAAAGAATTAATAAAGCATGATTCCTTCAGTGTAGAAGACAAAAGAAGTCAGATGACAACAACTTAAAAGTTACTTATAATAATTTTTGATTCTCAGGGCTAAATTTAAAAATAATAACAAGAAACATAGCTGACCCTGATACCTTCCATACTACATATGGCTTTTGTAAAACCCACATACAAGTATACAAGAGATACCAAGTATAAAACATACATAGATACAAACAAGCACATAAATAAATAAGCAAAGAAGAGATTAAAGAGCCCTGTGCAATCTCCCAGCTAGACTCCATTAAATATGGTAGAGTTTAACAGGGGTCTGTAGAGCACACTGGCTGATGTATGGACTAAGGCAGATACTTATTTGGTATCTGGAATCTACTTTTTTTTTTTAATGTTTATTGATTCTGAGAGAGAGAGAGAGAGATAACAAGAAAACATGAATAGGGGAGGGGCAGAGAGAGAGAGGCAGACGGAGAATCCCAAGAAGGTTCTTACACTGTCAATGCAGAACCCAACATGGGGCTTGATCCTATGAACTTTAAGATTATAACCTGAGCCAGAATCAAGCATCAGACACTTAAGTGACTGAGCCTCCCAGATGCCCCTGGAATCTACTTTTTATCAGCTGTCTAATAGTGGGGAAGTTCCGCTAAGTCTCAATGGCTAATATCCATCATATCTTAAGTGGGAATAATAAAATTATCAACTGATTGCTTATCAAAAGGTCTAAATTAGTTAAAAGTTAGTCTTTTTATAAATTTGTTAAAATTTGTTATTCAATTAAAAATTGTGGCTAGGAATTATTAAGTCATCAACAAAGCTTAACTGTTATTGATAGTACTAGTACTTATTACTATTATTCTCTATAACACCACGATTAGTCTCTGGCACGATTTTAGATGGATTAAAAATATTTAAGATGAAAATAAAAAGAAAACTAGAATCTGATTCCATTTAGTGCTTCAAACAAGTCAAAGGCTTCTGGTTAGAAGATAAAGTCAAGAGCACTTTTCCATCTTCTCCATCATAAGATCTACTTGAGAGACAACAGTAATGGTAGGCTCTGATTTAGAAAAAGTTTCTATTCATTCATTTACCATGCATTTATTAAATGACTACTCCATGCCAGAATTTGAGTTAAGTGCTAGAGATTTAATAATAAAAAAGGAACAACAACAAAATAAACCCCTTACTAACCTCATTCTCACTGAACATATGTTCTGTGGTGGATGGGGAAAAGATACCATCAAAGAGAATAAATAAGTAAAATATACTAGGAAGTGTGGAGAAAAATAAAGAGTGCTTGGAAGGAAAGCAGTGCAATTTTAAAAACACCCTTTTAGCGAAAACATCACTGAGAAGTAATTTGATCAATCTCATTAAGCTGAGGGAGTAATCCATGAAGATATCAGAGAGAAGATAATTCCTGACTAATGCAACAGCTAGCACAAAGGCATATCTGAGGAAGAGCAGGAATTGCAGGGTGAATGTAACGGGTGGCATAAACCATGAATATCTTCCAGATGTGAGAGTACACAGTTACACACACACACAACAAATCAACAACACTGCAGACATTTTGTTTGGTACCTTCCCCAAAAAAGCTGAATGGTGAAGAGTTTTGAGGAGATGAGTTCAGAGAAGTATTAGGGTGTTAAATTATACAGTTCTTGTAAATCTTTAAAAAAAAAACTTTGGCTTTTATTCTGAGCAAGATGAGGAACAACTGAAGGATTTTAAGCTGAGGGTAGTTCATTTAAGCCTTAGCTCAATCATTTAAAACAGACATAACTATATAAATTAATCTTCATGAAATTATATGTATCATTTTCAAACAAGGCTGATGTGATCAGAAAGTTGTGATGAGAAAGTACAGTGAGTGACGAATCTAGCAAAAGAGAGGAAATGCACTAAATCAATTAGCAAGTCTCAGTAAATATTTCAAAGAAAACAGCACAGCAGAGATGAGTTATTACGTATCACAGAGAAATAAGAGCATTTATCATGACCATCATGACCATAAACACACCACACATTAGCCAAATTACTCTTCGGGGAGTGCTACGAAAGTTGGAAATAAGATCCTAAAGAATGTAGACACATGCAATGCAGCATATCAAGTTGAATTCTGAATCAAGCCAACTACAAATGGCATAGAATATTCACTTTCATAAGCATACTTCAAGACCTCACTGTCCTGCTGCTTCATTCAGACGGGATATGGACTGAATCAACTTTCAAATTTTATGGCCAAGATTTACCAACATCTGAAATTCTGGCTATGAATCAAGTCATCTCTTGATGATTTATGGTAGTCTTTAAATGCATTATAGAAAATAAGATGTTAAAAAAACTTGAAGATACAGTCAGTAAGATCTCTTACCCTAAAATTGTAATTCTGAGTAGAAACACATTGACTAAGAGTGGTTGAAGTTGACTTTCAAGTAGTGGTATTTTGACCACTTCTAAAGCGAAACTCTTCTCATTACACCTAAAGGTAAGTTTGAGTTCATATGCCCAACTTCACTTATTCCTGTCTCCTGTTTCTCCAGTATATGCCATGATTAAACTTTGTCCATGTCATATTTACCTGTAATCGTGTCTACCATCCCCTCACTACTGCTAGGCTAAGCCTTAAAAATCCATGTTAGTTCCAGTGTGACAATAAAGCAACTCCCCACAGGAAGCTCTACTCTATTCAGCTCCACGTATTTCATCATTTATGTGGTTACATTTAACTTTATGCTTCACTTCTATTGTGCTTTCTCTTCCAAATATTCTCTGCCAGGCTTCTTCTTCAGGAAAGTTAGCTTGTTTACCATATCTGCACCTCAGTATATTCTAGTAAAGTGAGAGGTGAAAGCAGAGAGCGCTATCAAGATTCATGCATGCTTTAACAATCTCCAAGAGGGCATGCTCATAAGTCTTGTCTGATCTAAATTATGGTACAATAAATGTAAAAGTCAATCTTTTAAACAGTATTCTTTTTTTCATAGAGATAGCTACCCACGAAAAGGAAGAGTAATAGGATTTTTTAAATGTAGCTTCTGTTTTAGCTATTGCAAATCAACATGAAACAAATTACAAATAGATTTCGATACAGGAAACTCTGAAATCCCAATTACTTGAAGCATGTTTAAGATAACCATCATCTTATATTAATCATTTTTAAATATACTCGGAACAACTACCCAGTAGGTTACTGTCAGTGTAACAAAGCCCCAGTATGAGAAGCAGGGAGATGGCAATTTCACCAAGGCAGACATTAATTTGTTCAGTTTAACATTTGACATCAGAGGGAAGAATAGTCTCCAGTGTTCAAATATATGTAAGGGGAACTCTAATTTTTCAGCGCCGGCTGAAATTTTTCTTTTCTACCCTTCAAATAAATTAGAAAACTGTAGAGGGAGATCTCAGGGAAAATATTGCTGTGCTTTATGGATTGTCCACAATTAATAAATAAAATGAACATCTGGTCCCTGAAAAAATGGCACTTCAATGGCACATATTTTTTTTTGTCAATGCTGAAAACACCTCAGACTGACATGAAATATTTCTCCTGTGTATTCCTTTCAAGATGTGTTTTTTATCTACATTTGTGTTCCATTAAATACTTGGTTGTCATGGCAAATTCACTTTTTCACCAAACTGGATGTAATAAAGTAGGTAATACACTGTTTGTTGGTACACAAGTAAATGTGAAAGAGAGGCGAGAGAAAATTAGAGCACCCGCCCGCTGCTTTGTTTCGGATGGAGTGCTACACTACACACTGCCAAGGGTCATTACGGGAAGAAATGCTGTGTAACAAAACCAGAGAAGCAGCCTTAAGAATTCTGTGAATGGCTCAAAAAGCTACCACTTCTAAGTGAAAAATCAAGGTCACACACGTTTGTATTATTACCTAATCTTCAGTCATAGAACACATGGTCGTACACAGCCCAAACCAGTGTCTATAATGATACAGTAGTCACATGAACGCATTAACCTAAGTAGACATCATACTGTAAAAACATATAAACTCCTTGAGTGCATAAGTCAATTACTGGATAGCTCTGAAACATAAGCTCAAAGTAATATCTAGAAATATATTCACACTTTTAAAAGACAAATGCGCAGGGGTACCTGGATGGCTCAGTCAGTTGAGCACCTGACTTCGGCTCAGGTCATGATCTCACAAGTTGTGAATTTGCACCATGCACCGGGCTCTATCCTGACAGCTTGGAGACTGGAACCTGCTTTGGATTCTGGGTCTCCCTCTTGCTCTGCCCCTCTCCTACTCACCTTGTCTCTCTCTCTCCCTCTCAAAAATGAATAAATATGTATTTTTTAAAAAGACAAATGTGCAGAGTAGGTAACAAACCTAACAAAATATTCATCTCTACACGAATGTATGGGGTGTGGTCTTTTTCACCACACTAGAACATAAATAACGTGTAGTTGTAACATCTTTAGGAGCACACAGCAATGATAAAACTTGAGGAAGATAATGATCATATGATCTTACAGACACGTCTTTCTTGGAAGACACCATGAATCAGAATTAGGATCCCCTGGGTGTGAAACGAACTTTTGAAATTACAGAGAACTCTTCATCTTCTAATTACATGCTGCTCCTTCAACCTAAGTTTGCTCACTCACTGATGATGATGAACATACACCAAATGGCCCCCAAATCTGCATCCCACACTGCCCCAATTTAGGTTGATCAGAGCGCAAAACTCAATGCAAGGAAGCTGACCAGCACAGTTCTCCTCTGACGCATAACATAGTGAAGTCTCCTTAGGAAATGCTGTCTTCCTTAGGGGATCTGAATGTTGCCTCTACCAAGTCTAAGTGACAAGATTGTGAAACACTGCATGATTTCCTAGTGTACTAAACATCTTGTATTAGCATATTAAACTTCACACATAAATGCCCATTATGGTCCCTGGCCATCTAGGTTACAGCAAGTATTCACAGCCTGTTATAAAGTAGCAGGTGATGAAGGCTTGACAATCATTTCAGGTGCTTAGAAGAGAAGTACAGAAAGAGCCAAAAATGGCCTGGTCAGAAAGTCAGACCTCTTTTCGAAGGTGAGCTTAGCCAGTGTGCTACAAACTTCTCCAACCTTTAATTTCTTCATCTGTACAGCTGGGATCCTAATAGCTAGCTCACATTACATACACAGAGCCTCAGAATAATAACAGCAGTACTCAAAAATGTAACTTAAAGAAGCTATTTTTCAAGCATATTTTAAAATCTCAGGATATACCACTAAGCATATACTGTTTTTTAAAAATTCTCTTAGAGCAGCTTCTGTCTGTGCAGCTATGTAGCATACTACATACTTGTTTAGGTCTATTAGTATGTTTTATTTTTAATATTTAGGGATTCTGTTATTTGTCATAACTTACATAAATTATCTCTAGAGATCCAAAATCATTTCTACAAGACAATGTATATCCAAAGAATATATTTTTCTCCCATTACCCTCTACATTACTTCCCTCTTTCTGTTATAGGTAATTTTTTAAAGAGTTTATTTCTAAGTAATGTTGTCACCCAACATGGGGCTCAAACTCGCAACCCCAAGATCAAGAGTCTCAGGCTCTACCAGCTGAACCAGCTAGGCACTGTTATAAGTAAATATTTTTAAATGTTGTATTTATTTTTCCAGGCTTTTATGTTAAAATGCAAATGTGCACATGTGTATGTAACTATATTATGCGTCACTTATTCAAGAAAATATATACTGTCCTTTGAAATAGTATACATGTCCCCACTTTGCATGTTATAATAGGTAGGTGGATAGGTAAGTAGGGAGGTATTATAATATAGTAATAGAGATATTTCTTAAATCATTTTTAGAAAAGCAAAGTACTGCATTTGTATAGATGCATCACAATACTATTAAAGGTAATTTGAATTGTTTCCAGTTTTCTATTATAAATAGACTTACAGTGAATAGCCTTGGGTGTCCTTTTTTTTCATATTCTGCCAATATATATTGAAACAGATTTCTGAAAATGGAATTGCTGAGTCAAAAGGCAAAAGTGTGCATAATTTCACTAGATACTGCCTGATTCCTCTCCAAATGAAATTGTACCAGTTTGCATTTCTACCAGCAATTCCCAGAGCCCTGTCGATAATACATATTACCAAACTTTTCAATTTTTGCCAATCCAAAAATTGATCATTGGCATTGAATTTAGTTTCAATTTGTGCTTCTTTCTATAAGAGAATATAAGCATCTTTATGTCTAGTTAGGAAGCATTTGCATTTCTGTTTTTGTACCCAATTTCTAGCACTGAACTTTCTTGAGTTGCCATATTTTATGATCCGGTTCATGAATTTTCTGAAGAGACAATAAAGTACTCCCTCTTTTCTTAGGAATTTCAGTTGGCTTAAAATTACATGAGTCATGCTTCCTTTCAGTGAAAGTCAATGAAAATTTTACAACCTTGATGCAGTATGTAGATCTTAATCCAGACTTCTCTTTGTACAGAAAGATCCAGTTACCTGACATTACCCCAAGATGCTGCTTCCTTTAATTATCCCTTTTTCTCTCACACCTCCCATCTTAGTCTCTGACTCTGTCTGTAGTCTGTAACACATTGCAATTTCCCTTACTCTAAAACATAAGAGAAATCACAAATAATAGAAAACAAAATTTAAAACTAGAAATCAGAATCCCATGCCTCCTCCAGTCTCATTAGTCTTTTTCATTCTGTGCTCAGAAAAACTCTTGAAATTTTACTCCCCATCTGTTCTTTCTCATGCTTCAACCTATTGCATTGTCACCTGTACTTCCCAAAATGCATGAAAAATTTATCAGTTCCAACTCTAGACCTCTCTGGAACCTTTAACATTGAAGCTCTTCCCTTGTCATTGAAATCTCATACTTCCTTGGGCACCATGATGCCCTTATCCTGATGTTCCTCCTACTGTTCTGGCCACAAGATGTTGGTGGCTGTGTGGACTTTTGTTCCTCCCTCTGCCCATTAGATTTTTCTCCTCTATGGATCTTTCACTGACCTCTACTTACCTATTATATACACTAAACGTAAGTCCATACACTTTCATAGTTTATATATGTACATAAGTGTGTATGTGTGTGTATATATCCACACACACACACATTACTTACTGGTGGCTCCCAAATTTGTGTCTTATTTCCTCCCTCCAAGATTTTATCTCATCTCAGCCAAACAAAGTCCATAAATATCTCAAACTTTACATATCAAAAACAAGCGTGTTCTCAGCTGGATTTTTCTCTCCCATTATATTTGAAAAGTCTTCACATCACCTCCCTAAGTCAAGAGAACCAAAATTCTGGAGGTATTCTGGTCTCACACGATTCTCCCAAAGTAGTTCTTATTCATATATCCAAGCTTGATGATGTAACACTCCTCTTGATTCTCAAGTCCTGATGAATTAAAACTGTTTTCAACCTCTTCTGTTCTCGTACAATCAGAATTCTAGTCCAGATGTTTTGTTATCTCACCTGAAATTTGTTGGTACTCTCTGGCTAGATTCCCTACTCTAGTATATTACTATGCTAAGTCCATCCTACATACTGCTGCCAAATGAAACATCTAAAACTATGTGAGTCACCAGCTTAAAGCCCTCCCACAACCTACTCAACTTCTAGGTTAAAGCCCACGTTGCTCTGAATATGCTGTAAAGACAATGATTTCTTCCAGCCTCATCTAAAACCACTTCTTTGAATTTTACATAACAATCACATAAAATTGCTTATAATTCCCAAGTGATTGGGATCTTCTATACAATCTGTGCAAGATGCTATCTACCTCTTGAAATGGCCACCATCCTCCTCCCTCCCTTCTTTATCTCCTGATCAAGTTTCAAGTCTCAAGTCAAAGGTCACCCCCTCTGACTCCTTTGATTCCACTACCTGCAACCAAGGATGAGCTAAGCAAAGGTTTTACAAGGGACCCACAGCATCCATTGCATACTTGATGACAGCCACTAAATTATAATGCTGGTGTATATCTGTGTTTACTCTTCTTTAGCTTCTGAGAGTGGTATCATGTCTTCTTCAAAGCTTTAAACCCAGCAATTAACACAGTTTCTGGTGCATAAGGTTCGTCTGTAAATGTTTGTTGTTCCAACCATATAAAATATACTTTTATTCTCTCTACGTAGAAAAATATCCATGTGAAAATGAGTTTGTAATTAAATAAAGCCAATAAAGAAAACAAAAACCACAAATAAGGTAATAAAAATAGTGGAATTACTGAGTGGTAAGGAAGCATAGGGGAAGAAATAAGAGAAAATTTCTATTTAATTGCTAAAGAGTTAGAAATAATTAAGTTAATATAATAGCCTTAAAAAAACTCAACCAATTAATTAATTTTGTTAAGTTTATAACTGACTCAACAATGTGGGCTATATTTATTGCAAGGTAAAAGTGGTGGGGAGTTGCTCTGTTATACTGTAATCAGATTTATTCTTGAAAGTAATTTTAATATTTTTCACCATGAAGGTGAGGAGATCTCCTGAACAATTCCAGCAGAACACACTTGCATTATAATCTATACTAACAGGTTTATAATTATAGCAATTACCTCTAAGGATAGTGACCTACATATGTAATATTGTCCAGATTATATTCTTTTGTTAAAATTAGCTTCCTGGACTTCCTGCTCCAAAGAATTAGAGCCACATCCATCTATGCCCAATTAGATAACATTAAATATCTATATTTATGCTATTTTCTTCTTGGTTTGTTTAATCATAATCTAACATAACCATACATTCTTAATGCAATTTTCTACAGAAATTAACAAGCTTGCAGCTTCAACATAAATTGAGATAACGTTAACATACTTCTCATTAATAACAAATTTTACACACTTTTCACTTTTTTTCAAATCCATCAATTTTCAGACCTCATGATAATTTTTCTGCAAAGTGAGTTTGGTAAAACAGTTAATATTCCATGAGTTCTTTTTAATAGAGTCTTTCATAATACTTTAAAACTTCTGTCACTACATTTGTTTCTGAAGTTTCTAAATATATGTTAACGGATGTTAGTAATTTAACTCCCTGACTTTAACTTCTCCTAATACAATGTAGTTCAGCCTCCAAACATCTTCAAATAGGTCAGAGGCTCATTCATTGAATGTGTCTGGTAGCAAAGTTAAAAAAAAAAAGAAAGAAAAGAAAAGAAAAATCCCTCTTTATCTATTAAATCAAACCCTTGAAACCATCCATAAATATGCTGGGCATTCTAAACATGGGATACTTTTAAAACAACATCATAGCATTTGTAAGAGTGAGAACTTGGGGCACCTGGCTGGCTCATTCAGTGAAGCACGCAACTCTTCATCTCAGGTTTGTGAGTTCGAGTCCCATGATGGGTGTAGAGATTACTTAAAAATAAAATCTTTTTAAAAAGTTAAGAGAACTCAAACATTATACTCTGTGATGTAC
Source organism: Suricata suricatta (assembly GCF_006229205.1). NCBI lineage: Eukaryota > Metazoa > Chordata > Mammalia > Carnivora > Herpestidae > Suricata > Suricata suricatta. The sequence continues at coordinate 94,968,884 of NC_043702.1, read as the reverse complement.
CTTATTTTATAGTCCTGATCTAAATTATTTTTTACTTTAAAAATAAAAAAAATCAAGCAATGCTCTTCCTACTGTAACTTACTTCATTACTCATAAACGTAACAAAAGACTACCATAATTTTTCTCCAGCAATGATGAAAGTTGTCAATAAAGTGTCCTTTAAGGTTTTCAATATTCTCTTTGACTTTTATATTATGCATTACTAAGGTGTTATTCTTTTTTCTTAACAATGTTTGGCAGGAAATATTACTTTGGATAACAATAGCTCCTAGTAGATTATTCTGTTTCATTGTAATTACTTAAAGCAACCTGCTGTCACCTGTCACAATTCAGAAATTCCAACAGTATGTTTGGAGGCAAATGTTTACATTAGGATATCTATCTCTTGCACAAATGTTTGCACATATATTGGGTGAAGAGATAAATAGCTGCCTTTCTTATCTAACTTTTTATTTATAACCAAGTACTTCAAAGACCAATATTGGCCTGGGCCATTAATTATAGCGGGCTTGGCATTGCCTGTTACAGCGGTACCATGGATGACTTCTGTGCAGCTGTGATAAATGGGAACATGTCCCTAGGGCAGCCTCTTAAGACAATGTTACTCTTGTCAAGTACCTGGTTGTGGCTTCCACCGTCTTGTAAAAGTGCAGAAACAGAAGAAATCCAACTTCACACAGATCATCTACAGATGTTCACGCCACTTCTCTTTTTTCCTTCTTTTTAAAATTTCCTCTATTTATACTCTAACAATGCAGGCTAGCAAAGTCAGCTCAGGTGTGCAGTTAACGCTCAATTAAGTAGCACAAAAATTCCTCCAGATAAACTAAATTATGTTGAAAAATAATAATAATAGCCAAATTTTACACCATTCGGTTAATTGGACATGAGTTTAATGTACTTATGAGTATGTAATATAAATATGAGCACTTCCTTTTTGACTCATCATGTCCCTCAGGACAGGTCCTACCCTATGGCCATCATTCTTCTTATCAGGTTTTATAGACCTTCTTGTGATTGCTTAGATCAACAGTAATTGAGTCGTCTACTCCCCTGCCCTGTCTGGGCCTCAATTCCAAAGACACTGACTAGATTTGAAGTGAAAAGTAACATTGCAATACACCCCCTTGTAAGTTTGGCTGCGCTGTTTGCTGCCTGATCCCACAGAAAGTCTCCACTGGCATTATCTCCATAGAGACTTTTGGGAGCTCACATACACCTCCCAGCCTAGTACCTTCTGGATTCTGCTTCTCCTCTGTTTGCTCTTCCAAGTTTCTTTAAAACTCTTTTGATCTAGCTTTTGAAGCTCTTACCTCCTGCTGTGCAACAACTCACTGTTGATTTTCTCTATGAGATTATATACCAAAAGACAAATATTCATTCTACCTGTTGCAATGAGTGCACCCAAGACTCATCAGCCCACCTTACCTAGTACCCATGATCCACCAATTGAGAACTATTATAAACACTAACCAGCTTAATAAATATTGCGATGTGACCCTCTCCTAAATGCCCAACTCCTTTTCTTCAAAGCATTTCTACTACAAATGCAAATTGACAAATATTTTTGAAACCTCCACACTGATGATTCAAAATTAACAAAACCCCATCACTGTCTTTAAGAACTGTAGCTATTTGTACAGAAACAAGTGAACAAGCAATTTCAAGGTATGATGGAATCAAGAAAAAGGTTCTATGGAATTACAACTGGAGGGCACTTAGAAAACCACCAAGATAGGGATGTTTACCATGCTACATATAACTTTATTCCCAAGGACCACAAGTCAGAATCAGTTTAAAAGAAGGGATTTCTTTTTTTCCATAGAATTTGGAGTGTTAAAGGAAGAACCCATCTCTAAGAAATGAGAGATAATTCTTATGTGGCATTTTGGAGTAGGATGACATCATAATATTTTTTCTCTATGTTCTTCTTTTGCTTCAAGTAACAGTGGGTTGAAAGGTGGTCACAACTAGTGGTACAGGTCTTACATTATTATATCAAGACAAACCCTCAAGTATGTTATTACTTTTTCCTTAGTTGATGTGTGTGAGTATGTCTGGGGTTTAAATTTTTTCACCTTCCTAAAAGGACTTGCAGCAGCCTGTGCTCTATGGAGTACAAGCTGCTCTTCTCAGGTGGTCAAGTTCACCACCTGGGACATCTGGCTTTCTACGTCCCCATATTTCCTGAAAATCAAGAAAAAGGACGTATGGAGCACTATTTCAAACAGATCAGGAGTATGGAGGAGTAGGGAGCACGAGAAAGAAATGCCCATCAACTCCAGTAATACAGTGATCTTCTGAGAGCACCTTCCCACCTTCTCCCTTAAATAACTTTCATTTGATCCAAGGAGTAAACAAAGGGGGAATTTATCATAAAGAGGGAAATATACCATAAACAAAAGCATCTACACTTGGTATTGGAGTCCACTGTTGAAAGTTATATCACAGAACAGGGTAGTTTTCATGCACTATTTATGTCTAAGGAGGAACAGGAATAATTTAAAAAGATACTCTGCAGAGAATTCTATCACATTCCTGAAAATCTCAAAGCTTTTTTTTTCCAGATCATTTTCTCCCCATCTGAAAAATCTGACGTTATGTGAAACCTTTGGAACATACTAATCCCAGCTTAGTTACTTCATCCAGTGTGAAATGTGACAACATAAACTATTTCACAGTGGCAGAATTCGTGAAAGTAATTGTATCTCAGAACCAAATTACCTTTATAGCCATAATAACCAACTTCTGTGCACTATGTTGTCCCTCCTTTATAATGTATACCTTCTCAGAAGTCTAGATATATGTTTTACTTTATGGCACCAAATTACTCTAGGTGGTCATAATTTCCGTGAAGTTAAAAGTTTATTTTGAGCATACTGTATTTTCAAACAGTACATTAAATTTATTCCCAAATAAATATATTTCATGACTATACCTAGATAAAGGTGAATGTTTTATATATTTCTATTTTACAATGAAAATATAAATCCTCATACTTTAAGAACCATTGCATTAGGACTGTTCTCAATCAATTATAACTTGCCTTCACATTCTAAATTTGTCCCATTGACAGATTATGGCCAAGTACAGCATTGACACCATGACACCACTTCTAGCCTTACAATATTTACATCATTTAAACACCCTTAAATTCCCCACATGCTCATATAGTGATTCTTTATATCCAGATAAAGGTCTGTTGTTTTTGCTGTTCTTTGGTAGTCTGTCATAGATGTGAGATGATTACTAAATTCTTTACACATCTCTTATCGAGACAAGGAGTTGATTTTACCCTTTGTATTTGGGTTGACCCTGTGTCATGCTTTCACCAATAAAATAAAATGTGGCAGAAGAGAAGCTCCATCACTTCTGCAGCTCATCTTTAAGAGAGCTGCAATTTCTGCCTTCACTGCTTGGAGTGTTCCCTTTTGAAAGACAACCACCTGGTATGAAGTCCTAAGACTCTTGCTGTGAAGAAGTCCAAATTATCTGTGTGGAGAGAGAGAAAGGCCATGTAAAGCAGCACCAAAGGACCAGACGTGAATGAAGCCTTCTCTGCCTTTCAGCTGAGCCTACCCACCAGCTGAATTTAGCGGAGTTAATGATACCACATGGAACAGAAGAGCTCTCATGAAGCCCTTCCTGAATTTCTGACCAAAAGAATCACAAAAAAATGAAACAGCTGTTGTTTTAAGCCACGAAGTGATGTAGTAGTGGGTTATGAAGTAATAGGTAATCAACGCAGAATTATGCCTGAGATACTTTGAATGCCTTCAGGTTAGCACAATAATTCACCAGACTTTTCTCTGCAACTTCTTAAAAACAATGAAAGCTGCTCATTTGAAGAATTTTTGCAGCAAAACTACTTGTCTGAATATTGTTTTTCAAGGTCTAGGATGAAAGAAACAGATGTGCCTCACAAGGTCTTAGCATAAAGCAGTTTCACGTGAGAAAGTAGCTTTTGAATTTTCTGTCTTCACAAATCAAAATAAAGGTGAGATGTTTTTGTTAAATGATGCACATTTCCAGAAGGAAGAAGGTGATTTTTATTCACCTCTTTATTGTCTCTTGTGTCTCTACTTAAAAAGGAAGGAAGGAAGGAAGGAAGGAAGGAAGGAAGGAAGGAAGGAAGGAAGGAAGGAAGGAAGGAGAGAGGGAGGGAGGGAGGAAGTAATGTTACTATGGCCAGGAGGAACTGAGGTTACCCTCAGAGCTTCTAACATAATCACTAAACTCCATTGATATTGAGGTAAATAGGCAAAAGATCCTCTCCATACTAATTCAGAAGAACTTTCCTGGAGCATATTTCTGAGTGTCTATATAGATACTTCTATTGATGGAATTAAAAAGTTAAATTTTTCAGGGGGCAGAGTTTATCATTTATCCATTGGGTATGTCATGAGACTCCTCTGACAGTCTGGAGAAACAGAAAGTTTGCTATGCCACCAAACACACTAACATCCACGGGCCAAGGGAACCCAGACTTCCTGACAAACCACCCTATTTCACTGTACTTTACGTTACCTGACCTAAGATTTCCAGGTTAATTTGGAAAAGCAATAGGTCCAGCCTAAGAGATGTTGGATTAAAATGCACAGGAGGGCTGAGTCCTCATGATAAAATCAAATGGTACCACTACCCAGTCATTATGTATGAATATGTTATTAATAACATACTAAGCTTTACTTTAAGTCATATTCATTCAGCCTTTACAACATGAAATCAGAAATCTTTCTGGTATTGTTTCATATTCCTTTCCTACCTGGGTCATTTAAAGAGATTTAAAAAAAAAAAAGAAACTATAGAAGCCTTGTTTTGTTTCTATTAATGTATTCCCCTCAACTGCGTCTCTATTCTTCTTCTAATATCCCAAGCAGAACATCAAGGATTATTAATGCCTCATCTGAACCATAAGAACCACTTGCCATTCGGTAGTTTGACATTCTAGAATCCTTAGAAATGAAATTCTTTTTCTTGGTGTTTAAAGATTAGCAGCTACCAAGTACGTCCTACCATAATTCACCAGGTATATTGTAAAAAATTGATTTTTCTTTAAAATTTTTCAGAGAAAAGAAGCTATTTGATTTTAAATACCTCTGTAATCTTTACAGAATCTTAAAAGAAATAAGAAAAATAAAACTTGTTTCTCCTATTGTTAAGAATAGTCAGTCTAAGTAAAAATCCCTCCTATGAAAGTAGCGGAAGTCTTAGAAGGCTTAGTCATCCTTAAAGGCCTAATAAAACATTTCATTACTACCATTTTTCTTCCTGGTGTGTTTGTTAATAATCTGCAGTCCTACTTGGTGGAAACGAGGGGAATACTTTGACCACATCAATATTCTGAGTTTGAAATGGTTCTCAGCTTCTTCATTACAGAAGGTGGTAAGGACATAAAAATTCATGAATTTATAATTTATTGAAGTAATTTTTCTGGGAAAATTAAAAAAAAAAGGGATTCTGCAAAGGCCAAGGCCTTTCATTTATTCCTCAACTATTATTATTTTCCTTCCTCTTCACTAGGAAAACAATTGTGACTGACAGCAATATACAGCCTTTTGAGGCCAAATAAGAAAGGTAAATAAAGTTTAGTATGTTCCTTAAAGAGGTGTCTCCCATTTTCCAAGGGAGATAAATCCCAGAGGATATAAGAAAATGCAAGCACAACATGTGCTTATCCCTGCTTATTAAAAATCTCTGTATCTCTTAATAAAATTTTAAGAAATCATATTTTCACAAAGTTGGATCCTGTCCCTTAGCAGACATATGGCTTCCTGGTTCCACTCATTCATCTACTAACACAAAATCTTCCCTATTCATACAGAAACACAGGGTAAATTTAAAACTCTATATTAAAAATTCTAAATAATGTCTCATTTCCTTAACATGAATAAGGCATAGAGATACACCTGCCTTTAGAAATGTGATGATAAAAGAGCCTTTCCTTGTATTGATCCACTGGAAATGCACATCAGTTATTTCCAAACTTGTAGATGGCATACGTGGCACTAATTCCTGAGTCTAATGCCTGAGGTGGGAAAGGGGCCAATCTCTCTTCAAGACATTAAAAGAATCTCATATAGAGGCCAATGTTACATAAAGGCCTATATAGGTTATGTATAACATACAGCAGTGAAGTGAAGGTCAACAAATTGAATACTTTTGTTAGAGTGTTACAAACCAGGATCTGAGGTTCAGAGAAAGTAAGAGATTCCCAAGGTAGAACAGCTCATAAGTGGACAAAATATCCTTTTAGTCACAATCTTAGCTACCATAACAACTACAAATTGCTTTCCTTTATTAAAGTTAAATGATTTATTAGATATCTACATGATGTTAAATGATTTAAATTATATATACAAATAGCCAGGGATAAAAACCTTGTTCTGCCACTCAGACATCATGCAATCTTAACCAAATTACTTTCTATCTCTCAGTTTCCTCTTCTTTAAAATAAGAACACAATATTAATTTGTGTTGAGTTCTGATGAAGATTATCACATTAAATACAAGTCTGAGTATTACTACTATTATCTATCAAATTATAATTTATTGATTAGCCACAATCCACAAATCATTTAAGATAAAAATGATAAATATAAAAAATTTAGTATACTTTAAACCATTTAATAGCATGTAAATATCAAATAATTTAATTTCAATTTAATAAAGGGAAGTTATGGATAACTAATATGATATGATCCTCAGCTGTTCATTTGCAAAATTGGAATGAAAATAATGTTTATTACAGAGAGTTTATAGTGAGGACTGAATGAGATACAGGCACCTGACCTCTGCATGGTGTACAAGAATATTACACAGTCAAATGTTTTTTTATTTTTTTATTTAATTTTTTTATGTTTATTTTTGAGAGACTGAGAGAGACAGCATGAGCAGAGGAGGGCCAGAGAGAGAGGGGAAGATAGAATCTGAAGCAGGGTCCAGGCTCTGAGCTAGCTGTCAGCACAGAGCCAAATGCGGGGCTCGAACCCACAAACCAGGAGATCATGACCTGAGCCGAAGCCGGACACTTAACTGACCGAGCCACCCAGGTGCCCCACACAGTCAAAATTTTAGGTGTAAATTATAACTAAAATGCCAATGATTTTATGACTAAAATTATTCTTTTTATATCCCTAAAGCTATACTTTGTAATTTTGCTATAGGCCACCAGAATTATCTTGTACGACAGGTGTCAGGCTAGGTAAAGTCATACATTAAAATTCAACAATCTTGCTGTTGGGAAATAAAGCCTTACTTACAGTACAGTCCACAGAAAAAGCATCATGATGTAAGTGTAGAATCTTGGACCTCTTTCCAGATTCCCTGGGTTAGAATTTGTCATATTACATTATCTCCAGGGACTCCTGTGAATGCTGAAGTTTGAAAAACAAAGGTCTAGAAATGATACATTAGCTACTAGTCACATATGGCTATTAGAACTTAAATTAATTAAAACCAAATGAAATTGAAAATGAGTTCCTCAATGACACTGGACATAATTCAAGTGTTCAATAACCACATGTAGCTGATGAGTACCACACTGGAAAACATATAGAGAGAACATTTTTACCATTCCAGAATGTACTATAGAAATCCCAATCTGAAAGTCTCCTGTAATTAGTAAAAGATATTTCAGGAAAATAAGTGTCAATAATGCAATAAAATTGTTTAAACCCTGGATTATTCACAAACCTCTTTGTACTCTATACACAAATGTAATCATTTCCCCCCCCCCCCTTTTAAACCCAGATTAGGAAAACAGAGGGCCAGTTAAGAAGTAGCTTGCTTCATTGCAGACCACAATTCTCTCTTGAGATTCCCTGACTCATTTCTATGCTTATTTCCTCCTGTCCCTACCCCTTCATATTCATAAGGTCCTCATTTTAGATGGCCCCTAAACATCAATTCTCAAGAAAGGCCATACTAAGCAATCACAGAGAGACAAATACATTCAAGTCACATAAACACATAAACTGTTACCACCCCTTAGTCACCACCAAAGGAACAAAGAAAGCTATGGTAGAATTCCAGATATACACAGATGCACATTTCTTGACTGGCAATAAAGAAAGTGAGCATCAAGGGAAGGAAAACTTATGTGGGTCTTAAATCAGACTGTGTAAGCAGGTACGGTATCTCCTCCTAAGTGCAACTTTAAAAGCAGCCACTTCCAGGGCACCTGGGTGGCTCAGTCGGTTAAGCCTCCGACTTAGGCTCAGGTCAGATCTCAAGTTCGTGGGTTCAAGCCCCACGTCAGGCTCTGTGCTGACAGCTAGCTCAGAGCCTGGAGCCTGCTTCTGGTTCTGTGTCTCCACTCTCTACCCCTCCCCCTCTCATGCTCTGTCTCTCTCTGTATCAAAAATAAATAAAACATTAAAAAAAAAAAAAAAGCAGCCACTTCCTAGGGACAACCACCACCATGCAACTTGATCTGAACCTTATTTTGCTCCATCTTCAAGAATGGCTTTTCACCACCTTGCATACAATGACTCTACTTCATCTTTTCTACAAACAGCTATCTGAAATTACCAAGTTCTCTTCCATCCCTGAAAAGCACCTGGACCAATTTGTTGGGATGAACCTGACACACAGTGTTGACTGACTGGCTGCATTCCAGGACCTCGCTGCAGGTGAATCAGACCTGACACCTGAAACTCTACAGGGCTTTTAGAAAGCTTTGATAAAATTGCTTAAGAAGTTGGCTGTGCCATCAAGTGTAGACCCAGATGGCACCATTTTTGTGAGTTAGGGGATGTTCAGAAAATTTCTGAAAATTTCAAAATACAATGTAAGTATGACTGCATGTCTAACCTTTCAATGTCAGGCTAAGTTAAGTCATTGTCCACTTGGCCCACACAAAGATTATACAATTTTAGGAAAAGACACCTTTCTTACACTTACCATTTGATTTTGACCATTTACTTTTTAATCTCAATCTAAACATAAACATTAATTGTAGAAGAGAAGTTGTAAAACATTTCTGCTATAAAAAATAAGAATTACGATTTAAATGCTGTCAGATATTAACCAGATGTGTATCTGATTTTGCAAACACTGTACACCTTTCCTTTCCTGAGTGACTATATAAATCTCTCTCCTTGAGATATTTTTTGCACCAGCTTTTACCATCTTCATGATTCCTTTATTAATAAGTTAAATACTTGACATGTGTTTATTATATATTTATATGAGAGCCAAGATTTTTTACTTGTGAACATATATTTTCAGAGGAATCAGTGCTGTATTCTTTAGACCTTCACATATGACCTCTTGCAGCCCTTCCTAAAATCTCCCACTACATCTGAGAAGTGAGACTGCAGAGAATGTAGGCTTCACCCTACCATTACACATGTAACCACCCGCTCCTTGATGCTTCCAGATACAATCTATATAATAGATCTAACTTTATTAAACCGACTGCCTGAAAAAAAATTAAATTAAAAAAAAAACTTTAAAAATAGCTAGAAACTTCCCATCTTCTCATCTACTTTTTATTCCTCTGTCATCAATACATTCAACCAAAGATAATCTATGATCCTGACGAGTTAGTGAATGAGTCTCATACCAATGCCCAACCTAGGAGGGAAATGCACTGGTCTCTCATCTACCAAATTCATCACTGGTATGACCTGGAACAAGTCAGTCTTTATCATTCTCAATGGCCCTATCAGTGAACAAGGTGACTTAAGTCACCATGGTTAGTTCTGAGATCCTTAAAAAAAACAAAACAAAACAAAACATTTCTTAAAAGGGCAAAACTGAAGGAAAATAAGACTGTATTGTTTCAAACTCTCAGTCAGATGTGGAGACACACAACACATGTAATTAATAATAACCACCGATAAATCTTATGCTGGCAATTTGACTGTTCGTTCCCATGCTCTGGTCATTCAATATATGCCTACCCATAAGAATGAATATTTTCCATTTTAAAAATTGGCTTTAAATGGAAGTCAGCAGATGGTATTGTATAGCAGTTCCATGGTATGATATCTGCTTAATTTTTTATCCCCTATATAACCTCTTGGTACTTTGTGACCTCTCTGAAACACCTTTCCTTGTTACAGAGTGACTCATTTTAGAGTTTATGTAACAATTATGGGCTTGTTATGTTGCATAGCTCCAAATCAGTAATTTTGTATCATGATGCTTTTGTCCTGGGTTTTCCCTTAACTAAAAGTGCCTTATGTGACCAATAAGCAATATGAAGCTGACATTTCTGAGCCCAAGCAGCTAATCCTAGATTGTATTTACCTATTTTCAAATATTTGCACCATCTGTGATTCTATATTAGTTTTTTTGGATTCGCTGTTATAGCTCAAAGACTACAGCTCTGAGTAGGAATGAAGCAGCACTCCTAATGTAGAATGCATTATAAGCATGAGAGAGAATTTAACCATGGATGGGAAAAGAAAAGACCAAATTCAGGAAAATCAAATGCATATTCAGTTCTCCACCTTAAAAATACAAACTTTGTTGAGTCTCCTGTACTTACAAGTAATATAAAAAGGGATGCCGTGAATTTTCTTAACCAATCCCTAATCTATGTTTGCTTTGGAGCTAGGATGATTCCATATAATCACCATATCAACAAAAATAGGAGCACAATATTAAAGATGCTCTGAATTGTGGTCAAAGTAATGGAGAAATAAGCTTTAAAGCTGGTATTCCCATCATCTGGGAACCTCAATATCCTGTGTAGCTTTGACTTCCCACCGCTTGCCTCTGGGTGGTATAGTAGCCCAATACACATTAATAACAAAGAGTAAATAAATAAATAAGCACCACCATTTTGCAGCACCTCCTGGATAATAAACCCATCTCACTGCTCATCCTTGGAACACTTCTGAAATGTAAGCATCATCCCATTTCCAGGTGAAGTGGTAAATTCAGAGAGAGATGAACGTGCCCAAATATGTAAATAGAATTTAACCTGACATTAAATGAAGAGACCACCCTAGTTCTTTCCACTAAAATGAATCTCCCTCAAAAATTCTTATTTATTTTGCCTATAAAAGTTTCTCAGGTCTAGTATTAGAACTTGGTACTCTGACAAAATTATCACAGCTTCTAGAAAGAGCTTTACCTTCCAAGAAATCCAGTGAATCAGAAGCCTGTTGTTTCTATTAACTTTCCAAGGAAGCTCTAAAATTCAGCTACATGCTTTGCAGAGTTCCTAAATACATCCCTACTTTCTGATGGAGGGAGTCCTCTCATCACTAATCCATTCACTACTAAATTGCAATTTCAAATGCTGAAGGTGAAGATCAAAGGAAGGTCATTCATCAAGGGGAAAAAAAGAGATTTAAGAATGCCAGTGTCTGCATGGATGATGCAAAGTGTTGGCATGTCCTTAGAATACTGGATCTCAGTTTACTTTCAAAATGGCATTATGGCACTGAGGTGACTTCCTGCCACGGCAAATTGGAGACGATGCATATAAGGTTCTCTAATGTTTTGTGGCCAGGTACTAAAAGTCTAAGGACCACTGGCCTAGAACCAACACAATCACAAAGGAGAATCCAAGGAATGTCAAGTGAGTTTTGCTTACAGACTCAAAGATTTTAAGGACACGTTTTTTTTTTTTTTTTTTAAGTTAGTCTGATGTCAAGTGCTAAGGAAGGTAGATTTGTCACCAAGAACAAAAGTCTTTATCAACAGCTGAATCTGGCAGCAGCACATACAATGGCCCTAAGTAAGGAGGCCCAGAATCAAGTACTGCCTCTTGATCTAACCAACTCTGTGTCCTAAGACATTTCACCTTTCCATTAGTTATCTCCTGATATGAAAAAAAGGTACTAGATTTAGCAATGGGAATAGTTCTCAAAATGGTATCATCATTTATGATGGCAGTTTCAAGGACGAATCTGGAAAGGCAAGGCCACTGGGGACATCATAGTAGTTTAGAGATAAGGGATTCAACCTTGGCCAGAGACTGGTCTCAAGAAATGTAGAGAGGTGGAAGGGACTGGATTTGGATTTCAACAGACCACATGCAGGTCGAGACAAAGGAATCAAAATTACCATTCTGTAACACAAGAGGCAATGACTCTGTGAGCAATCAGACATTCATATAATGCCACTGTGGCACTGATGTTTGGAAAGCCTCACTTGAGAGCAGTAATAACCAACCTCCATAAGTGTGGACAAGGGTGGGTCTCTTCCATATCAACTCCACCCTCAGTTTGCACCTACCTGTCACTGCCAATATGACTGTCAAGAAGTGAAACACACTTAATTCCTAGGATCAGAGGAAAGGAATAATCCTTTTATAATCCCTTTATAGTACTCTAGAAAAGAAACAAACAGGTAAAATGTACAGTCTTTTCCCTTAAAAATTCACAAAACTTGGGGGAGTAAGTACATAATCTATCCATAAACGTCTAGATGCTAAGAAACATAAACTATCTACTAATCCATCGAAACAAATTATCTGTTTCTACATTGGAGAAATTCTTCATGAATTTTATATTTTGTCTTCTTGAAAAGATATAGTTCTAACCTCTATTCAGAAGGCATCTTTACTCATAAGCTTTGATTTGGTGTCTAAGAGAGAAGAATCAGTATGCAAGTTTGTGAAACGTTCATTTAAAATGTTGATTAAAAAAACTTACTGGCACTTGTTTCCAAACATGTGAAATTAAAAAAGAACAGTAGCCATGTCCTGCATTAATTACCTCATATTAAAACTTTTCCTGGAGGTGAGGTATGATTAATGGAAGTGACAGTATGAAGCATTTTCAGTGACTTGATTCCTCCTGCCAAAAGTAAACCCACAAACCAATAACAGAGAGGCCTATTTCTAACCCTGTACAAGCACTATTAATGCAACTTCAAGTGGTCTCTCTGGTCCATTATTTGAAAATAAATCACAGGAGAGCCTGCCATTCAAGTTTCCAATTATAAAATACAGATTTGTCATACTATGTTTTCAGAGCAGAGGCTTTTGGGTGGTATAAGAAATTGAATCCTCATTTAGATCTCAAAAAAAAAGGGGGGGGGATGAGGATAATAAAAATGTCTTTTGTCCTCACTTTTCTTCATTTGCTATCTTCTAACCAGATATAAAAGTTCTTGTATTGACCTGAGAAAATCAGTAAATATGATAAATTGCAATAATATTAGAGTCAGATAATATACAGCTTGGCCAGGACTACCCAGCTTGGCTTGGCTCTCTCAGATGTAAACTCAGTTTTGATTATGCACTTAACTAGATTTTCTTAAATTTCAACTCAGCATATCACTCAGCTCCTACATGCAAAGAAGTTGAGTCAGTCATTTCTGGAAACCAAACTTCCAGAAAGAGGATATTTAACCATGAACACTTCAAAAAAGACCCCAAGTCTTTCAGGAAGAGACAGGTTATCACCTAAAAATGGAAGAAATCAGTCAGGTTGTTATAAATTGATTTCTACCTATGATCTATAATAATCTAACTAAAGTAACCCATTTATTTAGGTTGTAAGGGTACAAAAGTACACATACATGTGTGGTGCATGTTTGTTATGTACACACACTCATCCATACACTACTCAGCACTTTCATCAATGTAAATGGAAAAGTGCCTTTGCAAGATATGAAATAATCTTAGATAATCTAGAAACACAGTAGCAACAAGAGTAAAAATACTGTTTTATCTTGGGCCACATGTTTTACATGCCCCTTCATACAGACTGTCTCTAAGTCTTGCAACATTCTTGATATCCTCTTCCTTTAAACATGAAGGAATGGTTTTGAGAGACTAAATAGTTTGCCCTAGATTGCAGAGAATGGTAGAAGATTCTATCTGGAATCTGTTCTGACTCTCTTCCTACATTGTGTTACCTCTCCCTCATATATCATTAAGTCTGAAGATGATTTGGCAATTCCAAAAATATTGTACAATGTACTATTTTGGTTAATGGAGTTAACATATTATCTAAAAGTTGATTTAAAAATTACTAAAGTTTCATCAACTTTCAAATAAATATAGCAAGCCAACCTTGGAGAGAAAATGAAAATCATTTCTTATTATATAGAAGAAAAAACAAGGAATACTGTTAACATCAGTTACTCAACCAAACAGTTTGAAATAAAATATCAGTTGGGGATAAAGGTAAATTTTCTGTATTTAGCCTGGCACTGAGTACATTTACCATTACTTATGGGTATGTCTGACAACCTGAGCATTCAGGAGAGCTTAACGATAATGAATCTACAAGAGAAGAGTTCTCTCCTCAGTACCCATTCTCCCCTACTACACTTACTTCCCAACTTTCTTTATCATACGGGAAATAACAAGCATTTCTTGTAGTTAATATGTAAGGACTAATAAGAATGTCTACCAGGTAGGGTGTTGGTGGGTATACAATTTAAAGGCCTTGGAGAACAGGGGCTGTCTAGTTGGAAACAGTAAGCGAAGACTGCCTACTGACAAATAGCTGGTGAATCAGATCAGGACAAACTTTAAAACAATAGTGTGCTAGGGATAATCAATGCTGACCTATAGGACTTCTTGAGGCAGGGCAGCATACACTAGGGCAGAAACACTTCTAAATCTATAGCAGAACATGTTTACAAAGATCTTTGCATTCCATTATTTATCTGCCCCCTTTTTTAGGTCTTTTACAGGTCTTCAGCTGAGACAAGCTTCCAACTTTCCTAGCTGATGCATGTCTTTCTATATGCCCCCCACTGCAGCCATCCCTCCCTCATCCATGAGGGATCCATTCCAAGAACCCCCATGGATGCCTGAAACCCTGACCGTGTTGAACCCTGTATATACTGTTTATTCATATGTATATAATGAATAAATGGAGCACAGTCTGAGGTTCACAACAATAACTAATAAAACAGAACTTTTATAATATATTGTAATAAAAGTTATGTGAATGTGGTCTCTCAATTATTTTATTATACTGTACTCACCCTCTGATGATGAGGAGGAGGAGGAGGAGAAGGAGGATGTTGTGAGAAGATAAAATGCCTATGTGAGGAAAAGAAATGAGGTGAATGGTGCGGGCACTGGGACTGAGGACCAGGCTACTACCGACCTCCTGACACCAGGTCCCAACAGAGGACTGTCTGCTTCTGGGATCTCAGCTGCCAGTGGGGAACTGAAATAGTGGAAAGCAGAACAAATGGGGGCGGGGGAGACTACTGCGTAACATTTCAGTGAAACATGAGCTTGATCAGAACACACATGAAGTCACTCAGCAAGTATGAAAATATATGGGGGTAGTTCTATATTTGGAACCCCAAGTATGAAATATTAACTTAAATATTAAAGAGCATATCAAACATCCCCTTTCTCCATGCTCATAACCTTATGACGTGCATTCCACTGAAAACGTATTCTGCAGCTAATTCAACCATCAGTGAGAATTAGCCAATGTTTATTTCCAGTCTGGCTCCATACAGAGTAGGACAGTAAAGAAGGGAGCTTTGATTGAATGGAAGCAGAGAGTTAACAGAGTTAACAGAGTTTTGAAGTCTGCATGCAATATTATTAATATAATGTTTATATGCATGGGCAAGTTCATTTGGGATCATTCAAATGTGTACTGAACAATGTAATGATTTGTAAAATGTTAACATGCCAGTTATAGGCGGCTCAAGGATTCTTTAAGCCTTTTTTCCACCTTTTCGAGGATCCTAGTCCCAGACTAGGGAAGGAGCACACTTGGTGTGAGGTAGGCTTTCTTCAAACACCTTTACATATTCTTTCATTTAATTCTTACAACAAGCAAACAAACGACCTACAGTCACCTCCATTCACAAATGAAATACAGAAACTGAGTGATCTTGACCATGAAAACAGTGATGACTGGTGGAGCTGGGGTATGAACTTGAATCTGTGGTTTCCAGTGCATAACCCATAGACAATAGTAACATTACATAATCATAAATGATTCAATGAACCAAAAATTTTAAATTACTTTATTTTTACTCAGACTGAGAGAAATTTGGTTCCAGTGTTTTGTTTCTAATGCAATGCACTGCATAAGATAATGCAGCATTCATATTTAATAATACAATTTTCTTTGACTTGTTTTTTTATAGTTTAATCGTTCTTAAATGTGCAATTTGCTCAGTCCCTGAAATAAACAGAAAGATTAGAAGCTTACAAGCTAGGGATGTTTTGTGGTATGTTCTAAACTCAGATAAAATGTCATATACACATGTAAGAAGATACACATTATATCTCTCATAAGAAATTAAGGGATAGTGGGAAATGCATAGTATCTCCTAAATTATAAAAACTTTGACATAACACCTTTACCCAATCTAAATTATCTTTTATAACTAAATCATGTAGAACTCTCCCACCAATTAGATTCTATATATTCTATGTTCAATGCTTAGAAGAAGAGTAATAAATCATCCATTAAATTTTTTCAACATGATGTCTAAAAGCTACTTTTGAAGTTCTGTGCTAAGAATCAATAGTTTATAGACTAAATTATAACATCTTTTTATATTTGTCAAGGAAACACGGAAGAATAAATTTTCGTAAGTTATCATTAAGCACGCACTTGAAAATTTTAATCATTTGCTACACCAAAAATGAAATAGAAAAAGTGAACCTTAATTTCTGTATAGTGACATTTTGTATAAATATTACCTAAAAACCAAAAGTACAATAGATATTCTACAAAGGCATTATATATTTAATTGCAATTTTGGCCATAAATTATTTCACCATAATAGGCTTCTGCACACTGAATTTTAATAGATTCATTTTCCAAGAGAATATGGGGTTTTTTTTGGTGGAGAAATATAGAACTAATGAAATCTTTGCAGCCAAATAGTTGCTGCTTATAAAAATGCACTTTTTAGTCCAGTTGTACTTTATAAAGAAGGATTGTGGTTTTTCATTTGTTTGCTTAGTTTTTTGTTTTTTTGAAGGATTTTTTTTCTGCTTTTGTTTTGTTTGTTGTTGTTTTTAGTTTATTTTTGTTTTCTTATTTGGAGCTTAAGGACCATCCAACATTTTAGGAAATACTTTTACCCATTGGAATCAGCAGAAGGGTGCCACCTGGTGGAAATGTGGTCAAATTCTAAACCAGGTCTAACTATAAAAATCTAATCATTTAAGAAAGCTTGAAAGTCCCCCCATTACCAAGATTTGTTGTTTTTGTAAGTACCTATGTACTTATGAGGATCTACTTGCCTCTTTATATTATTTCCATAAATAGAAGAAATGGTAAGTTAATTTTAAAATTTGAAGAGCTATTATTTACATTTATAATCAAATCTTTAAACAAATTCTTCATCCATTTTATATTCAGTTAGTTTGTACACACACAATATTTGCAATTATTTTTCATTACACTAACAATAATGTGTTGAACTGGAATTGTGTAAAAATCAGAAGGTGGGACTTTAGAATTAAATTACCTTATTTTATCTTAGGTATCACAGACTAGGGTTAAGTCTTAACTCCACCACTTTTGAAGACAAACTTGATCAAGTTAGTTTCTTGAATCCTCTGTATTCTCATCTCTAAAATGGGAAAAACTAAAGGTCCTGACTCAAAAAAGTTGCTTTGAGGATCAAATAGAAAAAATGCATTTAATAAGTGTTACCGTATCAGTTCACAGGACGGTACTCTGCACGTGGCAAGCATACAGGAAGTGGTTGTTTAAAAATGATGAGTTTCAACTAATCAAGATTTTAGATCCCTCAAGGTAACATGGGATACTGATCATATTAAGTAAGAATGACTGTATCTACCCATATCAAAGCATTTATCTAGACATTTTGTAAATGTGGAGCATTATGAAAACAACAAAAATACTATCATAAACATTTGATCAGTGAAGCTCTAAGGCAGAGACTACTAAAACGATAAGACGTTTCCAATGACTCACAATATTAAGAAAAGTACACAGTCCCTGCTATTTTTGTTGCTGCCTGTCCCTGGGGAAGGGTGGACTCTGGTCACAGCATCTCCTGCCAGAGGAGAGTCACAGATGAGATGAACACAGGGAGGCCAAGCTCTCTAAAGGACCATAATCACAACCAAATTCTATTATTCAAAACCATTTCACCCAGACTACAGTCTTCTACTGTGCAGTAAGTGGAAATGGGTGCCGATACCCTTGGACAAGGGATTTTTGAGATTTGATAAAAAAATCTCTAACATGAGAAGTAGAAGACCTTCCTGGCAATACTCAAAAGCCTAAATCACAGAAAACCAACATTCATGACTGATTAGCTGGGAAATGCCCCCTCTTTAAACATTAAGTAGGACTTCACAAAGCTCTATTTTTACTTAAGTTTGTGAATCATTGTTTTTAGAAAAAGAGAACCCAGAACAATCATTCATGTCTATACGGGGGTATTATAGCTACTAGTACCACATAAGAATTGTATGACTGTTGCAGAATCAGACAATGACTAATCCTGTTCATAAAAACTTAGTAATCTTAGAGCAAGTAGTTTAAACAATCACAGCAATCATCCACATTGCCTGGTCATCATTTCGTATGTCAAGCTTCAGACAGAGAATAGATCTCAATTTATTGATATTTTCTGGAAGTGCTTGGAAAACCTTCAATGGGTGCTGCCATATATATTTTTTTCTCTGCTTTCCTCCCCCTGACAAAATCCATCTCTCTCATTCTAACTCAAGCACAATATGCATATCACTGACATTTTTAACTCATGTAAATGTTCAGAAAGGCACTTTAAAAACTTAATTAAAACAGGAGTTCTGCAAATGGCCACTCCCTGAATATCTGAAATGGCCATAAACAAAAATGCACGCTAACTCGAAAAAGGGATTCAAGCTTGATTCTCTTCAGCTGAATGTTAAGCACCAGATTAGTCCTGACAAAAGGCTTCACTGTGCATATGTGGCTCCTCCACTATTTACATACAGATTTTCAGTTTCTGCCTGCTCTGCTCTGCCTCTTCCTCCCCACCTCCACCGCCACGGAGCTGTTTGCAGCACCTCAAGTAAGCAGCTGGTGTCACAGGTTAGTGAGCAAACATTTCATGTGGGGACTCTCACCTGACTAATCATTCTTATTGGAAGCATCATTCCAAGAGCAGTAGAGAGGCTCAGCGGCTTGTTAATGAAATTTAAGGGCTGTCAGCTTGAAAGAGGCGGCTAAATCCTTGCTCCTCTCCTGAAATGATTTTTATAATCTACTAACCAGTTGCTACCTTGTGGTATGGGTTGGAGGGAGCAGAGGAAGATGCAAAGGAAAGGGACAGATCATACAATATAAATGTCTTAATATTTTCATACTTGTCTCAGGGTAGGGAGTCAAGAGGCTGGTGTAAGGAAACAGCTGCTTTGTAAAAACTGCAACATTCACCCCTGTAAATGCAGGGGGAGCCTGGCTAGCTGCCTGGCACGGAGCAATCCCCACCACCTGTGTGAAATACATGCGAGGGAAAGGAGGAAGGAAGGGGAAGGGAGCAGAGAGAGACCACAAGCCAGGACTGATGACCAAGACTAGAATATTAATAACAGCAGTCCTGGCATCTCTGCCGCCCTCACCAGCACTCGGGCGGCGATGTGGACAGCTTCCCTTCACTTGCTCCTCGGTGCTTAGACTGTGCGAAAAAGCAGAGCAGCCACCGGAGCCTAGTTGCTTGCACCTCCTTCACCCCACTTCCAGCAAAGAGCTAGGAGGGTCTGTGGCAGAGAGGCTTCGGGCGGCCTTCAACGTGCACTCGGGGCAAAGGGCCCACCTCGGGCCCCCGGGCGCCTCCAAGCTCCCGCTCCCTAGTTCGCCGCTAACCTGTCGCCCTCCGGGCTCGGAGTCCCTGAAGGATGCAAACGTGACCACACCTGGAGCCAGCTCACCCACAGCCTCCTTCCTCCTCCCCAGGGCGCCCCAGCGCTCGCGACCTTACAACTTTAGGAAGAGGCAACACCGAACTCCCGAGTCACCCCAATCCAGGGATGGAGGCGAGATGAAGATTCCCCCCACCCCCCCCCCGTTCGGTGATGCTACAAATCTCTAAAAACCAAAACAAAAAAAGGGGTGGGGGGTGGCCGGTGCGGAAAGACGGAAACGGGACGAAAATAACCCTCCGCCGGTACAGAGCACCCCATCTCTGCAGACACAACACATCCGGACCCAACAAATCACTAAAGCCAGTACCTTGCCTGCTTCCCATAATAATTAATGCCTTTTTGCTCCCAAGCTCCGCTCCACTCAGCAGACCACAGATGCATGCTACGCTTCCTTCCCCTGTTTAGCGCCCGGGCCCCGTCCCGGTCTCCTCAAAAGAAGAAGGAAAGGAAAAACTCTGTCGGCCTAAAGGTCACCCGCCTGCTAGGGTGGCTTTGACCGGCGCTCGGCTCAGCTGCGGGAAGACCGGCTCGACCCCCGCCCGCGGACGCCTCCGGGCGCGCAGCGATTCCTCCCATGTGCGTTCACTGGAACCAAGGGGTCCCCGTTCCGTGGCCCCGGCCGCCCCTCCCTCCCTCGGGTGGCCCACCCGCCGGGGCTCCCGGGCCGCCCCCAGCCTTTACCTCTCTACCCGCTTCCCCGCGGCTCTCCACCTTGCGCATCCTCTCGCCCGGCCCCAGAGCGCGCTCAGACGCTCGAACTTCCTGCGGAGTCCATGGAGGAGCCGAGGGGAGCCTGGAACTGGGGCGGGGGGAGGGGGGGGAGAGGGAGGCGTGGGAAGCGCGGACGGGAGCCACCCTTCCCGGGAGGGCCTGGCCGCCGCTACCCACTCTCACCTGGTCCGCCGGCTGCGCCTGGCTCCCCCTGGCCCCCGGGGTGGGCTGCTGCTCCTGCTTCATGGCTGTCATCGCCGGCGGCCCGCCTTGGCGCTCACTTCCTCGCGGGCACTTCAGACTCGGGGACCGTCACTTGGCAGCGATCGCATGTCACAGGAGCCCGACGCTCTCCGAATTGGCAGAAGGGAAAGCGGCCGCGACGGGGTGGGGGGAGGGGGAAGAAGAGCGGCACCCGGCAGGCTCCCCCTCGCCTGATCCCCCCTTCGGCTACCACAGACCCTCGAACTCCCCACTCCCCCCGCCCCCCACTACCCCAAAGGGTAGAGAGCCTCGGAGACCCAACGCGACCAAGTGGCAAGTTAGAGGAGCGGCGAGAGGCACCTGACCGCGTTCGAGCGACGTCTCGCAGCGCCGGAGGAGCCCGGCTAGCATTCTACCGCAGTCCGCGCCCCCCGCCCGCCCCCGGGGCTCCCCGCGACCCGCTCAGTGCGCGAGGTGGAGCCGCCGGGCGCCGCGCGCCAGCATCTCCCGAGCAACCGCAACGCGGGAG
>NC_043702.1:94695004-94947542 GCF_006229205.1 Suricata suricatta | reverse complement strand
GGGGCCGCTGGGGACTGGGGACCCAAAGCCCCGTAAGGGCTGCCAACACCTGTCGGGACCCAAGAGATGGCCCCCGATTATGGCCCGAGGCTCTGCACTATCCGATTTGGAGCAACGGACATCCTCCTCCTTAGCCTTCAGCCTGGATTCCTGGCTAGCTGACTGGTTAAGGCCAGAGGAATTCAGAAAGGTGGATTACAAACAATAATAACTAAGGATGATATTCTAGTACTTTTTTTTTTTTTTTGCTTTGCTTTTTGTTTGTTGCTGTTGTTTTTTTCCAGGACACGTAGAAAAATCTTAACATTTTAAGTCCCTTCTCTAGCCTTCCCTTGACTCAACACAACCTTGTCCCCTTCAAAGTTCGTTTTCTGGGCATCTATCATGTATCAAACACACTGTAAAACTTAGAGGGATTGCAGGGAAAAGAGACTAAATACCAAATTTTCCAAATTTCCTGCCTACAAGTTTACCTGGTATGGTGGGCAATGGAAGCCTGGAACCCGGATTCAAATCAATGAGTCAATGTAGCTCTGTGCAAGTTGAATTCGTGTGGGTGGGTATAACACAAAAAGTCCACCGGTTTCATCTAGATGCATTACTACTGGTTTTACCCCGGTTGTTAGAAAGGGCCTGTCCAAAGCAGATGAGCAACAAGCACTCCCTAGTCTCAGGCACAGATTTTTGTAGAGTGCTCACCTGAGAAAAGGCTGGAGGGAGTTAAATACCCACATGTCACTAGATTCAGAGCCATGGTTGTGCCTAACTGCCAGTGAGAAGGGATGGAGCATATGGATAGGGGAGAGTGTCCAGTAGCCTTAAGTTGGTTTTTATTGGCTAAGGACTCACTCACTCTATTGTCTGAGCTACTCTGTCCTTGAACTACCAGAGGAAGAGAGAAGTTGCCCGAGACATTGATTGCAATAGTTCCTTTAAAATACATTATTTGAAATAAAGACAAACCAGTTATATCTAGATTTGATTAGTTTAGAAAATGAAAAATTTGACTGTGTTTTAGGAAGGTAGAATTTGGGTAGATTTTTCAAACATGGGTAGTCAAATGCATATTATGAGTAATTTATAATGGTGGTTTGGTCCAATAGAAGTTTTTGACAGGAATAAGTTTGCTAGTTGTAAAGGTATAAAGCAAATTTTAAACATGGAACACTGATAAAATAGCTAGCAAGTGGTTTATCCAGTAAACATGGCAATATGTATTTTCCCAATGGTACTTTTTGGAGAGAAAGAGATCTAGATTATTCCAAAAATGTTTCTGTTCTTACATTTTGCTTTTTAAATGATGAATATGTTTCTGTTTTGGACAAATGATTTAACTTGATCGTTTATGTGCAAAGATTTCTGTTGACATTGGACAAGCGTAGACAGGAGGGAATTATTCTCATCCTATTTATTTGACTAAAATCGGCTCTTCAACTTGTACTCCTTTTCAGTACTCATTATAAAATATATTTTGGTTTCAAATAAAGATACAAGATTTATATGCTTCACATATAATGTGTATGTGTATATATGTATTTTTTTTCTTAAGAAAGTTTCTTTAAACTTTCTTTAAAAGTGCCTGGGTGGCTCAGTCCATTAAGGATCAGACTCTGATTTCGGCAGAGGTCATGATCTCAAGGTTCCTGACGTAGAGCCTGCGTTAGGCTGGCATAGAATTGTCAGTATAGAGCCTGCTTTGGATTCTCTTTCTCTCTCTTTCATTTTCTCTCTCTCTCTCTAGTGCCCCTTTGTTCTGTCTCAAAGTAAACATGTTTATTTTTATTTTTTTTACATTTATTTATTTTTGAGAGACAGAGAAGGCAGAGCACAAGTGGGGGAGGGGAAGAGAGAGGGAGACAAGGAATCTGAAGCAGGCTCCAGGCTCTGCACTGTCAGCACAGAGGCCAACATAGGGCTCAAACCACAAACCTTGAGATCATGACCTGAGCTGAAGGTGAACGTTTAACCGACTGAGCCACCCAGGCATCCCTAAATATATTTATTTTTTAAATAAAGGAAAGCTTCTTTGACTTACGTCTTTTTTTTTCATGGGTTGTTATTTTTGTCTAAGCTAAGTCATTTTATATCTGTTGGGGTCTAAGTTAAGGGCATTAATTAAAAATCACATGTAAATTAACATGTAAGCACTATTTTTTTGAAATGTGATGCACTTGAATTACAGTGTAGGATTTTCTACTTCATTTCTTAATGAAGAAAAAAATTCCAATGTCCAAGAAGAACAAAATAAAGGAACACATTCTAAGAGAGAATGTCTGCATCTCAGGTATATATCACTTCTGATGTCATTTAAACAAACTACCAGTCTATAATCAAACATTTTAAAATCTATCTACTGTAATCAAACATCTACAAAATCTACCCACTCAAGTAGATATAACCTTAGTGCAGTTGGACAGGAGGACCTCTCTCAGTCTACATGTCAGCCGAATGGGCACCTGCGCGAGCTCCGTCACAGCATCGAGGTAGGGGCAAGAGTCAAGTCACTGATCTCATGCCTCTGCTTTCCTACATGGTGAAATCAAACCCTTTGTACTACATGGCCATCAGAATCCAGCCCTCTTCTCAAATTCTATGATTAGATCTTAATGTTATACATCAAAAGACTACCATCTGAATCATAAATTACTTATGTATGTTTAAATTTTAGTAGGGATCAGCTAGGTGTTTCGAAAAATACAAAAACTCACTAGGGAAGTTACTTCATGAAGAATTTTTACTATCCACCAACCTTCCCTCATGCTCTCTAGTTACACATAAAAATATAGTAATAATTCTTGTCTTGATAACAGTTTTAAAATTCAGAAAATTAACATAAAAATCTCTCTACAGAGGATCAGTTCTAAAAAGAAACAATTTAAAGAGAGCTTCCCAGAGATGAATGGAATATTTTTGACTTTTCCTCAAATAATACATTCAATGAGCTAACTCATGGATTACCATAGATCTTCTAACGCTGAGACAGTGGTAAAATAGGTTTTCCTAGTTTTTATGGAACAGAATCAGGCTCTCACAACTGCAAACGACCTGGAAAGATTGCCTAGCAAAATTCCTAAATTTTGCAACATATTTACCAAGATTTCTATGATTTAGACTATGCCACTTTCTTCTGAACATTTTAATTGGTTCAAGACCTAGTCTCAGGTTCCCTTGTGGATATACCCACCATGCTGCATCCTCAGCATATTGATCTGATTTCCAAAGTCACTCAAAAATTTTCTGGCATAAAATATTGTGAACCTCTACAATGGCTTCCCTTGATATTTGATTCTTTAAAAGTGAGATGCCAATTCAGTACATTTCACTTTACCTAGAATTATTAACATAAACACTTGAGGACGGGTGATGAGATTTAGCTAATGTTTAAATTTATTCACATAATCATTAAATGTTTAAGCATCAGTGGCAAATATAGGATGCTCCAGAAATATGTAAGTCTTGTGTTCTGCATTCAGTCTTCCATATCAAAGAGTAGACCCAGGACCCCCAAATTCCAAATTTACATCAACAACAACCAATAACAAGGCCTGGCTAAACTGATATGTTAGAGAAAGACAATAATCCCTTGGGATTTTGTGAAGCAGGGTGGCCTTTAGAGATAATTTTCAGTTTCAGATCAATCCGATAAGACAAATAGGACTCTAAGCAGCTAGTGCCCTGGGGTCTCTCCTTACCTTTTCCTTCTCTTCTCTCTCTTTCTGGAGGTGATTCTGCAGTGTCATGTAAAGGCCACCTTGAAGGGGATTTCCCTAGCATTAGCCAGTCCTCTATTGAGTGCCCTTAATGAGCCCAGCATCAGGAAGACAGAGTTCATGAGCTGTGCCTTTAGAGACCTGGCCTGAAATGTGTCCAATTAGCTTTTCACAGATCAAGAAATAGCTTTAGTTCACATCTTCTGCTATCATTTGCTTTCAATTTGTCAATCACCCCTACTCACCTCAATCGGCTTCTTGAATTTCCCAAAGTGCACATCATGTCACTGGGAAGAAAACCAGTATATTGAGCCTCCTCCAAAACAACCTATATGTAAAAGCTCTAACTAGTAAACTACCACAGAAATGTATTCTAAAAAGAAAAAATAAGGGAAGAAAAAGAAGTAAAGGCACCACATACTTAAGTGATAACCATGTACACTACTCAAACTGTTGAGAGATTCTTTAGGCATTAATTTAACTAAACTTTTTGTCAGTCTCTGTCTATGACAGGAAGACTTTCCTGTTGTAAAAATTCATAGCCCAATTATGATCTCTGGTGGAAGCAGACAGAGTTGCAATATCCTGAGAGCCGTTCTTGTTGCTCACTGGAGACCTGAAGATATTGGCAAACTGCTCATTCATGCTGAGATCCAGTACTGTAGAGTCTGCTTAGTTGTTACATTAACACACTTCACATCTTCTTTAAACAAACAGCCCTTCTACGAGGCACACAATTGTATTAAGACTGGAGATTAATGCATATGATTTTTCCATGTAATATTTTCTCTCTATACTTATGGCTGAATCACAACTTGAGAACGTGGGAAATTTATCTGTTGTCATTATTTTTATCCACTTGATGCTTGACAAGGGGTTCTTGTGTGTCCATTTGATTTCTTAAAGAGTAACTGTTTAATGAATTAGTTATGTCGGCATAGTAAGGGAAAAAAAAGACCTTTCTTTTTTGGCTAATATTAGTAGTCAGGTTGTTTGGGGGTTTTTTTGTCACATCTTCACATTTCCTTAGAAATAAAATCAAGTTTTGTAAATCACATTCTGTCCGCAAATGACATAAAGGTTGCCAGATGTGGAAGAGTATTTAAAAACATTGTCATAACACTTGTTCTTTTCAGAGAATGAGTCTGCGTTCGATGAATAAATTCCTCTGAACTTAGTATTTCCTGTTTTCTTAACCAAGGCTGGATTTTCTAATGATTCAAACTATCTCTTTATCTTTGTCCTTAGAAAGTACATTATTACTGAGATGTCTCTTACACTCAGATTTCATACTAGTTACCTGACTTTCCGTTATGCAATTCCCACAGCACCTTAAAGCACATTTCCTATTCAGGAAAATCTTTCATGAATTGAAAGATGAAATGCTACTGTGAAATCCTGACTAATTTTTGGAGGGAAGGGAGAATTTACATCTTTTGTAACAATTGCACCATGCTCAATTTATTCTTAAAGATTTAGAAGTAGATTCAGACTCCCCCATGAGTTTTCCTCTGGAAAATAAGACATAGTCTAGAATACAGGTGAAGCAGCCCCAAAGCATCCACTGACATTAAAGGGCTCCTGGCATTTTCCCCACTAATTGACTCTCTAACAACATTAAGAATTATTCTTCTACCATCTTAAAAAAAAAATCGAGGCCAAGTCCTTAGATTCGTAGCTAGTCCTTTTACCACACAGAGTCATCTGTTTAGATTAGACAAATATAGTTTCAGCACATCTTGGGATGTGACCTCTATTGAAATGAGGCACATTAAGATACGTCCCTCATTACTGAACACTGTTTAACTCTGTTTAACCTAATAGCCTAGATGGGTTGCTTTCTACTGGTGATCACTTCTTATACTCTCATATTCACCTATGACTCATCCATCTATATTTATTTGGGGGGAATAATTGAGTCACTTGAGATCTATCTTATGAATCTAAATATTTACTGAAGTCATATTTTTACTCAAATAGGAAAAAGAGATTAGGGAGAAGTAGAAGGAGAAAAAGAAGAGGGGAAAAAAAGCCAAAAGAATCCATTCTGAAGCTATTAGAGATATCAGAGTATATGAAGCCTTTTATATTTTAATTCATGTTCTCATAAGGACTACAAATACTTTAATTCCTATTGTTAGATCCTACATGCTGCTTCTGTATTGGCTATATTCTATGTATCTATATAATTTTAGAAAGCATAGTCCTAATTTTAATTTCTTTATTTCTCTCTAGTTGATTTATATTTGATGTTTTCAATCAATAATACCAAGCTTACATTTTCTTGTGATATTTTTGCACTCATCAGTTGATTATAAGCACCAGTGGAGGAGGCGGAGAGAATCTATAACAAATAGCACAGTTCATACAAATCAATGACTAGAGAAATTCCCTTTAATTAGCTGCTGTATTGAGTCAGCAGTGTATTTAATCTTGGTTGATAGGACATCAAAATTACCTCACAGGAAGAATAAGCAGCTCTCTTCTGTGGTCTCCAAGTCCTGTCTGCGGACAAGCCATCCACTCCTTTGCCCATCTTCCCAAATATGGCTGATCTATTAAGACCAAGCTCCTCTCCATTTACCCCTAACTCAAGTTCACAGGGATTTTCTTCATTCACTGTTCTCATAGTGTGTATGTCACCACACAGTTTATGCCGCTTTTCTGTACTAGCTGGCTTACCATTCCAATTGTCACAAGTGACCTCTTACCTTACTGACCAAATTGCAAATACTTGGGGAAACAGAACTACCCCTTGGGGAGTGACTTGGGGACTGACATACAATTTGTGTATGTGCAAGGGATCTATTTCAATCTCCTTGCTTAAGGAGAGATCCTGGAGGAAATGTACAAGAAAAAAATAAATTATTCTCCTTACCCCCTGAATATTAAGCTCTGCCAGAAACTTCCTTGTACTTATTTTGTTTTGTATTCTTTAATTTATTGAACAGGGTCACTCAGGACAAATATTTTTTTCTCTATTGCCTTAGAATAATTCATGCTTCTCTATGACATGTAGAAATTATATAATCTTAATATTCCTGTGATTTACTGATGCTGGATATGGGTAAAGGCCCACAAGATATGGCATGATTGCAGAACATTAAGTAAATGCCAGATCAATTTGGGGTTTTCCACATTAATGAGCAGATACTGTATGATATAAAATACTGAGCCTCCAATGTTGAGAACTCACAGGGCAAAGTGAATTTGGAGATAACAACTACATTGGTACTGTTTCTCCTAATTTATTCATTCCCCTTAATATATAAGTATTAAAATTGTTGAGAAAGGAGGAGCTATACTGGGTAAAATCACAAGAAAAAGTTTAACTGAATAAGATGTTTCACTGTTTTGGGGTGCCGGGGTGGCTCAGTCAGTTAAGCTTCCGGCTTCAGCTCAGGTCATGACCTCACAGACCTCACCTCGTGGGTTCGAGCCCTGCATCGGACTCTGTGCTGACACCTAGCTCAGAACCTGGAGCCTGTTTTCACATTTTGTGTCTCCCTCTCTCTCTGACCCTCCCCTGCTCTCACTCTCTCTCTGTCTTTAATCAATAAAAGAAATATTTAAAAAATTTAAAAACCGGTGTTTTGTTGTTTTAAATATAGCTTAAATTTCTATAGCTTACCAATATAATTCCAAAAATTATCACAAGGTCAAAAGAATCTTCCAATCTTAGTACACAATTATTTTTGCCTTGCATCCTCTGCATACATTTCAAACAATTTGTTTCTCTAATTTATAAGTCTTTGCACCTCATTTCAATTATAGGATAAGAGGAATGGTCATTGGTGGGGATACACAAATAATAGCAAGATAGGAAAATATGTAATATTAAAGGAAAAAAAGAAAAAAATGGACTTTCCACTTAAAGTAATAGTATTATTTAGTGTGGAGAGGGGAATAGAGGCAAATGTTCCTATATAACTTAGTAGGGCCTTAGAGTATAACCATATTATGGCATTGTTACATGGATATTTAAAATGAGGACTTGAAAAAAGTAAAATCAGGCTACACACACTTGCTTTAAAAGACAGGGTTATTCTGAGAAGATGGACTGCAGTGATGCCAGCATGGGTTTAGGCTAAATAGAGAACTAGATATCAAACCCAAAAGCACAACATTTACAACAAATCTATAAGGAAGATATCTCTCCAAATTTCTAAATACCAAAAGCCACACAGCTTGATTCTCTTTGGTATCCATGTAGGAGAAAACATAGAGAAGTGGTGGGACAAATGACTGAGCTGGCAATCCCAAAACATTCCAGAAAACCCCAAAACAGTCAGTAGATATACACTAGAAAACACAATGGATCAATTTAAGAATATCCAATAGAACTAGAAGACTTCTGTGCATTCCAACTGTGGATAAAAGGGGCCCTGTTGGTAGCTGATTTCCAATTGATCTGTCACATTTCTAAGAGTCTTATTACCAAGAAATAGTCATTTGTTCTAGAATATACTTTGAAGAATATTTGTATAACAATTATCCTGGGAAGGGGAATATTGTCTCCTTCCAGAGCAAAACACAAGTTTGTTCACAGACTTGCAAGATAAATATTGTTTTAAAAAAGCAGGTATGCTTTCTCTCCAGTATAAAAAGGATAATGTCTCCCTCTGAAACCAAGAGAAGACAGGTTTCCTTCCCATTATAAATTATTTGGGTTCCTTTCGCTTCTATACTGCAGCCCACCACGTGAGCAGGTAACCATCTGGCCCAATCATTTACCCTCATGTGAATGGAGGACATGGGGATATGGACAGCTCCCACAAATATGTTGATGTTTATGCTCTATGCAGTACATGAGCAATAACGTTCTTTGTCTCTGACTCAAGAGCTTCATGTCTTTTTATTTTTTTTTAAGTTTATTTAAAGAGAGAGATTTTAAATAAGGGAGAGACAGAGAAAGTACAAGTAGGGAAGAGGCAGAGAGAGAGGATGACAGAGAGTATCCCAAGCAGGATCTGCACTGTCCCTGCAGAGCCTAGGTACAGGGCTCTAACCCACAAAGCCATGAGACCATGACCTAAGCCAAAACCAAGGGTTGGATACTTAACCAACTGAGCCCCCCAGGTGCCCTAAGAACTTTATGTCTTTTGAAAATATATCCATAAAACTGGTAGGTTACCTTGTTAACTTGCAAGTTATATAAAATCTCAGTTCTTAACAGGCTAATGTCAACATCTAAGGTGGCTGGCTAAGTCTAGATCCTACGAACCCTTGAATCTGATATGCCAAGAAAAGGGTTTCTTTATAACACAGAACCTCATACTAAGAAAAGCTACTAGAAAGAGAATTAAAATGGAGCAGAACAGAGATGACAGATGAAGGAAAGAGGAAATCCAGCCCAAAGATAAACAGATTCAGGCAATTTAAGAGCACAAGCCATCATATTTTTTTAAAAAACACTACATAAAAACAAAAAATAAGAATTTCTTTGAAGTTGGAAAGACAATCTGCACTTTTAACTATTTAAATTCAAGAAAACATTAAAAGTTCAAGAAAACTAAATTCACATAAGAATGATCAGCAGATCATTTGACCAATCAAAGTCAAATCCCATGAAAAGTTTAGCCTGTAACACAAAGTTGCTACAAGAAATTAAAAAGAATAATACACCTACAGAAAAGAGATTGGCAAATTATAGCCCAAAGGCTAAATTCTGCTCTCTTTTCCTGTTTTTATAAATAAAGTTTTCTTGGAACATAGTCACACTCACTTATTTACATATTGCCTAAGACTGTTTTCATGCTACAATGGCAGTGTTAAGTATTTGTGACAGAGAACATATGGCCTGCAAAGTATAAAATGTTTACTCTCTTGCACCTTATGGGAAGTTTGCCAACCTCTCCTGTTGACAAAGAAAGCTTGCCAAAAAGTCATGCTCAAAAATTCTTCAAAACTGCAACTTACTATTTCAAAATAAGCTAACGAACATTTTTAAAAAGCCATACAATACATAAAAGAATAGCATTAACCAGAATTAGAAAGACCCAGAAATAAAAGAGGACAGAACCCAAAAGAGAATGAGAAATAAAAGAAATATCATATTAGAAATAGAATAATCTAGGAGGTATGTAAGAACAAATAAGCACAAGAAATGATAATCTAATGGAAATCAAGGTGGGAAGGGGAAAAATTTTTTTTACCAAAAACAAGTGAAAAAAGAAAGACATTCAGGAGAATGTTGGCAATAATACTGCCGTCGAATACTGTAGATGGCAAAGAAGATCCAACATACAGATTAGGGCAGTTCTGAGTGGGAGAACAAATCAAACTAAGTTTTGGGGGACAGTGGTGAGGCAAACTAAAAAACTTTAATTCAAGAGAGTGATCCTTAAATGATAATAAACTAATTTTAAAAAATCACATGGTATACCTGAGGTTAACATAACACAATCAACACCAAGTAAAATTAAGGGATCAGAAAAAAAATATTTGGGCACCTAGGCAAAAACAACATTTTGCCTAAAAAGTAACTAGTATTATATTAGCATTAAACTCTTCCACATGAACACTTTATCTTCACAGGGAAAATAAGGTTATATATAAGCTATTCAAAAAAATAAAATGTGAGGTATGAATTTTGTGTATTTTTATGAATTTTATGTTTATGTTTCATTAAACTATAATTTGAAACTCTTATCTAGATAACTCTCCTTTCTTCCTTCTGCCCTTCACAGTGGTGAAGTCTGGGTCAGTATCTGAGACCTCTCTCTACTCTTTAAATCTCCCCCTTTGTTCCTTCATTGTCATTCCTCCAATAACTCTTGCAAATCTAACCACACCTGCTTCTCAGAGGACCTGGACTAACACAGTCTAGCAACAATGACCAATCAACTTGGAATCAGTTGTGAAGAAAATTACAGGGGGTCCAATTAATTATAAATTCCAGATAAGTGACGAACTTTTAGTATACATTGCCCACTGTGAACTTTTGGGGGTATATTTTTACTAAAATATATTTGTAATTTATTTGAAATTGAAATTTAATTGTGTGTCCTGTATTTTTATTTGTTAATTCTAGCAAACATAGGAGCAATGATTATCACTTATACTCAGAGTTTTGTTCATAAAAGAAACCACGGCTTCAGATAAATGAATCTGTGAACAAGTAATGTGCCAGATAAACTTGGAACATTTTGATGTAATCCAGCATGGAAGCTATAAAAAAAATACCAGGATAATATTAAAATGAATTAAAAGCCAACCTTGAAAATGTTCCATTTGGTCAAGAAAAATTTGAACTTTGATAAGGATAGAAATTATAGTTGATGGGAATCCATTTAAGTTTCAATTGGCTCCCTTCTGAGGAGGACAGGGAGCAAATTTGTTATTAAGAAAATTAGGTGAAATAAAAAAATAGAACATTGATTCTGGTCTTTTTGGGAATTGCATGACTGAGTAACCACATTGTAGACAAGATGCATCTCCTTTTAAATAAAATTATTCAAGCTAATGGATAAAAACAATACATTTAAGAGTTTTACCATTTTGGAAGCTCCAACAAAATAATGAAATGACACATTAAGCATCAGTGTGTCCTCTGATAAAAGAACACAACACTACCTATCATCTTGCAAAAAGACATCAAAGCTGTGTCTGACCAAGGGTCCACTCCTGTTTGCAGGAAATACAGAGAAGAGAAAAACACGTATGCACCATAAGCATACAACAGCCACTCTACCCTGAGGCAAATTCAGTAAAACAAGTGGCCCAAATTCATCAACAGAGAAATTTTAAAGAATGAAAAGGAAGTTTGATGGGGGTCTTGGGAAGGGATGACTTGATTAAAATGAAATGACAAAACATATCAATTAGAACATTAATATCTAAGCTATAGTGTATCCGGATGGACACCTAAGTGATAAACCATAATGAAATACAAAGGAAATGATTACTATAAAAATCAGGACAGTGTTTACTTTAGGAAAGAGAGATGATAGAGTATATGGAGAGGCTTGGGTAGCTAGCGATGTTTAATCTTTGACTTGGGTGGTGGCTAAAATGGTATTTGCTTGAAAAATAATTTTATGTGATTTCCTGTATCTGTGTTTTATTTTTAAATAAAAGTTTAAAAAATGCCTAATAGAGTTCTTGACTCTTAGTAAACACTCCGTAAAGGGTGGCTATTAAAGACCATAAAGTAAAAAGATAAGGACTACATTTAGAACAATTCCTTCCATATTGTTTTGCTTTGTTTTGTTTTGTTTTGTTTTTAAGTGATGGTAAAGCTCCAGCTCTCAAGGTCATGCTCTTTCTCCAATGTATGGAGAGCTACAAAATTGCTCCTGCCTTTCCAAAATGTGTTTATGGTGTGGAGAGTAGAATGCTAACCTTGTTTATGCTTTTAGAACTCCTCAGAGTTAGCAAACACCAAGACAGACAGGAGGTTGTAAGGAGAGAGGCACTTTATATTTTGCTGGGGATCCTCACTGGGATCCTCACTGCAAGGCCATCAACTCACGTGCATACTGTTAAATACTAGAGCAACTTAGCCCACATTGGACTCCATGGAGAAAATTGTAGATTGTGATCTATTTGTTCAATTCCAAGTTTATGTGGAAAAAGCAATGAGTCCCAGTCCAAGCCCACTCTCTCTTACTGACTGCAGAACTACACAGGCTGTGTGATGTACAGAACAATTCATGCTCTTCTTAGCAGGATTTGTGGCTTCAGGTGGCTATGTCTCTTGCCTTCCCAGACTCAGTGACATTCTTATTTGAAGGGCTATACTCCTCAGTCTGCTAGTGTCTGGCTATAAACAGGTGCACGGTTGCTCTTCAAGCTGAGCTTCAATTAGTCTTAGAGGATGCCTTCTCCTTCCTCATGCCCATGCGTCTTTCTTATGTAGCACCTGCCTTGGCACTAACCCTGCCCACACTGCCAGATCTTGGCACAGTGGGCCGCATCTGAGGGTCCCAATGGGGTTCTTCCACCTGCCAAGAAGTGCTAAAATCTCTGAATTTGTACATCCCTGAAACGATACTCCCTTCAAATGTGCATTTTTATCCACCTAAAAACGTTTGCAAATTCATTTAGACTCTTCACAGAAGCCATCCCTGCCCACTCCAGTGAAAAGTGATTTCTTCTGTTTTCCATTCCTAGAACACTTAATCTCTACATCATGCATTTGTCGCGTACCATTTATTTCCTCATACTGCCAGCCATCACACTGGCATCCTAGCATGCTTTCCACTCCACCACTCTATTGAGTCTATTCCCATTTTGGAATTTTTCCTATGAATAATAATAATAGTGGAAATAATAATAACTCACCTTTATTGACTGTTTAATGTGATTCAGGCACTGTCTAATGCTTTTAATGCAACAACTCCACAGGGTAGATGTTCTCTCTACCTCCATTTAAAATCATGTAAACCAAGGCTTAAAAGATGACATCCAAGGTTCCACAGCTCTTTAGAGGCATAACAGAGATCTAAACACAGGTGATACTATTGCAAACATCCTTAATAATGTCTTTAGATCAAAACTCATAAAGAATAGGTGTCTATTCAGTTTAATATGTAAAGTTTCATAGGGTGCCTGCTGTGTTGATTTTTTTTTACTGGAATTACTATGTAATATACTATAAACTTAATAAATGTATGCATGTGTACATATATATGTATATAATGTATATCTATGTAACTAGAATATGCATATACCTACTCAATAAAAAGGCAACAAATGGACTTAAATAGGAAGATGGTTTATAACAGTGAAAGTATGCTGTAAGGTCTTTGTCAAATTGATGTAGCATAAAGGGATATATAGTAGTTGATCAACAGGATTTTTTTTTCCTGCTATCAAAATTAACTCTGTGCTTCCCCATGATCCTTATAACTATTGGCTTCATGCAGTCTTCTTCATTCAGATATGTTATTTAAAAATCTGTATCTAAGTGAGAAGACCTGTACTTTAAAATATGTATCCAAATACCTATACAAAAAGAATCTCTGGTAGAAAATTTCAGATGTAAGTATGGAAAGCTGTGGAGAAAATTTTTTATAGTATTCTCTAATCAGGGTACACAGCAAACCACCTGTTCACCTTTGTTTAAGATATTCTTTCACTCTTTCCAGTATATCTTGTTTTATGTAAAAATTGTGCTTTGGGAAGTGTGCTTCAAAGATCAATGCACGAAGAAAGATACAAACAAAATATCAAAATTTCTATTTGGACTTTGGTCATCCTAGTTAGATGGCATAGTGGTTCTTAGTCTTGGGGGCCCTTCAAAATTTTGACTCCAGATCTCCATGTAAAGATGCAACAGTGTGGGGTCTAGGAATATGATATTTAACCAACATCCTACTTGATTCAGAAGAGATGGCGGGATCATATTTTGAGACAAAAATAGAAGATGCAGTAGTTAAGAGATGATATTTGGAGTCAGAACAACCAGAGAGTCAGCGATTCAACTTTTACTTGCAATGTACTTAACTTCTCTAAATTCCAGTCTCCTTTTCTATAAAATGCACAATAACAATGGTATCTGACTCATAGCCTTGTGAGAAAATGTATGAAAAGTTTTTAGTTTGGTGCCTGGTAATTAGGAAGTGATAATTATTAGCAAGTAGTAGTAGAGGTGGTATTACTAATGTAAAAAATGCAGGTGTTCTAAGAATCATCTGTCATCTGGGAAATAAAATTATAAAACACCAATGAGATACCCCTGCACACCTATTAGAATGACAAAAATCCAAAATACTGACACCAAACACTTGTGACAATATCAAACAATGGGAATGTTCATTCACTGATCATGGGAATACAAAATTGTATAGACATTCCTGGAGACGGGCTGACAGTTTCTGACAAAACTAAATACACTTTTACCAAACAATCCAGTAAATAGACTCCTTGATATTTGTTCAAATTAATTGAAAACTTATATCCACAAAAAAACCTTCATGTAGATATTTATAGCAGCCTTACCCATGATTGCCAAAATTGGCAAGTCATTAAAAAGATGTCCTTCCATAGTTGAATGAATAAACAAACGGTGATATATCCAGAAAATGGAATATTATTCACTGATAAAAGGAAATGAGCTATCAAGACATGATAACACACCAGGGAAACTTGCCTGCATATTGCTAAGTAAAATAAGCCAATATGAAAAGTCTACATGTTATATAATTCCAACTATGTGATGTTTTGGAAAAGGCA
This sequence comes from Suricata suricatta, assembly GCF_006229205.1. Classification (NCBI taxonomy): domain Eukaryota; kingdom Metazoa; phylum Chordata; class Mammalia; order Carnivora; family Herpestidae; genus Suricata; species Suricata suricatta. Next base: position 94,932,654 of record NC_043702.1, on the reverse strand, counting down.
AAACTATAGAGACATTATAAAATCAGTGACTGCCGGGGTTTTGTGGGAGAAGGAAGAGAGGGATGACCAAGTGAAATAATAGGGATATTTACGGCAGTGAAACTATTCTGTATAATACTGAGACACAATTATACGTTGTTATACATCATTACACATTTGTCAAAACACACAGTATACACATAGTGAACACTGGTATAAACTGTGAGTGTTAATTTGTAATAATATAACAATATGACTCATCAGTTGTAACAGAAATAGCACATTACTGCAATAATAGTAAGAACTCGTGTGTGTGTGCATGCATGTATGTATGTGTTTGTTGGGGGTCATATGGGAACTCTGTACTTTCTATTCTTTCTGAAAACATAAACTGCTTATAAAAAAAAGTCAATAAGTATAAAACAAATACTAAGACAAAAACATTAGGTGTTATTTGCATTCCTAAATATGAAAATGTGATATTGAAGAAAGAACACTGGCTATGAACTAAATGCTCTATGTAAAAAAAAAAAAAAAATAGTAATAGCTGAATTTTAAAAACGGAGTACAAAAAAAGGAATCCATTTCATTTGCAAATGTTATGCTGATTACTATTTGAAATAATGTGTTGCATTAAGGAAAATATATTATTAAAATTAATTTCACATTTATTTATTTTTTATGTGACTACTAAGATTTTGTAAATTATATATACGGTTCACATTATATCTCCATGGGCAGTTATGTATGAAATCTTTAGCGAGTGTTTCAGCAAATAAAAAGCCTTCCAAATGTTAACACTCTCTCCTAGATACTTATCAACATCCTCAATGCCTAAAATCCTGAAATGATCTTTCATTATTTTTCTTAATTACAACAAAAGCTTTTTTTATTATCACTATTTTCCCTTAATGAGTTCTAATAAGTCATTAATGTCTTAACCCGGAACCAGGTCCCGGCGCCTTTGCCCCCCGCGGTACCTGTCTCGTCCACCCTGACCGGCAGGGCGGAGAGTCCTCGTGGGTTTTTTTCCAGAGGGAGGGAGAGAAAGGGCAGGAAAGGGGACGCACAGAGAGTAAAGACACAACTCACGGTTTCCGATCAGGCAAGGAAGAGAGAGCTTTATTCAGAAAAATGTTTCTTATAAAGGTTTCAAGGCAGGAAAACAAGGCAGCTGACCTAGGTCGGTTGCTAGGAAACAGGGTTAAGGGATTAAGACTGGAGTAAAAGAGGAACCAGACTAAAATGTTTCAGCACAGCGCCTGAGGGGCCGATACCACCCTGCCTGCAGGCGGTTGATCTTTGATCTTCCGGCTTCTCCTGACAGGGAGTGGCGCTCCCCTGCCTATTTTGCAACTCCCCTCAGGGAGTGACATATCCAGCTAGCAAATGGCCCAGCAGCTGAATCTTTGCCGCTCCCCACACATTAAGGCCAGTTTAATCCTTTGGACATCACCCCAAAACTCCATCCCCTCTTACAAGTGAACTGTCCAGTCACCACCTCTGGACTGAAGTCACCTCCAGAACCCTGACTGGTAATGTGCCAGTATCATCTCGAGTCAGTCAATGCCACTTGGTCTCTCTGATGTGGGCATCCTTTCTACCATATCTGGATGTCCTGATCAGATAGCCCGGTTTGCCTCTGTGAGACTCTGAACTTTCAAAAATGATATTTCAGGAGCCTTTACCTTTCTGAAAATAAATGAGTGGGTTGAATAAATGATTAAAATGGTTTACTGTTTAAATGTTGAAAAATAGGGGTGCCTGGGTGAATCCATAGTTAAGCAGCCGACTTCAGCTCAGGTCATGATCTCTCTCGGTTTGTGGATTTGAGCCCCTTACTTGGCTCTGTGCTGACAGCTCAGAGCCTGGAGCCTGCTTCAGATTCTGTGTCTCCTTCTCTCTGTGTGCCTCCCCTACTCCTGCTCTGTCACTCTCTCAAAATTAAATAAACATTAAATAAATGTTGAAAAGTATGTCAAGTACATTGCACCCTATGCTACTCACAGCCCTTACCATTCTCTGTCATGATGCAATACACAGGACCTCAGCCTAAAGGGTATCTGTGTTTTATTCCAGCATTTTGCTTGATATAGTTTGAAATGGATCTGGAAGCAGGTCCTGGAGAAGTGAAGATCGTCTTGCTGAGGCCCGAAGGAGACCTGCCAAAGGGATCTATGGACTGGCAGAAGCTGTACCTGGGAGCCTCTCAGCCCGCTACTGGTACTGGGATAAAGCCCAGAAAGGGACATGCTGATGCACCCTTGGGTGTCTGAGAAGATTGCTCCAATGTGGTCTCACTTTATTCCTTAATGTCAAACATATTTATGCCAGTAGCTCAAAGAACTAATCCAACATTTGGAAGACTAAATTTTATTCAGGTACAGCCATTCTCAGCAGGATCTGCTGGACTCCGCAACACATTTGGCATACTGAAGATCTCAGTGCATTGTCAACCTTTTGTGCCTTCACTGGCATTAATGGCATGTCATAGAATTCAAAGCCTTCTGTATCTTGAGGAATGCCCCCATTTACTGAGCAGATCCATTCATTCTCTGTCATCTATTTCATCTCATATTTTACTAATCTTCCAGGTCTGTTGATAAAGTTTGTTCTACCCAAGCATCCTATAATGCTTTAAATACTTTAAATGCCCTGAGCCTGGGAAGTGCCAGTGCTATTATTGTTTTAATATTCATAATGAACCATCACTTACAGCTGCATGTATATTTCCTTTAGTTTTAAAACTAATGCTTCAACCTCCCACTTCTGGAAGAAGCTATAGTTTATCCATCCACCCATGTGCTGGCAAAGGACTATCCTACCAGGTGTAAATAATTTATCCCTCTGCCTGCTGTTCATCTACAACTCCAGAGCAACTCCAGCCAACCTCACAGCATCATGCTCATCCATGTATGTCATGATACGGCCTGCTGTCCCACCTAGGGACAGGCAACACCCTAAGGAAGTTGAATCTGGCAGGTGAATCTAGAACTCAGTACCTCCAGAAATCTCAAGGCGAATTTTACAGAGCTCAACACTGGACTTTCTTCGGAAATAGCAAACCACCAAAGAAAAGTGGGTCAAAAGCCCTGCCCCTTGAAAAAGCTCAAACTCAATTCTAGGGTCTAGCTCTCAATCCCAGGCAACTAGTCACCTCTAGGACACCACACCACAAGCACCAAAGGCAGCAGGCCCCTCTGGGGAAAAAAAAAGAAAAAAAAAACACTACTCAAAGTGAGGTATCTTTAAAAGAGAAATAGAGGGGTGCCTGGGTGGCAGTCAGTTGAGCATCTGGCTTCGGCTTAGGTCATGATCTTGTAGTTTGTGGGTTGGAGCACCACATCAGGCTCTGTGCTGACAGTTCAGAGCCTGAAGCCTATCTTTGAATTCTATGTCTCCCTCTCTCTGACCCTTCCCTGCTCATGCTCTCTCTCTCTCTCAAAAATAAATAAAACATTAAAAAAATAAAATAAAATAAAAGAGAAATGGAAGCAGACCAGGGACCCTGCCCCCCTCTCTCCCTCCCCCAAGGACCTCTAGAGCTGGGGACCTGGGTTCTGTAGCTTTGTCTCTTCCTCCTGGTTAGCAGTAAGCACATCTAGGGAGCAGACCCTCTTCCCTTGAGTCCAGATAGAGAAAATTATAGAGCCCACTCAGAAGAATGTGAGAAATAAGCAGATCTGGAGGGATGTCTCAGTTGGTCATATCTCTCTGGGAGCTTCTGGGCCTCACTACACCCACCTCTACTTTTTAGATCATAATTCAGGAATAACTCTCCTCTCTGAAACATCTGAGCTTCTGAGCTAGAGTTTCTGAACTTGGTCTGCCTCTATTTAGATCAGCGGTGTTGGCTTTCATCCAACCTCCATTCCTGGGGCTACTCTTCTGGGTTCAGGGTACCTAAGAGCACACATTTCTTTGTTTTCCAGGCTTTGATTCTGCCTGTGTTTAGAACCTGGGCTCTGACAAGCAAAAGCTCCTCCTAAATTCCAAAGTCTAGACTTGTACCACCCTTGCTTGAGCCCCTTTGTGGCCATGCTTGATTAACTGATCACTACAGAAGGCAGTGAATGATTTCTGCAAAGCCCAGGATTATAGGCAGCTGATGAATATTAAACAGCAAGAGGAGTACAGCCTTTAAAGCGGAAACACTGTGCTATTATCTAATTCTCCTGATAGCATACGAAATCCTTGAGAACAAGAGATATGTCTTATTTAGCTATGGAGTACACAGTTCCTTGCCTATCAAAAGCACTCAATGAATGTTAGATGGTTGAATGAATACAAGAATACACCTGTATATGGGATAGCATCGATTATCTCCTCATGAAAATTATGAACCTGGAAGTGTTCCTTTACAGAATTTAATATATTAATGTGCTGTATGCACTTAAGTTATTAAACCTCTACCTTACACCAAAATATTTGGAAGCATCTTTTCAAGTTAAGATAGAAATGACTACAAGTAAGACAAACTGCTAGGTTTATCCCATGCTAGCTGTGTTACCTAGATGTAATGATTTAACCTTATTTTCCCCACCCATAAAATATAGCTAAGAGTCTCATCTCAAAAGTATGCTGGGGGGAATCAATTAAGATAATATGTGAAAAGCCAACAAGCACAATGACTGGTAACAACACATATTCCATGAATTTCCCTTTGACTCCCTTCATAAATGTCATGTTTCTGGATCCTAGTTTGAGAAGGCTTCTGAAAGAAGCTAGAAAAATTTCTCTACTGTGTTGGTGAGTCCCATGTTGGGAAGAGGTTGTGAGAATCAGTGACAAACATTTCTCAGCCACACATTCTGTGGCCCCTTCCCTCTGATACCACCACTAAAATGTGTAGATGGCAGAGTACTTCTAAATAATTTCAGTTGACGTAACCACTTCACTAAACACCTGTTCCTTTTTGTCCTGAAAAGGAAGTTTTAATTCCTACCTGAACATTAGTGCCCCTGGGGAAATTGACAAACTTTGGTGGATTTTTAGGGCTATCTGCTAAACATACCATATCCCCCTACTCCATGCATTCTCTTATTTCCAAGATAAATGCTTCACATCTTCGCACTTAAAGTTCCAGCAGGCATCTCAAAACTAACATGCACAAATACAGACCCCTGATTTATCTCTCACACATAATCTACCCCATTTCAACAAATGGCAGCTCCATTCTTCTAATTACTTGGATTAGAAAACTCAGAGTCATCAATTACTTTTCTCTTGCCATCTCTCTGCTCTTACACACCATATCCAATCTATCAGCAAATACTGTTGACCCGCACTTCAAAACAGACCTCAGATTCCACCACATTTTATTACTTCCACTGTTGAAACCTTGGTTCAAGCTATTACATCTTTCATCTAGATGGCTGCAAAAGCTTGCTGTCAGCCCTCCCTACACCCTCACTTCTCTTGAATTTTCTCATAGAAGCCCAAAAGAGCTATTTAAAAAAAAAAAAAACATTTCATACCATTATTTTACTCAAAAATGTCCAATGGCCTCTTAATGAAAATGAAAGCCAAATCTCTTACAGTGCCCCCAAGGCTCTCAATGATCTGGCCCCTTTATTGTCCCTCCCTCTGAGCCATCATTTCCCATCATTGCCCTCCTGCTCACACCCCTAGAGCCTCACTACCACCTTACTGGTCCTTAAACAGTAACTCTCTGAACCATCCGGATGTTTTGTGTCAGGAGCACGCCTCTTTCTAAAATCCCCATAGCTCATTCTTCACTTTCTCCCAGTCTCTGTCAAATGCCACTGTGCCAGAAAGCTCTTTCCTGACTACTCTGTCTAAAACAGCATCATCTTTACTCTCTCTTCTTTGATTTATTATTGTTATTATTTCTTAGGAAACCCATCACTCCATGGAACGGGTTTATTTATTTGCATATTATGTCTCTTCTGGCATAACAAGCTCTGCATTTTGAGGCATTTGCCTATTTTGTTCCCCTCCATACCCTAAGTACACAGCATGGGGTCTGCCACTTGGGAGGCATTTGATAGAGAGGTGCGAATCTTGATCTCAGTAAGATTCAGCATTCTAGAGCTTAGATTTTCTGGCCTAGAACCATTTGTCTGGGACAAAGAGATTCATATTTGAGCCAGTTTGCTGACCATGTGCCTATCTTAATGATAGGTTGATGTAATGATATAATGATAGGTTGATGTATGACCATGTAATCATCAAGTTATTTTATAATAAAATAGTGTCAAGATTTTGTTTATTATTGTATTTCTCAGATTTTTCCATTTCAGGCTCTTCTGTTGGTACCCTTGATGTTCCACAGACACACCTTTCTACGCTTGCTTTTCACTTCTGGGTTCCTTTGAAACTCAGTTCCCTCTCCTGTCTTACAAAGCTTCATTTATTAAACTCTTGATACTCAACCCAAAAAGCCCATTTTGTAGCCAATTTTTCTAGATGATTACGCTTAGATATACAACCAGATGCTTACTAAATATTTTACTGTGTCGTCACTGTGTCAGTAGTATTTACCTGGCCTTTTAAAATGTGAAGTTTTTACAGTGTGTGTGTGTGTGTGTGTGTGTGTGTGTGTGTGTGAGTGAAAGAGAGAAAGAGAGAGAGAGAAATTGAGAATGTCTTCCCAGAGACCTTTGATGATTTATACCAAATAACTTAAAAATTGAAAACAAAGTCTATGAACTTCCCTTTGACTTTTGTCTCTGATACAACCTATAACATGATTTCTAAAATAGTGATAACTTTTTTTACTTATGTGATTAAAATTTTTGAACATTAAGTCTCCTGAATCTCTTTTCAAAGATAATATACCATAAATTAATATAGCTATTCTGTTCTTTTTGAATATATTTTAAAATTCTCTGTTATAATTACTGGAATAGTTGCTATTTTAATTGTTAAACCTTTGCAAACATCCTCTTAGAAATCAGAATTTTCTAGAGAGAATATAACTCTCAATCATATTTGAAGGAGGAATAAGGACTTACTTAATAAATCTGTGTGCATCACACATAGCAGTTAGTTTTCCTTTACCATCAATACAAATTTTATTTCTTCTACTGCTGAGAAGTCAGTGATGATTTTAAAGACATTTTGCCCACATCTTAGCTATAAGAATTTACTATAGATTGTGAATCGAGGAAATACATGTAAATTAAAGATAATGCAACAAAGTCATGGAGCTTAAATCCTAATAAACAGATATCTGTTTGATTGAGGATCCTGATAGCATCTACAAATGCAACTCTAGATATGAAAAATAATGATATATAATGCTTCCCAATGCTTTATAAACTTGTCAGTTAAAAAAATGAAATCACCTTGGTTTATTTACTGAGGTACTGCTGGTGCTCTAATTAATAAAACACACATTTGCATTTTATTTTCCCAAATGAAATATATAGCAATCATTCTTACTCATAAGAATTATTTTCCTAGTGAGTAATTATATCTATGTTTGTCTTATCTTTTAAAATAATGTTGAGTGAAAACACTGAGTTAATATAAATTAATGCAAACTGTAAACGTGTTCAAGAAGAAAAGAGAAAAACCATTCTTATTAAATGCATGTGCAACTATTTCAACACAAATGCAAATCAGCCCTAATTTTATTTTCAAAATGCCACTCTTTAACCAATATAATGCACAATCAATTTTAAGTACCAGGCAGGATGCTTTATAATGCTGCTCTAGGGAAGACACACAATTTTTCATTTCATCAACACAGTTAAGTTGTATCACCAAATAATCTATAAACCTCTGATTAACCAGATGCTATTTTCCCACCCTCTGTCCCAGATTAAAATGCAGTGATGTGTTCAATAGGGTACTAAAAAAATACCTGATAAGCTTTTTTGTTTTTCCTCCCTATAGCTGCCCAAGCCCCCACTATGGGGAGAGGAGATGAGGAATGGCAAACACTTGTGTATGTAACTTTTGGAGAAGTGTATTAGAATGCACCACGTATTTGTTCCAGTTCTGTAGGGTTCCTCTCAATGCATGCCAGTGCCTCTGCCAGTCTACATTATGTCTTTAAGCTGTGAACATCTCTAGCTCTCTACTGGTGGGTGACCCACATTTCTCAGTCTGGCCAGCCACACAGGACATCGTTCAAACTACTGGAAGCCTAAGTCTCATAGTTGAATAAAACTTTGAATTAGTTCTTTGTCTAACGGCACAGTTGTGTTTGGAATTTAGTGGTTGTGTAAGCTCTAAGTCACAACATTCTCCATATCCTTCCTTATTCATCTATCTAACTCTCCCGTTTCTTAATAGGCCTTTGTTAAAAAGAAAACTGGAGGCCCAAAATTGTGTCACTTAGACCGAGTTCCCAAACCAGAGCTTGAGACCTAACCAAATTGCCATTTCAACCTCCCCCAGAAATTGGTCAGTTTTTCAATCAGCACAAAGGAGCCCACTAGAGGGGCCATCTCCATCCCCTCAAAGAAAGACAGAGGTCCTCTGCATGATAAGACACTTGTCTTCCCCTAAGGGAAAAATACTGAGCCTGAAATCATTCTTTCCTTTACTAAACACTTTCTTGCCCCACCCCTCCTCTATGAAAACTTTCCATTTTGTACAACTCCTGGAAACTCCCCTCTACCTGCTAGGTGGGATACCATCCAATTCATGAACTATTTAATAAAGCTCATCTTTTAAATGTACTCAGTTGAGTTTTTGTTATTTAACACCTTCTTAGTTCGAGTTCTGTTAACCTCTTAACCATTCCTCCAATGGGGGAAAGTTTTCTCCCTCCTATTGCTCTTCCTTCCCCCTCATTATGAATGGACTTTTCTCTTAGACCACAGGGCTAGTCAGTGTCTTCTTAACTAGAGCCCGACTTTCCTTAATGCCTGGCCCACCTGTTAGACATTCTTCAGTATTGGGCTTAGATGCCTTCCACACCTGGCCTGGCCAAACACACTGGTGTGGACCTCTCATTTCTTTTTCCGTGTTGATAGCCCTTGCAGCCTGGGGTAACTGGCCTACCTCAGTCCTGCCACATCTGGCACTTTCTCCCCAGCCTGTGTGCTGACGGGCTAGTGGCTCAAGGCTCCACCCTTTACTGTGAATTGATACACTGTTTTTTTCTGCCAGATGGCTCAGTCAGATAGATGTGCTAGAGCAAATCAAATCACTGGTCAGGGCTGGGCTTCTTTTGTTGCACTCCCTAAAGCTCCATTTATTGTACTAGTTGTAAATCTATCACTCCCTATCAGAAGATGGAAAGCAAATAGATGCCCTTCACATATGAAGGTGAAGCTGGATATGCCCTTTGAGTGTATTTTCCATTATCGCAGATAACCTCCTCTTCCCACCCACTCCTCATGTCTTCCCCCACAGCCCCACACTTGTGCATTGTTTGCATGCTAACTGCACTGCCTTGTTGAAAAAGAGCGAAATCACCTGGACCATATAAGAGAGTAGCCACCACCGGCACCTAATGCTGAAAATATTGAGTTAACTGAATCTTGGACCCAAATGGAGTAACACCTGGTTTATCCCACATCATTTGTAAGTGAAATGTTCTCTTTAAGTGAAAATATTTTAAAATCTATTTTGGATGGGCGGTTTTCTAAAATTACTACACTGCTCTCTGCTTTCTTACCCTGGGGATTTTAAATATGATGACTTTGGTCAACATTTGGAACATCAGTTTCTGTGCTATGCCCCCAAAGATTATTAGCGGAGGTGTAATTGTTGGCTCCTAAAATAGGTGTCCTCATACTGCGTGGCTCTGCAAATCTCTATGTCTGCTTTATGGTTTTTCTATCTATCTCTGCAATTTTTGCCTTTGCTGACTGCTAGCAGCATTTTCCCTTTTAATCTGTTTTGACCTGCGAAATGAGATAGCCATGTTTGGTAGAATAGGTCAGAACATAAAAATACATTGGTTCTGACTGAGCGCCTGTGGACGTCTCTTGAGAATATACACACGGAATTTTAGTAAGAATAATTTTTGAAATACGATGGCCTTACTTTTTTGCTCATAGCTGTAACTCTGCTCAGTTGATGTGTCCCTGCAAATACTACATAAAAGCTAGAAAAACATTGCCATTTGTTCCAAACATCTTCATAGCACGTCCACATCCACACAGAAATACTGAGACAGAACTCACACAAGTGCTTTCTCGCAGTTATAGACTCCCAACCCGTTTTCCCAGATAGACAATTTAACACACATACGTAGGCTTACAGGGATCTGGGTGTGTGTAGAAACCACCTCAGAGCCTTTGCTGCATTGTGATTTGTATTCATTTTTTTTTTTCTTTTCACAATAAACCAAGCAGCTGCTGTTTCATCCTCTAAAGATTCATCCATGAAAGACTCCTCAAAGACATAAGACATTTTCTTTACACTCCCCAGTTCTCCCCACTCCTTAAAAATAAATAATTAACACTACCTCTTTGCCTAAGTGCTCTGTCTCTTGCTTCTTTAAAAACTCTTTCGGGTGGAAGATTTTGAATGACAGCAGGAGACTGAATCAGCAGGTCTGAGTCAAGTGAAAGGGGGGAGGGAGAAAAGCTTTGCAACTTTCCCTACGCATTTATTTATGGCAGGAGAGTTGCAAATCCTGAGAAAAGTTGCCCTTAATCCTTCAGGTGGAAGTCAAGAAGACTTTTTTTTGCACAATGGTTTGGGGTTGGGTGTAAAACATTAAAGGGGCACCTGGGTGGCTCAGTTGGTTAAGCCTCCAACTTCGGCTCAGGTCATGATCTCACGTTCGTGGGTTCAAGCCCCGCATTGGGCTCTGTGCTTACAGCTCAGAGCCTGGAGCCTGCTTCAGATTCTGTGTCTCCCTTTCTCTCTGTCCCTCTCCCCACTCATGCTCTGTCTCCCTCTCTGTCTCAAAAATAAATAAAACATTAAAAAAATTTAAAACATTAAAGATTGACTATCCAGCCTCAGAGAATACATAGGAAATCACCTCTTGGGCTAGGTTGGTGGTTTGATATCACTACTCACATTCACTAGAACTAAGAAGACCCCATTTTACCATGTTGAAGTCAAACTCCTTAGGAGGTGAAAGAACCAAACTTCATTGTACAGGGGACCAGACATTGTTTCACTGAACTTGACAATGTTCCATTTTAAGTCATGAACCGTGTTCTAAGGGGTAGGCCATTCAATCTGACAGCACTATCACAATACTGGTGACTTCTTTCCTTTCTGGGCATTAAAAATGGAACATAAAACCTGAATTTTGTTTTGCTTATCATAAAACACATAGTTGGGTGCTATTGATAAAGAAAGCCAAAATCAATATATTCCCCAAACCTGTCTGGTACACAGGAGGTAACTGGGGAATTTGTGCCGAGGACACATATTTGGAAGAAGGGAGTGAGGGAATAAAAGCTATGCAGGTAGAAGAATAAAAACTACTAAATTCTATTTGCTTTCGTTACCACCTCTTGACAGTCTCTGGATTGTGCTTCATCATCAGAACTGCAGGGAGAAGGTACACAAATACAGTGAGATGTAGCCCAAATGTCCTATCTCAGAGGAGCTGTAAAGGAGTAGCACCCTATTAAAGTAGGGTGACTGGTCCCCCAGGATGCTGGACTTCCCTACATGACGGTTCACCTTTCTACCTCCAATATCTAGCCTACTCCCTGCCTGATCAGTTTAGTACCTGCTGCCTATTCCAGGGAATAAATAACAAGAAGGTTTCACCACTTTTCAGCATTCTCACCCAGCCTTGACTACTATACCTACCCTGGGTTTGAAACGAAAAGTATAATTTCACAAATTAGTGCTAACTACCATAGTTTGTGTTTAGTCAGAGCAGCAGCATGGAAGGTTCCCTCCCTCTCTCCAAGCTTGACATGGCCTCACAGGGCTCTACTCCCAGAATTCCTCTATGATTTGATGTAGAGCCTTGTCCTAAAATGCACTTATCTTGCTTTATTATGAGTTTAAAATTTTCCATTACTAAAATAACAAAATATAATGCAATGAAACCACTGTTCACATTGTGGTGTGTTTCCTTCCAGTCATTTTTTTTTTCAAAAATGCACTTATCCTTGACCCTGTAGATATTATAAATATTTTATTATCCATTACGTTATTACTCTGTTTCTTTTAGATGAAGGCTGTATTTACATCACTGTGTCTTCCTTGTATTTTGAGTCACTAGAGTTAGGATACTATAAGTAGAATAGACAAAGATTTTGGAATTACGTGGGCAGGTTTAAATTCTGGCCTTAACAAGTAAGGTGTGTGAATTGGGCAACTAACTTAACCTCTCCCAAACTCAGGTTCCATATCTGATTAAGATTATAGGCACACATATTTCATATGATTATTTTGAATATCAACCTTAGGAAGTCTATATGTACTTAGCTAGCTGCCGAATGCAGAGCAGACATAATAAATTTCATCTCCTTTGCTCATGTGTAGAGGCTAGGACCCAAGCTGTTACACTTATTTGGGGATATATGGATTAGTAGCATATATATGAAATTATCTATTAAGAGATATTTATTGGATACTCAAGCACAGGAAAATCAGCAGTTTCTTTATAAAGAAGTTCTATGAATTTGTACTTAAATCTATGTATCAAATAATTATTATTCTTTATTATGTCTCATGAAAGGAATGTTTGTTTCTAATCCTATTTCTGTTAATCTAGTTATTTAACTATATTTAAGATTAATACCTTCAAAAACCCAAAAACCCAAATGATAATAAAATTTTTATTTTTACAAAACATGTTTTCAGAGAAGAATAATTTAATTTTCTTTAAAACGTTCATTATAATCAGTTGTTTATTAACATGGGGCCAAAGCAGTTCCTGGAGTTTGAGAAGTATTCCTTAATAGCACACTAAAGATCCTCCATCAATTGGGCCAGTGTTTATTGATTATCGAGTATGGTAGAACACAGTGCTAGGCATTGGAGGGCAGATACAAAATGTCTGGAAGACACCTTCACAAGGAGATCTGAGTAAAACCGAATAGGAGCACCTGGGTGACTCAGTGGTCAAGCACCTAACTGTGGCTTGGGGTCACAAGTTCATGGTTTGTGAGTTTGAGCAGCGCTTTGGGCTCTCTGCTGTCAGCATGGAACCTGCTTCAGATCCTCTGTCCCCTTCTCTCTTTGCCCCTTCCTCCCCCTCTCTCAAAAATAAATGAACATTAAAAAAATTAAATACAAAAAACAAATAGATAAGCAGCCCTGTTCACTGGTCTCCAAAATGGTCTTCACCTGTCTTAAAGATTCAGGTGCCTGGATGGCTCAGTTAGTTAAGAACCCTACTCATGATTTTGGCTCAGGTCATGATTTCACAGGTTCCATGAGAACCACGTCGTGACATGAGCTTGATGTCAGGCTCTGCACTGACAATGTGGAGAGTGTTTTGGATTCTCTCTCTCTCTCTGCTCTTCCATTCCTCATGTGTTCTCTCTCTCTCTCTCTCTCTCTTTCTCAAAATAAACACTTTAAAAAAGAGAGAGAATCCTAATGGGTACTCTTTAAAAATATAAAGATTGCAGGTGCTTATAATTAAAGAACCTCGGGGCCTTGTAGTCAAGTAGGAAAACTTCACATCCTACTTCACCACTTAAAAGTGTTGTTTCTAGAAGCAAGTCACCTGTGATTCCTGAGCAGCACGCTTCATCTGCAAAATAAAATTTAGATAATAGATAGTCTACATGTCTGATAAAGTCCTATGCATTAACTAAATACTCATTTGTTCTTATTTTCACTTATTTTCCTCATTCCTCTTCTAATGATAATACCTACTTACAGGGTTTTTATAGAGATCAAATGAGAAAACCTGTCTAAATGCCCATGAGTAACAGATCTTGGAATCTAGTAAGTACTCAGCGTTAATCAGTTGATCTTTAAGTCCCTATAGAGAAATGTCCCTGGTCAATCTGTGCTTTTAAGGATTATTCATTAGTATCACTTTTCATGTGTAAACTTCTATTTATATGCTGTTGAGGAAAGGAAATAAAGCATTAATGGGTTGTATGTTAGTTTCTGTATTGGAATAAAAAAGAAGCATACACTGTATATTTACTTTTGCAGATATGATACTGGAAGTCTTTAACAAAACTCCTAGCTCTTCTGACTCTAAAAACATTTTGAACATGTTCCAAAAGCTGTCCACCTAGAAGGGTTTAACGAGCACATATTAAAAATATCTGATTGTCTACTGGTTTGATTAGATGAAATGTTTCTAACAGTTCTAACAGTAATGAAACTTCAAGTTCACAAACTGATTTTTCTATTAGTCCTATAGTTCAGAGTTACATTTAGAAATGTCCCTATTTACCAAATGGCATCTAGTGAAACTGTATTTTTGATCCACGAAAACCTTGCTAACCAGATGGACACCAGAACAGTCGCTGCAGACAAATATGTACATGTTTCATCCTTTCTCTATTTGTTTCAACTTTTTTCAATTTGTTTTGTATTGGTTTATGCATTTATACATGTTTGTTTCTTGCTAATTACAGCCACATAAAATTGATCAGTACAAATGTAGATTTGCATATTAATGCACATAGGGGACCTATGAGTATGACAGGCCCTGGGAAGACAGATTTGAATAAGATAGTTCCCACCTGAGGGAGCTGCCAGGCTCTCTACCAGAGGTTTCTGTCACCCTTATTATTAACCTAGAGAACGCTTAGGCATCCACATTTAGGTTGGGCTTTCTCACAGTCACATTCCCAATGTAGAATAAAGCATACAATGGTCATAAAAAGTATTTGCTCCGTATACCTAAAGAAAAGGGGATGGTGCCTGTCCAATCAAGTTCCTATAAACATTGCAAGCTGACCTTTGAGCCCTTCAAGTGCTTGAACTCCAGCCCCACTCAGTGAGGTAGGCAATGTCTCATTGGTAATTACCAGTGATCGCTACGGACGTTTCTCCTTGTATGCACTCTTGCCTAGCAGGATCTTGGATTTTTGTTTTCCTAGGATTTAATTTTGGTACTGGCATCATGAAAGGTCTTTTTAGTAATCCTGCTCCCCATCCTTGGCCCATAAAATGGCGATTTTTGAGGTTTCTGAAATCCCTCACAAACTCCTGGAATAATTCCCTTTTCCCAACCATAGCCCCTGAATTATAAGTTGTCTCCAGACTCCCTTTCAGAAGGAGTAGGTTTGGGAAAAGAAAAAGTAAATTTGGGATGGAGAATTCAGAAATGAAAGAAAGTTATCCTTGAGTAGGGTTTTCAGTTATAAGTCAAAGATGTAAAGGAGGAAGATGTTGCAGGGATATGAACAAACCACACGTAAATTTGACGGGCATGTTGTGGAATTTAAGAATTACTAGCTAAAGGTGAAGATAGAATATTTTAAGAACAATTTGCAGTCATATTTCTGACCAAGGATCAACCTAAAATTTTTGCTTTATTTTCATTTATATATAGCTGTTAGAAGGAAATGTTGCCTGAGAAACCACATCTCATTTGGATTATTTACTTTCCTGTCCCTTTCACATTGTTGCAACCTCAGGAGACCTTCCTTGCCTTTGGTGGACCTGCAGGGAGAAACCCATTGAGGTAACTAGTTTGAGGAAGGAGGCTTTTTCACTCTGGAGGAAGTGAGAAAGATTAATTAGAAACAGCCCTCAGGTGAAGAACAAGAAAATCTTGTAGGGGACAGTTATTACAGTGCAAGTAAGAAATAATGAAGAAATGCTGAACCAAGTCAGTAACAATATGATAAGTGAAGTAGGCTAGAAATGAGAGTTATTAAGACAGTGGAATTGGCAAAACTCAGAGATAATTAGACATGAAGAGTAAAGGGAGGGAGGAATGGAAAAAGGCATTTCAGTTCTACCAGCCCAGTTATGAAATATAGAGTAGAATAAAGGAGGAGAAAATAAGTTCAGTTTGGGGCATGCTGACAAGGAGAGATATCTAATGTGCAAAGAGAAACAAGAGACGGAAGCTCAGGAGAAAAGCTATGACTATGCATCAAAGGGACCGATAGCACTGAACTTGGTAGTTAAAACCTTGAGAGTAGGTAATATTACTTCCAGAAATATGTACAGAGATAAAAGAAGGAAGTGAGGATGGGTGTCTGTAGACAATATATTTAATAAAAAAGCAGAGGTAGGGAAATTAAAATGGAAGATCTGAGTCTTTGTAGAATCAAAACAGGATTATTCCACAAAAGCTGAGAGAAAAAGATTTAAAGAGCAGAGTATCAACTGAAGTTTGGAAAATGCTCAATATGTTCAGTAATTTTAAGTAATTGTGACTTTGAGAAGCTTCAGGGGAGTGACAGAGCAGAAAGGCAGAGAATGAGTCCAAGAATGCCTAGAAAATGGAATAGGTCTTTAGAATACCTTGAAGAAGAAGGGAATTTGATCTGAGCTAGCAAGACAGAGGAAAGGCAGGTGCTAAAAAAATTTTTTTTTGGAGTGGTAGCGAAAGATTTATGAATAGAGGGGTGGTGACTGGGGAAAAGATTGATTGTGAAAATGGTTTGAACCATCCCAACCAAGCTGACTTGCTGAAAGGAGGAGAGAGAAAAGATGAAGGAACCTCCCTGGATAGCAGGGACAGTTGAGAGGGGAGCCGTGTGCCTAAGACCACAGTGGAAGTCTGGAAGAGAAATAGAACAAAACTTTCAAACTTCACTGAGCATTAAGAATAACCTAGGGATATTTTTTAGGTTTATTTGTTAAGAGAGACAGAGATAGAGCAAGCTAGCACAAGTTAGGGAGAGAGAGAGAGAGAATCCCACCCAAGTTCAGCACTGTTAGCATGGAGTTCTATATGGGGCTTGAATTCATAAACCGTGAAATCATGACCTGAGCTGAAATCAAGAGTCGGAAGCATAACTGACGGAGCCACCCAGGCGTCCCCAGAGGATTTTGTTTAAGCACATATTCTGATTCACCATGTCTGGAGTTGGACCCCGGATTCTGTATTTCAAACAAGCTCTTGGGTGATGCCTGCACTACTGGTTCTCCAACTACCCTTCGGCAAATAAGGACGTAGAGGAAAGCGCATGAGCAAGGCCCATGGGTTTTTAATGTAATCAACCTAAATGCGAACTAAGGACCTAGTTTGACCAAGGACAAAACACATGGCAAAGAGGAACAACAAGAATGCATCCTCTACAAATGGTTCATGTATTCATTAAGAACATTCTAAATTCTTATTTAACCTGCATATGCCTCTCCTTTGCAGACACACACAGGTCCTGTCTCTGAGAGTTTACAGAATCTTAATATGTATAAAAAAACATAAACAAAATGTTAATAATTAATACATAGATACATAAGTATTTCAGAAATAAACAATGGTCAACACTTGTTTGAGATGGTAGGTAGAGAGCTCAAATATTTCTTTGGATTATTAATTGATTGATTGATTGATTGTGTATCATGAAGGGTTTTCAACTGGCCCTTCATTTTGAGGTTGAATACTTACTGAATACATTGTCATCCACCTTCCTTACATTCATCTTTAAAAGAAGGCATGACAGATGTAAAGTTTCTATCAATTTGAGAATTGTAGAAGGAAAAACGAGGCTGCGGCTTGAATTGAAGTGATCTTATCTCTTTAAGCCTCTTTCACAGTGGAGAGCTACATGAAGCATGTGTCTGAAATTATTTGGTCCAGACAGAAGAGACATGACTAGGAACAAGTGTCATGAAGAGAGAAATGATGTTAGATGTTCAGAGATTACCTAGCACTCTTTTAGGCATTTGCCCCTGTTTACTGAGTCTGGGACACCCTGACCTACCTTTTGCTACTGTTCCATCATCTTAGTCCATGGATAACACATTGGTAGTGCCATTCTTACCTCCATCTGGTTGTGGCATACATACCAAGTGCTCAGAGCTGTTCAAGGACATTGGAGCACAAAAAGATTGGTAAGAGCAAACTCAGTGTCTTTAGAAACTTGCTAGCTGGTTTTAGAAGAATGGATAAACATAAAACTACATTATTAAGTAGTATTACCCAGAGTCTTTTGCAGAATAGTATTCCATAAAATTCTTTTAGAAATATGGACTAAAAGAGAGTTCAGTGCTGGTAAGAGTTTGTAAAATACCATATATGAAAACTTCTCTTCTACAGTAGGAATAGAAGAGCATGCAAATTGTAACAGCTCTCAGAATCACTACAAGTAAATAAATAAGGTTAATTTTGTTTCTGAAATTCCTAAAGTTTTTTTTTCTTAAACCATTGAACTATTTTATATCGTAAATACTATTACTATCTCAAGGACTTAGTATCCCTCTGAGGACAAATACGGAAATGTTGTTGTAAAGATGAAACTGTTTGCTAGATAGTCAGTTTAGTGCAATTGCAGTTAGGGAAGTTGGCAATCATTTCAGGAATCTGGGGATGGCATTAATGAGAAGTTGGAACTGACATTGAATGATGTGAGTATTTTGAGCATTGACAGTTTAAGATATTCTGGGTGTGGATGGTGGTTGAGAGGGTTAACAGAATAAATAAAAATGTAGAGGAGGAAACAGTGCAGGGTTCAGGTGTGTTTAAACCACAATGAGAAAATCAATATGCCTGGAGAGGAGGGTTTTGATTGAGTGAAAATCAATTTGGCAAGACTGATTATAGGGACCCTTGCATTTTTGGGTTAGGTTCTATGAAGATTGAACTATGCATTAATTGCATCCAGAGGGGAACAAATAGGGAATATGTCTTTAGCATTCTGACCAAACCACTTCTTTCATTTAAAAAAAAAAATCATTGTTGTTTCTGTTTCTAAAAATAACAGAAGCATGTGGTGAAAATTTTATAACAAAAAAAGTAAACGAAAGAAAGTAAAATCATTCATAAATGCAATGATGAGATATAATGCAATTGACATTGAGAGTATCCTTTGCCAATTTTCCTGTTCACATGCTTCTTTTAGAAAAGTCAGCTCACTCCATGTCATAGTGGCTATAAACTAAACTCCTAAGAGGTAAGAAAGTTAATATAAATGTGTATAGCAGGCTAGAGTGGGTGAGGTGTTAAAAATGCAGTCTTTCACAAGGACACATTACAAATTAAATATACAGGGGCATCTGGGTGTCTCAGTCAGTTGAGTGTCGGACTTTGGCTCAGATCATGATTTCACGGTTCCCGGGTTTGAGCCCCGCGTTGGGTTCTGTGCTGACAGCTCAGAGCCTGGAGCCTGCTTCAGATTCTGTGTCCCCCTCTCTCTCTGCCCCAACCCCTGTCTCCCTCTGTCTCTCAATAATAAATAAAAGACATTTAAAAATTAAAAAAAAACAAATTAAATATACAGAATGTTCTTTGCCTTCCACAAGGAAATATACTACTTCCTTGCACTACACCCTTGCACTATGTTTTATTTCAAACATATAGCCACATATGGGTCCATTTTTAAGGTTGCCATATCGTTGGAAATACAAGTATAAAAAAATTTTACTTCGTCAACTCTAACCTTAGACAAACAATAGGTAAATGGTACCTGGCTCTAACCCTCAGTGCATGGGAGGCTGACAGGCCAGGAAGGTTACTGACTGGAGAGCCCACCCGCTCTGAGGGGGCAGCCACCACCCAGCAGCAGCTGTTGCTACCAAGTGGGAATGGGGCCTAAAGTTGGCAGATCCTCATGGTTTTCCAGAGAAGACAGAAATATAGTACCTATGTGGTAATTTCTGACTTTTTGAAAATGGGAATTTTTCATTTCAACAAGAGAATGTGGATTCATTAGTAAAGCAAAACACCTTCTAGACTCTATAGTTTGCACCTTTGCTTATACATACCTACAAAATGAAACAAAACAATAGCAACACAACTTCCTGGCTCTTCGCAGTCAGGAAATGATCCCATTGTGCATCTTTTCTGGCAGAAAACCTTGAAGCTCTAGGGTAATGGACATTTCTACTTACTAGACTTTTCCATTCTTACATGTGACCTAGTATAATATTTACATTTGTATTAGCATATTATGAATCTTTCATTGTAAAAAGACTCATTTGGAAAGTCTGTAGCATTTCAAAAATATGCTTACTGAATGTATATTTTGTTGATTCAAATAGGTATTTACCCACTGGAGGAAGATCTATTCCCAAATGCCACTTAGGTTATTTTCAAGAACTCCCTACTGAATATTGATGCAGCTGTGTGTCTTTGCAGAAGTAGGAACAAAGCCGGCTGTGTTGAACCTTGGAATCACAGTGAGTAATTAGCACAAGGTCTGTAATCAGGGAAAGGTTAGGTTAGGAAAAGAGGACTAGAAATGTCTGTGACACACAAAAAGGAACAAGAGAGAGATCATCTGAACAAGAACAATGAGAACAAAGAGAAGGGTTGAACTTTAAATATACAAAACAACTGACTTTTCTATATTTATATACCTTATCTTCTTCATTTCAGTCATTAACTTTTCTCTCACTTGAAAAATCCTAGCCAGGTGATACTATACTTTTATCTACATATATCATAAGTATTGCTTTTGAATAAATATGTTTCAACTACTTCAGGTTAACAAAAAGAGAGCTTTCATAGTCAATCAAGATTGTCTAAGCACACAAAATACAAAACAACCTGAAATGAATGAATTAAATATACTTGTAATCAATGGCAAAGATGGTGTAAACTACAATAAAATTTTATGAATAGAAACATTCAACAAATGAAGTTCTTTCAGCAAAACTTTGTATTAGGTCCATTGTGAAAATATAGATGTAAGTTCAGTCATGAAACAGGAGACTTTTACTTAGCCTAATAATATGTTTTTTAAAAAAAATTAACTGAAATATTTTAAAAGTCAAATTATGGATCTGATATGGCCTACTATTTAAAGAAACAAAGAAATGAAAATAATTTAAAAACTCTTATGTTGACTTCCAATTTTACTGATTTCCAAAAGTGTGTTGTATGTGTTAGGATTTCCTTGAATTGGAAATGTCATTTTTTTTCCACATTGGCAAGAAGAGCAGGTCAGGCTTTAAGGCACCCGCCAAGATCCAAGTTTCTAGTCTTTATTTTGCCTTTTTCTATTTAGAGTTAGTCTGACAACCTTTAACAATATTTATCATGATATATATTACATGCCCAGGGATGATTTAAAGGATGAGGGAAGAGAAATATTTGTTTATGGTCCCAAGACTTTTTTTTTTATCTTAGTATTTTATTGCTATCATTACTTCTACCACTTGAATTTTGGACCCTTAGGTTAACACAGTCAGCAATGCACAACTTTATGAATTGCCTAACTATTCTTCATGAATGCCCCTGTTAATGTTTGGGATTCCTTCCACTATGACAGTAAGAGGGAAGCAGTTGAACTTTTGACAAGAGAATGGAGAGGGCCTTTTTATATTACTGCCTGGACTTGGTGAGTTTACCTAAAATGGGGAACAAGGCGGGTTGTCTGGGTGGCTCAGTCGGCTAAGTGGTTACGCGTCTGACTTTGGTTCAGGTCATATCTCATGGTTCCTGGATCCATCCTGTGTCAGAGCCTGAAGCCTGCCTCAGGCACTCTGCTTCAGATCCTGTGTCTCTCTTTTTCTCTCTACCCCTCTCCTGCTGTGCTTCCTCTCTCTTTCTCAAAAAAAATAAACAACAACAAAAAAATAAAATGGGGAATAAGAAAGGGTTATCTCTAAGATGTCCCTGGCTCTCCTCCAGGTAAGTAAATGTAGCAGGAGGCCCTAGTAAGTCAGATAACAGAATTCGATAACCTCTACAGTTATTTTTCTAATCCATTGGTTGATTTATTGTTTTAATAAGAATTTATTAAACAACAGCTAGATGTTAGGCATTGTTTTAGATACTAGTGATACAACGGTTAACAAATAGACATTGCCCATTTGTCAATACAAACTTAATATAATAAGATTTACATGATAGAAAGGAATAAAAAGATATAATTAAATAAGTAATTAATTAGTTATAATTCTAGTTATTATGAAACTGCACTTAAAATGAAACTTGGTCTAGTTTTGAATAGCCAAACAATAATGTCACCTAATAAATGCACCCCAAGGAAGTGCTCCTTAAAATGGGTTCTAAAATAACAACAGGAATTAAGGAAATATATGTGATATTTCAGGCCAACGCAGATGGAAGGAAGCTGCTCAGATGAAGGCTTAGACCAAAATGAGTCTTATATGTATAATAAATTTGAATTAACCAGTGGTTCTGAAGATCAGATAATGAACACATGAATGGCAAAGATGTGCCTGGAGACATGTGTAGGGATCAATCAAACAAGCTCATTTGGAGCTATAGCAATCTTAATCTCTTTACTTCTTTGATGGGAGAAAGAGATGGAAGTTAGTTGGAAGGAGTAAGAGATGGTGTTGGTCGGACTATTGTGATAGTAATAGACTAGAGAGAAGTAGAAAGACTTCTAAGACATATTTGGGAGACAGAATGAGCAGAAATTGGTGGTTAATTGGATGGAGTAGGTGAGAAAGAGGAAGGGACAAAGGGGAACATCTAGGTTTGGAGCTTGAGCTACTGGCTGGATGGTGGAGTCATTTATCAAAATTGAAATCCATCCCAGAGAAGGGATGAGTTTCAAGAAAGAAGGCTTTGCTAAGGCAAAAGTTGCTGTCAGGAAAAATTATTCTTGAAAAGCCACCCTAGAGGATCCTTGAATTTGAGAATCTAGTTTTATTACACATTCTAGTATTTTCTCTCTCTTCCAGGCTCTTCCACCCTCCCCCAGCATGGTTACTCTGAAGGTGTTTGAGGCAATCGATATATATATATTTATAGGAGAGAACAAAAAGAACAGTCTTCCCCCTCTCTTAAGCTCCCCTAATTGTACCTATTTATTTTCATTCCACCATAAATTTTTTAACAAGATTAGGGCAGCCCTCATCATCTTCCTTTTCATCAGATGTTGAGCTTGCAAAATCTCTTCAGAAACTGTGTACAGTGAGTGCTCCCAAGGTAAGGAAAAAATGTGAAATATAGACACACCTTGAAATAAAAATACTAGCAATTTTTCAGGCAATGCATGTTCAAGTATGGAGCTTATTGGCACACAAAAGAAAAAGCTGGCTGGTAAAATTGCTCTTTTGACTTTCCACCTCTGAGGTAGCAAGCAGTGAATTTCCAACACCTGTATTTTTTTTCTATTTTTTTATTTCAATGCTAAACGCTCATATTATTTGAGCTGATGTACCTTGTAGATAAACCAATTTACTGTCATCACCAAAATTAATCAGGCAATCACCAAGTCTGACTGAGCACCTACAATGGTAAAGTCAATATACTGAGAAGAGTGAGAAGCTACAAGAAAATGTACAAGTTTTTCTCACAGAACTTTCTGTCTAGCTGACAAGATCTGAACATATTTTTAAAAGGATGAGTGATTACAAGGAAGGATAAATAAAAATATATAGCAAATTAAAGTGGATTAATTGTACCATGTATATGTTATATTAATTCCAAGAAAAGAGAAATTCTTATACGTTGGAAATTTGGGAAAGATTTATGGAAGATGAAGACTATGAACTCAATGTTACAATGCATAGATTTTAGCTAGAAAGAGAAGAAATGAAAGAAAAAATGATAGGATTTTCCAATTATGAGCAGCTCAAGAGAAAATTGTGGTATTGTAGGGGGGTATCAACAAGAATAAAAGTTAGGACATTTAACATTTTAAATCAACCTTAACAATAATTTAATGTATGTGCAAAGCAGTAACCTTTTCACCTTTAAAATGAGGGTATCGGATTAAGTGTTCTCTACCAAATCTTTGAAATTTTATAAAGAAAGAGTAAGTTCTTACCTGTCCAGCATTAAATGAAACCAGCAAAAGGTAAGAGTGTTTGGAAATAGGCAGATTATTGTTTAAATCTGACAGACCAGGATTCAAACCTTGGCAGACCCATTTGGTAGCTAGGAAACTTGGGTCAGATACTTAACCCTGATGTGCCTGGACTCTTCCTTAATCAATTGATAGCTGTTACAGATATAAATATAGATATTAACATAGTCTTTTCAATAGCAGAAATAATATGTAGCAGTCCTGTGTTACATAACTGGTTATGTAGGAGGCACTGAAAAAATTTGGTTACATCCCTTGCTGTCCATGGATGAAAGCTCTAGGTTGCAGTGAGAGATCTGAGTTCAAACCTCTACTATGCAATAGACTATGTATCAGAAAATAAAAGGGGCTTGAACTTGATCTTTGTTTACATGTATTTCAACAGCACTCAAACACAAAAGGTCAAAATATGTATAGGGCAGTATGAATTGTGAGGATGCAAAATAGCTAGAGGATGCTATAGTTACCCTCGTTTCACATTATTTTTTACTTTTAACTAGGCGTATATTCCCCACTGATGCTTTTGATAAGTTACAATTTCTCTTCAGTGTGCTTTGAAATTCTTGGATACTGTTTAGGCTGCACAACATTTCCACTCCACTGTGCTAATTAACATCACAATGAATAATTATCAGCAGCTTCACAATTGTCTCTAGCATACTGTTTTTATTTTATTATATTTATAGATTATGAGGAGAGTGACATAAAACACACCACCAGTTTCCATGCCAAGAATACTTCATCTAACTAAGAAATGCCATGCAGTACATTTCAGAAATAAATGCCACTCATAAACATGGTATTCTAATGCATATTGAAGTTTCATGTACCAAAGATTGGAGTAGCTATCGGTAGTCAATGAATAATGGATAGGAATGATTAATGACTTTGTGAGATAAGGGATAATTAGATTTGGCATGTGCATCCACCATTTAAGCAAATTGGTATGTGGAATGCATAGTTGAAAGAGATACAGACAAATGACATTAAGCTTCAATGATTCAAATAGGTCTCCTGAGAATGGATGATCCAAATTCTTTTCTAATTTTTCTCCAACAACTCAACACAGCCATAAAGGTAACAATGGACCTTATTTTTATGCTAGCAATGGTTGCCTCAGCAACAGAGTGACGGACTCTGAAGCCTGGCCAGCCTCTTCACACCTTTCTGGCTTCAGGTCATTCACCCTTCTTTTCCCAGATCTCTGTCATTTATTCAAATAATGCCCTACTGCCTCCGACACTGTGGTGTTGGGGACAACAAAAGCCGTTGGCAAAACTGTGAAGAAGGAACACTTTTCTAGACCATCTCCTGCCAACCCCTCATCCCACCTCCTCGATGCACGCCCACAAAGCGTACCTGTAACTGCTTGTCCGAAGCTTCCCTCTTCTCAAAGTGGCATGTTAATAAGGACTCCCTTTTGCAGGTAGTGGGATGTTTTGGATCCACTTTATTTTTAACAAACTGTCTGTCCCACTTTGCTTGCTTGAGCTTTCCAGTTAAATCAAGGAATTAATCTATACCAATGGGTTAACACTACCCGTGCAAACCTCAAAGCAGAAACACATTGGTATGCCCTAATCAAGAGAGAGGCATGGCAAAAGTAATTTGTTACTAACATGAGATAAAATGCAAAAATTATATGAAGGAAATTTTATTATTTAAACTAGACTTTCTCCAATGTTATCAGTATAAAAAATACTCATTTGTATTGAAATGTGCTTTTACTTTCTCCTAGCAGAAATGAAATAAGTGGCATTACAATGAAAATTCAATAATCTGAGTGGGCTTGGGGGGTGAAGGTGGGGTGTGGTGGTTGGTGCACATGAGGAAGATTGTAAGTAAAACTCTTTAAGAAAAAATGTTGGTGGAAGCTAATTGGTAAATGTCTTTTCTTATTTTTTTAAACATTGATTTATTTTTGAGAAAGACAGAGAGACAGAATGTGAATGAGGGAGGGGCAGAGACAGGAGACACAGAATCTGAAGCAGGCTCCAGACTCTGACCTGTCAACACAGAACCTGACAATGGGCTGGAACTCACAAAGGGCAAGATCATGACCTGAGCTCAAGTCAGTTGCTTAATCTACCAAGCCACCCAGGTGCCCCATCAATAGGTTTTATTCTTAATAGTTTTAATTTTAAATGGATTCGTGCAGACCTAGGAAAACAAATGAATGGGGACTATCAAGACTTAGGGTGAGGTATTCCTCACATTAAATACCTCCCCATCATACCTTCTATGGTCTGTTTTTAGAAGGGCAATCCACAAAAGGAGTAACACATTATTATGTGCTGTACAGAAGCCTGATACCCTAATACACAGCTCTGGTAAGGTCTAGTTTTTAGTTAGTCTATGTGGGAATTTATGGTGCCCCAAAATCTTTACCTCAGGAACTTATCACCCTCTGACTGGTCACAGAAGTTAAAAAAGTAGAGATGAGAAGAAGCTTATGGTGACGGATTCTGGAAACCTAGCCCCTGGTGAGCTCTCCCACCTACATATAAACATCAAGGAAGACAGAAAAGAGACAGAAAAGGATTGGAGATAGATAAGATGGATGTGACTGATTTAATGCACACTCAACATTAGTGAGAATGATTTTGTTATTGTTTGCTGACTAATCAGATCAGAAATGTCTTCCTTTAGCCACGATATGGAATTGTGGATAAGAAGTAAAGCTAGGATGGTTATGGGAAGAAAAGAACAGAAAACATGACCAAAAATATACCTATGAAAATACATAAAATAATGAGAAAATGAGGCTAACAGAGGAGAGATTTGGGGACAGAAAAACCATTCAGGACATTTATGTTAAAATATTTTTTATGTTTTTTATTTATTTTTGAGAGAGAGAGAGAGAGAGAGAGAGAGAAAGACAGACAGCATGAGTAGGGGAGGGTCAGAGAGAGAGGGAGACACAGAATCCGAAGACAGGCCCCAGGCACTGAACTAGCTGTCTGCATAGAGCTCGACGTGGGGCTGGAACCCAAGAACTGTGAGATCATGACCTGAGCCAAAGACACTTAACCCACTTGAGCCACCCACGTGCCCCTAGGACATTTAGATTCAACACACATGGGGTGCCTGGGTGGCTCAGTCGATTAAGCATCCGACTCCAGCTCAGGTCATGATCTCACCGTCTGTGGATTCAAGCCCCACGTCGGGTTCTGTGCTGACAGCTCAGAGCCTAGACCCTGCTTCAGATTCTGTGTCTCCATCTCTCTCTGCTCCTCCCCCGCTCACTCTCTGCCTCTCTCTCTCAAAATAAATATAAAGACATAAACAACAATTTTTTAAATGCACAGACACTCATAGTGTATATGTGCATATTAATATAAATATAAATAGGTATTTGAAAAAGGTGTATGTATTCATATATATGCAAATATATAAATCATATATAACATAATATGCAGCATATATAAATTATATAACATATACAAACTATTATGGATTTCATATATAAATCTATATGTGAATATTAAATATGACATATAAATATATCATACATAAAATATATCTACATTATATATATTTACACACACACATACCTATATAAAACCTACCCCACAGTAATAGACACATACACGCACACTCCATGCATATTTAATAGTCACTTAGGGAAAAAGATTTATATCTATCTGCAGAGTAAACTTATGAAAACAACCTATACTAATCAAACTAGTTGTTTTTATTCATGAAATACTGAATCATGAATCACTAAACATGAACAAGATATTAAAGAAAATACCAGAGTGGGGAAATATGTAGCTGACTAGGCAGAAATAGAAATGATACACAGAAGAAAAGAAAATCCACAAGATAGATTTAGTGTATTCAGAGGTAAACAAGCATTTGTGGTATTTATAAAAGAGACTGCTGTCAAAGAAATAAAGTATTACAAGGAGTACTCAGACAATTTTTAAAATCAGCATAGAGAAGGAAAAGTAAAATGAACAAAGCTAAGTATTGATCTAAAATAGAAAAATTTACAAAATGCCCCAGAAGACAAAAAGAGCAAAAGACAAAGGGAAGAATAATAAAAGGAGAGATTTTTCCCAGGGAGGAAAGACCAGGACTCTGGAGCTCACTGAATCATCGAATAGGAGTCCCAGTTGAAAAGAATGGAGATGATGAGTGTTAAGTGTAGAATAAATAACAAAATAAAGATGGTCTTAGGTAAAGAAGGATACATCTTCAGATTATAATATGAAGATAATATTCATATTCTAATGCTGATTAGAATGAAAAAAGACCCATACCAGATGACTTATGTAACTTCATAGGATAAAGAGAAATTCCATGAACTTCCGTAAAGAGAAAAGGAAGTACAACATACCACGAGAATCTGCTGGCAGATTGATTTCTGATGAGAACACTACAGCTAAAAAGACAATAAAGACACAACTTGAGGAAAATGGAATCAATTCAGACAAATTCTCAGTGAAGCA
Source organism: Suricata suricatta (assembly GCF_006229205.1). NCBI lineage: Eukaryota > Metazoa > Chordata > Mammalia > Carnivora > Herpestidae > Suricata > Suricata suricatta. Next base: position 94,904,489 of record NC_043702.1, on the reverse strand, counting down.
TAAAGAAAAGAACAAATCATGTATTTGAATGTTCAAGGACCTTGTATGAAAATGATTCCTTGGAGATTGTTTTGGATCCTGTTGTAGGCTGCTGGATTCGTTCTCTGGCTAAGACCCCTTTCAGGTCTGAGTGTGCATTTCCCCAGGGGCTGGACTGCTGACAGTTTGCAGCTGGTTTCCTCCCCACCCACCACCCCAATATTGTCCCAACCTCATGCCTCCTTGGTGTAACACACACCCAATCCCTAGTCCCATTTCCCAGTTTTGGATACTTCTGAAAGAGCATCTCTGGTCAAGAAATCCTCATGAGATCATGTGAGGCCTTTGTGAGGACTACTTCACAGCCCAGCTTTTCTTTTCTTTTTTTTTTTCAGTCCTCCTTCTTCCCTTCATCCCACACCATGTTGATCCTTAGAAGCATGGGCCAATCAAGTCAATTTCCTGAACACAAATCTCTGCCTCAGAGTCTGCTACCTGGGGAAACTTACATGCATATATATATATATATATATATATGTGTGTGTGTGTGTGTGTGTGTGTGTGTATATAATTTCATGGACCTTTGATTCATAATACATATATATGTATATGTGTATATATATATATATGTAAGCTCAAATGAAAAGAAAGGAAAAGTCACTAGATGAAAATGCTTAGGATTTTAGCATTAAAATGGCAGTATCATAAGATTACATTTCTTTCTTTACAGTTTTAGTTTCAGTATTTGGGTTACATATTTACACAACTGAAAATATTTACATAATTTTAAAACTGTAAATGTTTTTATTGTGTTTATATTTTTATAATCAACCCATGGTAAAACTGGACAACAACTAGTTACACTGCAAATGTGAAATTGATAAACTTAGAAATTTTAACATCATAATAGAGGAAATAAACTTTAGAGGAGAAAGGAGAAAAGACACAAGGTTGGATAAGGCACTGTATGTTTAATCTTTCAAAGACTGGAATCAAATAAAACTGTCAAAATTAGTAAATCATGAAAAAAACCTACAATATTTCTTTTAAGTATATAAAGGACAGTACCCAAAGAAATAAAATTCAGAAACTATTAAAAGAAATTAACTATCCAGAGTAGAAATGGATATGAAGGTGGAAGGAATTTTGCACTCTAAATTGGAGACTCATCTATGAAAATTTTTTCTTTAATGTAAAATAGAACTTAGGGCGCCTGGGTGTCTCAGTCAGTTAAGCATCAGACTTCAACTCAGGTAATGATCTCACGGTTCATTAGAATCCTGCATTGGGCTCGTGCTGACACCTTAGAGCCCGGAGCCTGCTTTGGATTCTGTGTTTCCCTCTCTTTCTGTCCCTTCCCTATTCACACTCTGTCTCTTTCTCTCTCTCAAAAATAAATAAACATTAAAAAATAGAACTTAAAAAATTAAAGAGCACCCATATCAACAAAAGGCGAGGTAAATAAATTATAGGGAAATAAATTTTAATAGCCACTTAGGTCCCTCAATTTAGATAATGCTCATACCTCCTGAAAGTGCTTTCACATGTTGTTGAAGCAAAAATCATTTATTGATCACTTCTTCTGGGCAAGCTATTGCTTTCCCTATTAAGTCATTTATTTTCATCCCTGAGACAGGTAAGGGAAAATGTCTTTCGTCCTTCTGACAGTTAAGAAAACTAAAACAGAGAGTAAGTTGCTTAGCCTAAGGTCATCAGGCTAACCCTGGTGGTACTAAAGCTCTGTTGCTTGTCCTCCCAAACCCAGATTCATATGGCTCGCCGCTCTTCCCAATTAATGGGAAATGAATGGTAACCAAAAGAGTTAATCCAGAAGAGCCAATGTGAGAAATGGATAAAAGTCAATAGAAGGAGAATCGGGAAATGCATAAGCAATTAATTTTTTCTACTTGACTTTATTTGCCAGGTACTGTGGTAGGTGCCAGGTTTTATTTCCTCACAACAATCCCTATTAAATAAATAGTTTTGTCCCAGTTAATATACAAGGAAATTGAGTCTCAAACTAGCTACTTGGGGCCATTTACATAGCCAAAAATGGCAGTGAACTATCCAGTTCTCTAACTTGTGTTTTTTCCCCTAAGCACAGTTTCTCGACCTTGGCATTCTTGACCATTTGGGCTGGCTCATTATTTCTTGGGAGATGTTAAACAGCAAGTAGCACCCTCACTTCCATTTGCAACAACCAAAAGTACTTCCAGCTGCCCTATGGGACAGAGTGAAGGATTGCTCTCAGCTGAGAACCACTGCTCTATCAGTTTGGATTATCTTCTTGAGCTTTATCATATTGCGGAATGTTCCCCAAATGGGATTCTCGTCCCTTGAACTTGGATTTTCTGTATCTTTCTCTTTGTACCTTACTGTGAAATTCTTACTTATGATGGTGAATTTTACCTGGGCCCCGTGAGTCTAGAGAGCAGCAACGATGAGGCAAAACCTCCATCCCTACTGCAAGGACCCACCCTCCCCATCTGACTCTATAAGATAACCCATGTTCCACTTGTTCACCTCTGAGAAGGCCAGACACAGACCTTCCAAATTCTCATTCTTTGCCTCATAAATGATTAGATGTACTGTTTTGTCCCCACTGAAAAATCAGAACAAACTGCCTACAGACAAATGGCTCATGTTTCTCTCCTCCCAGGCCTCCGGACTTTGATCTACCCTTAGCCTGAGCCTACATATATCCTCTTCCTGGTCCCCATACAAGAATGGACAGATTTCTGCATAAAACATGCTACTGTCAGGCCACCTCACCCTTCTCATCCTCTTCCTCAAACCTCATCTTTTTGTAGTTTTGTTTACTCCTCTTCATGGAGAAAAGAGCTTTTCTGGCTAACATTTAAACTGGCAGGTCTTGTGATTAGAAGTTCTTCCTATTGCAACAACCCCCTCCTTCTGTGACAATAATTCATCCCCTCTTCAACCTCACTGCAATACATTTTTTGCAAATAAAAAGTTTCTCTTTGCCTAGATCCAGATCGGTTTTTTATTTGGCATTATGATAACATATATGAACAAACAAAAAGGAATGCCAATGATGTAATGTGTCAGTCATTTAGGACAGAATCAAAATCCTGAAGTTAACCTAAAATAAAATTTTAACTGAAAAAAAATTTTAATTTAAAAAGTATGTGGAATGTATACTGTAAATACATAACTGAGAAAAAAAATAAGCTGTTTCAAAGTTCAAAGTTTGCTCATATGCACAGCCATCTAAGTGGGCTTGTTTGGAACCCTCAGTCTGGAAGCAAGAGAAAAAAGCTGCGCAAGAGCTAACATCTACACATTTGTCAGTACCGGACACAACTGACATGTCAGCTGAGTTTTAAAATGGTCAGGGCAAAGCTAGCTGGAGTGAGTGACTAAATGAGAAAACAGTGCGATGAGATTCATTGCCTGAGGCACAGAACCTTTGCTTAAGCTGCCTCCCAAAGGTCTGGGTTGAGGGGAAGCCAACTTGTCTCCAAGAGCCGTCTTAGTGACTAAGAAATGGCTCACCATTGACAAGGTTAGTTCAAGTGAGCAGAGGTGGAACAGAAATAAAGCCAAAACTTGATCTGCTGTGGAGAAGTTACCTTTTGTAGCCATATCAGAACTATCCTGAGTGTGTTTCTTCCGTACTGAAACCACTTTAATTTATTTTGTAATTTAACAGGAAACAGAGCCCATGTTAGGGTGGGGAGGAGGGAGAGAGAAGTGGTAGAGCAAAACCAGTTCCACTAGTAGCTGAATTCTGTGTACAATTATTTTCTAGCCATTTTTTATTTGCCTGTTCGGCTAATTATTGCCTTCAAAAATTATTGCTTCTCAACCAAATTTTGGACTTGTTTCCAACTCTTTTTGTTCTATTTCCTAGGACTGATAGCCTAGATTAGAATTTTCTGTTGCTATTTTAACATAAACCACCATTAATGATATGAATTCAGGGTTTTTTCAACATAGCTACAGATACCCAAAGGGATGAAAAGGTGCCACTCCTGATAAAGAAGAAGGATTGTTTCAGTTCCCTGAATTAACCTGTCCATGAATCTTCTAAATCTCTCCTTTCCATTTCTCAACCTTACATCCACCCTCATTCCATTGATGAGTGGTCACTAACATTGTCATTGAGATTTTTGGACCAACAGTGGTCATAATCTCAGGAATATTCAGAAGACTAAAAGCAAATAAATGATTATAAAAACAGCTAACAAGCATGAGATGATAAGAAATGATAGGGCCCATGACCTAACAATGCTGAAAAATATTAAAATTAGATTTAAGAGAGGCACCTGGGTGGCTCATACAGTTAAGCATCTGACTCTTGATTTTGGTTCAGGTCACGATCTCACCAACCTGAGATGGAACCCCCATTGGGACTCTGCTCTGCACTGATATCAAGGAACCTGCTCTGGATTCTCTCTGCCCCTCCCCCACAGGACTGTGTGTGCACATATGTGCACTCTTTCTTTCTCAAAAATAAATAAACATTAAAAATACAATAAATAAATTTTTGCAAACTTCTATTATAGCAAATTTCTCAATTACTACCCAAGATCTATTATTAGGCTTAAACCTCTGTTGGTAGACCACAGGGATGTATTTTGTATGGCTTTTACATGGCTCAATAATTTGAGTTAGATCCCCACATTTCATTGAGACAATGTAAAAGAACTATTTCTGACATCTCTCCCTATGCTGGTAATATCTAGTCTACATTTCAGCAGGGAAACAATTGCTTGACATTTGTAGATGCTCTCTTTTTTTGAGAGAGTGTAGGCTTTCATGTTCACGACAGTCTATTGAATTATATCTGTCTGTTCAATCCATTTATATTACCTTCCAAGACTCTACTGGCATCTATGTTTGAAAACTCTAGCCCATAAGTGCTATGAGCCTTTGATCCTACTCCAGATTCACACATCCACAATCTCTTTCCCCTGCACATCTCATCTATATCACTTAAGATACACACACATTGGTAATGAGTATATTTTTTTTCCAAGGATAAATATCCATAAAGGGTTTATCTATAACCCTGGGAAACAGTCTGGTCAAAGAGAAAACCAGGACCATGAAAAATAACAGGTGACTCAATGTTATCCTGCGTGATCAAATTCACAGTAACAATTTTGACAAGATTAATTTTCTATAAAGTAATCTCAAAAGCTTATGTTGATCAAGACATGTGCACACTCAATAATTTGCAATAAAATAAATGTTCTGCAGCTTCTTTTCTTCTCCAAACAAAGATGAAAATATATTAATATATTCTTTTTAAAAAGAGAATGTCTTGTTTTAAATTTTGCATGTTCAGGTTTTCTTAAGAATGACTAGAAATGTCCTATAAATCTTTTGAAATTATAATAAGTAAGACAGTAATGGCACAAATCATAAGTACTGTAAAATTGCTTTAGGCATTATATTTTCTGGAAATTAGCATCTTAGAGTACATTTTGAATTTCTGATCAAGTGGTAATGCATAAGAGCATTTTGACTTTAGTTAAAAAGATATTGCATAACATATATGTATATACACATATACATATATGTAGTGCATATGTATGTATATGTATATATACACACAGATATATATCATTATATATATGTTTCTATCTATCTTTCTGTCTATAGTTTGCATCATTGTTAAAACAGTACCTGTCCAAATTTATGTGGCTGTTTTTTAAAATATAGGCTTTAAGTTTCTAGCTGTCTGACATATAGTCAATCTTATTAATAGTCCTTAAGAAATGAAACAAAATAAAAATAAAGCTGTAACCAATCCAAAAACCTCTTTATTGCTCCTTCTTTATTGTATTTTCCAATGGCTTCCTTTTATCCTCTTTCTCTTCTAAATCATTTATTTTCAATCCTGGAGTTTCAATATTTTAAGGAAATTCAGCTTTGTAAACAATTAGACTAAGCGATAGATTGTCAAAATTACCTTGCAAAATTCTGTGTATGCAGTTATAATCTCTGTTAATTAGAATTTATAGGAACTTAGAAATTTGTTGAGAGAGAATGCATCTTCCAATGCAGTTCTATTTTAGGGAATTTTTTCATTCCTTTCTAATTTGTGCACAGAGTTATCTCTTGGGACTAGAGTCCTTGCTTTGGATGCCAAAAAAGCCATCTTGTAGGAAATCAGTCACTGTAAGACATCAGCACAGAATAGAAAAATGTTCCCATACTACTTCACTACAAGATGCTGTCTGTGGAAATTATCAGTAATTCTAAGCATTTAGGCAATCACTGTTCAAAGTAACATTATCAGAGACATGGCATTGATAGGAAGAATCACAAAACAGTAAGAAAGATGAAGTAATTTGCAGAAGTACAGTAGGCCATCACAATGATGCCAAAATAGCTTTAGGTGATGGAAATCATATGTATGCTCATGTCTTTAGAACTAGGAGACAAAGTTTAATAAATGGGGTTAAGTCAGGAGGTAATCTGACCTATGCTTTAAAGTGTCTAAAAAGTAAAAATTAAAACCTTTGTGTTGCCATTCATATATAATATCTCTTCCAAATGTGTTCTCTTGTTTATTTGGACTCTTTGTATATTTTTCCATGTAATCACTGAAAAATGTGTGTAATGAAAACAACAACAGCACACAGAAGAGTGAATGATTCATCAGATTTGTGTGCTTCACTTAAGTATGTATTTTATTAGAAATATAAGTATTTTGTTTGTAAGGATTGATATTAACAATAGCCCTTGAAACTTAGTGATCTGTAACTGTGCTAACCCATCTATGAGAAGAATTAAAAGGAAGGACAACCAATAGTGAGGCAGACCTAGACCCAAGTAGGTGCTAAGCATAATATATAAAATCAGTTCTAAGTCAACTTAGCCAAACTAGATTCTTTCTTTGTAAACCATGGGGAAATGTAGTCAATTCAGTCAAAAACTCATTTTTATGAAACAGATTGGTTTTTTTTTCTAACAAATGATTGAATAAACTTTTTTATAAGTTGATCAGGCATTTTTGGTGTTTTGTAAAAATGTTGCAGGGCAGTAGTCTCTCACTAAGTTATTGGCAAAAAAAAAAAAAAAAGACTACCTCTTACACTGATGACACTTCACTTAGTTTGAAGAACCAGTGAGGTCATATATATTGTTACTAAGGATACAGTAGATTGCTACTGTTTTAGATGTATATAAGATCCTCCAAGAGCCTAGAAGATGATCGTGTAAAACACTGACAAGAAATGTATTTGGTTCTCAATATACAATCTTGGTTGTGAAACAGAGCAAAGCAAACTACTTATTTATTCATATATTAAATGGTTATACATTGAGTGTGTGCTGTGAGTCAGGCACAGCTCTAAATACAGAGGATTAAGTGATGAAAGATAGACATTAAGCTCACAAAACTTACGTATTGGTAAGAAAGGGCAGGCAGTAAGCGAGCAAAAACAAGAAATAAATGTGACTATTTCTGATAGTGAGAAGTACTATTGACAAGCCTAAAACAGAGATCAGTACCAAGAAATGGAATGTTGTTATAACAACTAAATATACTGCAATGGTTTAGTGTTTGGGAAGCATGTAGGGAGGGAACTGATGATATGAGAAGCAGTCCAGATGGGAACCAGTGTATGTAGTATGTAGCTATAAACCATTTGGTAAAATTGTGGCCCACGGTAACTTAGGAACCAGACTGGCACCTACTGAGCCTCTACCTTGAAGAGAAAATAGTTGGAAAAGATAAGGGTAATTGTGGGTATCAAGTTAGTAATATAATAAAAAAAAAGTTTATCTGGGAAAAAATTGGTTAAACCACCAAAAGAACTAAAAAGGAATTAAAGATCCTGGATTTGAGAGTGCTAAATGGTTACCAAAGCTTACTGCTTAGCCCACGAATAGCAACAGATAAGAGACAAAATACTTTGAATGATAAAGGGTATTCCTATGCAGTCTGGAAGCAAGGATCAGATGGTAACGCTGGCCATCTCCTGGAAACCACCATGGCAAAAAGCCCCAACATCTTCATGAACTAAAATATAAACTGTGGGGGCACCTGAGTGGCTCAGTCAGTTAAGCAACTGGCTTTGGTTCAGGTCATGATCTCACGGTTCATGGGTTCGAGCCCCGCATCGGGCTCTGTGCTGACAGCTTGCTCAGAGTCTGAAGCCTGTCTTCAGTTCTGTGTCTCCCTCTCTCTCTGACCCTCCCCTGCTCATGCTGTCTCTGTCCCTCAAAAACAAATAAAAACGTTGAAAAAAAAAATATATATATAAACTGTGAAGGCAAACAATTAAATCAACCTGTCTTGAGAAATATTCTAGAAAAAACTTTGGATATGATTACAAGTACACAGAACATAACTGGAATAAAATAGATCATATACCCACTAGGTTTTTGAAGGAACTGTATTGCCAAAATTTCCATAAACTTAGCTTTTTAAGAAGTCTTTGGCATTTGGAGCCTGACAATAATTCTTGGACTCATAACCTTCCAGGAGCAGGAAGCACGTGGGAGATGTTTTTCTCCTACATGCATTTTTAGCAAACATTGTAGATATGTGCAATCAAGGACCACAGAGAACGATGGATAAGTGGAATTTGGAAAGAGAACAGAATCAGGATTTGATCAAGAATTTCTTCACCCCCAATTTAGGAAGCCTTTATAACTAATACAAGGGTTTATAAATGCTATGAACCAATCATTCCTTTACATTTCTTCCTTTACTGAATGAGATAATCACCAGTTATTATCTGCCAGTTCCCTCATTGTACATTAGGCCAGGATAGAGGTACTTTTTACATTGCTTTATAGTTTGCTACATCAGGAAGAGCGACACCAAATCTGAAAAAAAAATGTTGTACCTCACCTGAAAATTCCAAAATTTGAGCTGGTGGTAGTGAGTAGCTGGGTAGAACTTTGAGTTGTTTCTCTTTAGAAGGTGTTTAATATGTAGCAGAATGGAGCAAAGGGATAGTTGAGGCACATATGAATGGACTGTGACATCTCAGCTGATCATTATACCCCTTTCTGCCTCTTTCTTGGAAAAATAATTTCACATTATTGATTGCAATTAAGAGTTACCATATGGTCTGGAGAAGATAGGCAAAGTGATGTATGCTGGTCCTGGGCCTAATTTATTAAAAGCCTCTCCTACATAATCTTCCACGTTCTATTCCCTTTCCTAATACTGGAAATGAGACGGTCCCCAGGATAATTTTGTAGCCAAAGTTTGAAGTTTGGTGGAGCCAAAATTGGAAGGAAGCCATGGATCTGCTACCATTGTTTGGAGAAGAGCCATCTGGCTGGAAACACCCTGATTTAACTGTTACAGGAGAAAGATGGAATTTGTATGGTATCATTGATATTTTGGAGTTTATTTTTATAGCATGTGTTGTCACATTTACTAATCCAAATGGCTTTAAATAAACAAAATCTTCTTAATGGAATAAGAACTCCAGGGAAGTTTTGCAGCTTGGGGATATCATCAATAACCTGGAAGACTATCATTCTTCCACCATTTTCAGTGCATTGCCTCTTTTGTCCTTGTGTTTATTGTTACATAGCCACAAAGTAGCTGCCATAACTTCAGACATGATCATATAGATGGGAAGATGTGGAAAGGGTAAGATGTGGAGGGAGAAGGAGTAGAGCTACAAGACCTTTGCCTGTATTACTTTCTCTTTCAGTCAGTGAAAGAAATCTTTACCAGAATTCTCCTATGTTGTGGCCTGAATATTTGTATCCCTCCAAAGAAATCATGAGTTGAAACACTATCCTCTCTGGAGCGCCTGTGTAGCTCAGTCAGTTAAGCATCTGACTTCGGCTCAGGTCATGATCTTGCAGTTTGTGGGTTTGAGCCCCATGTCAGGCTCTGTGCTGACAGCTCAGAGCCTGGAGCCTGTTTCGGATTATGTGTCTCCCTCTCTCTCTGTGCCTCCCCTGCTCATGGTCTGTCTCTCTCTCTCTGTCTGTCTCAAAAATAAACAAGCAAAAAATTTTTAATTATAAAAAAAGGAAACACTATCCTCTGAGGTGATGGTATTTAGAGGTGCAGCCTTTGGGAGGTGATTAGGTTTAGATGAGGTCATGAGAGTGGAGCCCTCATGACAGGGTTAATGTCCTTACAAAAAGAGGAAGATCAATCAGAGCTCTTTTTCTCTTCCATGTTAGGACACATAGAGAAAACAGTCATCTGCAAGCCAGGTAGAGAAATTTCACCAGGAACCAAATCTGATGCCATCTTAATCTTAGACTTCCCAGGTTCCAGAACTGTGAGAAATAAACGTCTGCTTAAATCACTCAATCTGTGGTACTTTGTTACAGTGGCCTGAGCAGACTAATACACTTCACTCCATATCTACTGTCTTGATGTAGGACTATGGTCCTATTCCTCCTATTCATAAATAGTCAGAGGAAGTCTGAACCATAGAGATACTTTTCAGAATTAGTTCAGTTACCTGGACATTTTGATTAGCCCACCATATTGATGACATCACATTAATTGGGCAAGAATAACAAGAAATTACAAATGTGTTGGCAGGCCTCAAAAAGATACATGTACTCCAGAAAATAAAGAAATAAATCCTAATAAGATTTAAGAGCCAGCCACACAGGTGATATTTTTAGGAATCCAATGGTCTGGGGCATGTTGGAACAATATAACAAAATTAAAAGACAAAGCTATCACACCACTTTGGAATCTAGAGACAGCATGTATCACACTTGGGAATATATTTTTGATCCACCAACTGGGTAACAGCAAAGGCTGCAAATTTTCACCAGAAATGAGAACATAAAATAATAGTTCTGTAGTAAGTCCATAATGCAGGTGGTTACTTGACCCAACAGATTCTATACTATTAACATCTATCAGTGATGGGAAAGGATGTCATGTGGAGTTTACTGTAAGCTCTCATGAAAGAACCACAACATGACCCCAAGGGTTCTGGTACAAGATTTTACTACCTGTAGTGGAGTATTGCACTTTATTCAAAACACATTTCCCAGAAGATATGGGTCAGCTGAGCATGAGATATCCAAGTAATCATTCAGCCAGATCTTTCCATTATTAACTGATTGCTGAGAGACCCAAAAAGTACTAAGATGGGATAAGCCCAAAATAAATTAATCACAAGATGGTATTGTACATTTGAATAGAGCAAGAGCAGGGACAGAACGCACAAGTAAGGTGTATAAGCAGATAACTTAGACCTCATGTCATCCATCACTATTATACCCCCATTTCTCCCTAAGCTCACACCTATGGCTCACAAACACATGCAGAGGACCATTATGACTAACTAACAGATGTGAAAATTACTGAGTTCTACTATAGGTGGTTGACTGATTATGAGAGTGCCAACTAAAAATGACCCTGAATAACAGCTATATGAGTAAATCTTCCCAGACTTTCCCAAACAGAGTTTTAGGTGGTGCATCTGGTTTTCTCCCTAGTGTGTTAAAAGAAAAGTGTCAAGGTCAGAATATATATGGACTCATGGGCTAGGGTGAATAGCCTAATTCATTAGGAATCTGGAAGGAGAGAGATTTAATGATGGAGACAAAGAAAGTATATGAGGAATAGGTATGTGGATGGATCTGTGGGGGTGGTCACAAAGTATGAACACAATTTTGTCATTGGTGAATACTCAACAGAGAGCATCCAAAATAGAAGAGGCACTTTTTTTTCTTTTTCCAAAAATATTTTAATATTTATTTATTTTTGAGAGAGAGAGAGAGAGCGCGAGTGGGAGAGGAGGAGAGAGAGAGGGAAACACAGAATCCAAAGCAGGCACCAGGCTCTGAGCTGTCAGCATAGAGCCCAATACAGGCCCGAACCCACAAACTGTGAGATCACCACCAGAGCCAAAGTTAGACGCCCAAGTGGCTGAGCCACCCAGGCACCCCAGAAGATGCACTTTTCAACCAAGTTGAAATGAGCTGGTTCATGTCAGCCAGGCTTTCTCATCTGCCATCTCAGAGATAGAGCAATAGGCAAATAAATAGAGCCGCCATGGTAACAGGGATGGAATCTATGCATACGTCCAAGAGCATGGGTTCACACTCACCCACTTTAACTGAGTTATTGCCACTTTTAAATGTCTAGCCTGCTTACAACAGAAACTAGTGGCAAACCTCTAATATGGCACCACCCTTTGAAGAGACCAACCAGCTACTTGGTAGTGCACAGATTCCATTAGATTCCTTTTACTCTGGAAGGATAAGAAATTCATCTTGAATAGAACTGTCCACATACCAAAGAGTGGGTTTGCCTTTCCTGCCCACAAGGCCTCATCAGCTCCATTATACAATGGACTAAAAGAGTGATACTATCAACAGGAATTTCAAATAACATCATATTGGACCAAGTAATCCACACTTCAACAAAAGAGATAACTGTGGGATTCACAGACTCCATCACATACCACAGCACTCAGAATTTTCTAGCCCTATAGAACAACAGGAGACTTATAAAGGCAGAGTTGAGACTCCAGCTTGGATATGACAGACCAAGAGGATTGGGGCCCATCCTCCAGTGGATAAAATATGCACTGTGCCTCAATGACCATTATGTGTAACATAATATATGATATAGGAACTATGGGATGGCTTCACTTTCCATTGCTCTCAGGGACTCACTTAGGAAATTTGTGCTTTCACAAATCATGATTCCATAAGTTTAAAGACCCAGGTTGCAAAGAGTCACAAAAGCCTCCTTAAACTTTAAACTGTAGCTGCTACCAAGACACTTTGCACTTTTCATATTGATAGGCCAGCAGATAAGGAAATAAATCCTTACCCTGGAAGGACAGTTTACCTTGATCATCAGGAGAATATAAGGCCACTGTTGCACGTTGGGGGCAGGGAAAATATTTGCAGTCTCCACATGATGTATCTGGTGATTTACCAGGCATCTCCATGTATTCTCTTGCCAAATTTTTATGGCAACCGGATAGTACAACAGGCAAAGCCTGAGAAGCTTATAATAAGTAAGCCCAAGCCCCTCTGGTATAATGTTCAGCAATACCTAGTCTGTAAGACACCTAGATTAGCAGGGATACTAACTAAAGGAAAGGGGAACAATGAGTATAATTTATGACTTTGGACTAGCTGTAGGATATGCGCTATAGCTCATCCCATTTACCATTTGTGTGTTTCCCCAGGAATTTTGAGGAGCTGGTCCTGGGACTTAACCTGTGAAGCACAGGAAGTAGAGTGCAGTAGGTCTGAGACTCTTAAATCCCCTAGTTTCTGGGAGTAGTTTTGGCTGACCTCTCTCAGCCAGGACCTTCCTCTGGGATTTACCCCCAGGCACTGAGAGCTGATACACTCACAATTACATCCCCACCCCTTATTCAATGTTTGACTGCTGAGGAGGTATAAATGTTTTTTTTTCCTTTGCAGCAAGTTGGGATAATTCTTTACTAACAGCCTCGCACCAGAGTTAGTGAGAAAGGTGGATCTGCTAAGACCTTAATTCTGACTGCTTGCCTCTGCCCAGTCGGGTTTCCTTCACTCCTCTGTGGGTGTTAATTCCAAGGATATTAACTAGTAAAGTTCCTACAAGTGCATGTCTGTCCCAAAGTCTGTTTCTGGAGAGCCATAGCTAAAACAGTGGTCAAAAGTGAACTCTCTCCAAATTGGCAAGAAGGATTCAGCCATAAGAACTATCTATAATAACCCAAATCCCAAAACCAAACCAAACCAAACATTTCTAGATAGGAGGAGTGAGTTTTATCTTTTTTCTAGAATCATTATCCGACTCAGAATAACCCAAATCATACCTCTTTTTCCTAACTAAGGAAAGTCAAATATGGTTTCCAAGTTTTGGAGCCTTATTACACTTGAAAAGTTATACCCATATGAATTTTGAACAAGAATGATATATTTTTTCAACACCATACTTGAATCAATTATAGACAGAAAGCAAATCATTTGAAGATTTCAGGTCATGTTTATTGAGGGATTAATGTGTTACATGTTCATGATATAGTTTGTTAACTGGACAATAGTGGTCATTATCTAAAGAAATTCTTCATTAGTGAGATTTCAATGATCTAAGAGTACTTAAATGAGAATCAATATTTCTAATCTCTTTCAAAGCATGCTAGCAAAGATCTTCACATTAGAATTCAATACAAATACACATCTGAAGTATCTATATTTTAAAAATTTGATTCTTAACCTGCATCAGAGACAATCTTGAACATAAAGTTAGGGGAACATTTATTAAGTAAAAAGATTTTTTTTTTACTAGCCAGACTGCCAACAGTCTTATTACTATTATCACCTTTAATTATATAAATAATTTGTTCTGATATCCAGGGTCTTGATAATGTGGCCAATTGGAATGTCAGCCACATAGTTACATAGCTGTCTCAGTTTAATCTCTACCAGACTGGGCTATCTCCTTACTATCAAAGTGGTTATTTTCACAAAAGTATAATGTCTAGATTAGGCAGGCATTTGGTTTGAGCAAAACCTTTTATTACTACTTAAGAGATAGCACCATGGGAATGAGTTTAAACTTGAGAAATAGGTTTAAAATGAACATTCATTGATTTATCTGAAATACAAGTTTCAGAGAAATATAAACAGATACTATCATATCTGAAATAAGCATTGCTACAGATATAGAATGAATTCGCTAGCAATGTTTCTTAGAGAAACTGACATGAATACATACAAGTATACATATGTGGATAGATATGGATATCATATACTAAACTTATTAAGCTGTTTACTCTAGTGGTCTTCATTCCTTTTGACCAGGCTATCTCTAATCCACTTCTTGTCTTCCTTCTCCCCATTCTCTACATAAGTATTTATTTTTCATTCTATCTTATTCACCAACCAGGAAACTCTTCATATGTTTGTATAATATGTAACTAAACAATGTATCTAAATCTAATCTGAGTTCTGCAAACTACAACTTGTGTGATGGCCACCCCTTTTTATAAATAAAGATTTATTAGAATATATAATACTCATTTTTATATACTATTTATGACCATTTTTGTCCCACAACAGCAGAGTTGAGTAGTTGTGTAACAAACTATGACCCACAAGCCTAAAATATTACTATCTGGCTGTTTAAGAAGAAGTTTGCTGACCCCTGACATATATATCTCTTATTAGTCATCTTCTGTTGTGTAACTAATCATCCTGAAACTTCATAGACTAAAACAGCAGTCCTTTATTTGCTATCTTGGCAATGTAGGCTGACTACATCTAGAAAGTTCTGCCACAAGTCTCCTCTAGGCCCACTCACTCAGCTGGTTGCTCAGCAAGGAGTCAATAGTCCAAGAGGGGCTCACTCTTGTGTCTAGTGGTTGGTGGTGACTATCAGCTGAGACTTCTCTCACTTGGTCTCTTACCCTTGAAAAGGCTAGCATCAATTTTCTCCCCTCAAGTTTCTATTAGGGCAGCATTTTAAGAAAACAAGAGCAGAACCTGGAAGATAGAGTCCTACATTTGGAATATCACATCCATTACATTATAATGGTCAAATAAAGCCATGAGACAAACCAAATTGGAAAGGGTTGTAAAAATTAACTATTTTGTACTGGGAACATCATAGAAATCACATTTTAAAAGCTTATCATATAGAAATTGAAGAATTTATTATTTCTCTCTCTCTCTGTCTCTCTCCTGTTCTTTGTTTCTTGTTTTTGATATTTTGTTTTTTGCATTGTACCACACTCATATAAATACCATATACCACATTTTTTGGGCAAATTCAGGAAATGAAATGTTCCTTATAGAAATGCTTTCCTTCCTGGAAAAGGAAAGGACTTCAAAAAAAAAAATCTATGAAAACTTGGAAATATTCATGATAGAACATTTTCACTTCTCTGGCATTTTATCCTATCTTCCTATATAGAATATGTTGATTATAACTTAACCTACATTCATGAAAAAATGCATAGTTGTCATTCTCTAGTGTCATTTATATATAGGCTTCTAATATAGCAATGGCCCCAGGGATTATTGATGGATCTAGTTGTATGAAACAGTTGCCCCTAAACCAATTGATTAAATTGTTCTTTTTAAATTCTATGATTGTTTAGCAAGATCCTCAGATATTATTTTCTTGTTCTAATTTTATGTTTCCAGGCATTGGCTGGAAAATTACATTTAAAATAATGTTAGGATTGTATCTAATACAAAAATATATAGTTTAAAACAATTTTTATAGTTTATGGTCAAGTTGGTTTCCATAAAATACCCAGTGCTCATCCCCACAAGTGCCCTCCTCCATGCCCATAACCTCCCTTCCCCTTTCCCCCACCACCCCCTTTAGCCCTCAGTTTGTTTTCAGTATTCAAGAGTCTCTCATGGGGCGCTTGGGTGGCTCAGTCGGTTAAGCATCAACTTTGGCTCAGGTCATGATCTCACAGGTTCATGGGTTCTAGCCCTGCGTTGTTCTGACAGCTCAGAGCCTGGAGCCTGTTTCAGATTCTGTGTCTCCCTCTCTCTCTGCCCCTCCCCAACTCATGCTCTGTCTCTGTCTCAAAAATAATAATTAAACAATTTAAAAAAAAATTTTTTAAAGTCTCTCATGATTTGCTTCCCTCCCTCACCCTGTTTTCCCCCCTTCCCCTCACCTATGGTCTTCTGTTAAGTTTCTCCTGTTGCACTTATGAGTGAAAACATATGGTATCTGTCCTTCTCTGCCTGACTTATTTCACTTTTTTAATGTTTTTTTTTTTTTTGAGAAAGAGAGAGAGAGAGAGAGAGAGACAGAGCCTGAGTGGGGGAGAGGCAGAGAGAGAGAGGGAGACACAGAATCTGAAGCAAGCTCCAGGTCTGACCTTTTAGCCCAGAGCCTGATGTGAGGCTTGAACTCATGAGTCAATGCATCAGAGCCCGAGCTGAAGTTGGATGCTCAACCTACTGAGCCACCCAGGTTCCCCCCAAATAGATAGCTTTTTAAAGGAAGCCTTTCCTAAACAGTCTGTAGTTTTAATACAACTTAATTTGATTACATCACCAGGAATTCTCAGACAGGACTTTTTTCAGGTTCAGTGGCCAAGTGACCAAGTTAACAAATAGCTTGGAAAGCCTTGGGGAAAACCTTTATAAATGCAGTCTGTGGTCTGTATGTCTATGCCCTTCCTCACCACATAAACAAAATTCCTATGTTGAAATCCTAATGTTCAGTGTGATAGCATCAGGAGGTAGGACCTTTGGGAAGTGATTAGGTCATTGGGATAGACCCCTTGGGAATGAGATTAATGCTCTTATAAAAGAGGCTTCTTCCACTGTGTGAGGAGAAGCAAGAAGTCAACAAGTCTCCAACCCAAGAGAGGGCCTTCAGCAGAACCTGACTGTGCGGGCACCCAGATCTTGGACTTCTAGCTTCCAGAAGAGAAATACATTTCTGTTCTGAGCCACCCAGTCTATGGTAGTTTATAACAGTCCATATAAAGAAAATAAGTATTAGTGATGCTTTGGAAATTGTACTAGCTCTCTCTATCTCCTTACACACATATTTTATGTGATAAAATCTTGTTTATCAAGTAACCTCTAATCTTTACATACTAGTATTGGTGAAGCTTTTTTAGCAAAACGTATGAAAAAACCAGGATTTCATTTTGGTCTTCATGTGTTTGTGTGATAGTTATGGTATTCAAAATTGTGGTTTTAGCTAGTTGTCAATATATTAACATTTATAGATTTTACATAAGAAATCTAGATATCTGACTTATCTAATGTTAGAAGATCTGGCAATGATGGTTCTGTTTTCCCAACTGACAATCATCCAGAAAAGCTGGAAAATTGTTGATGCATTTCACCAAGCAACATTCTCTGGTTCACTGCCCTTCCCTACAACCCACGTCCTCTCATTCTGTTGCCCATCCTACCCATGTGGCATTTGAGTCTGAGAGCCCAGTTTTATATTAACCTTTCCTTGGATCTGCATTTTTCCTCACTAAAACTGGGTTTATTTACTCATATCAATGCCCTAGAAATTCATGTCCTGTGGGGCTCCTCTGACTCTTTTTGCACATAGTTAAGATCAATTCTTAAAATGCCAGCCTTTTTGCTGGTGTTGATTTCCTGTTTCTTTGACTTACATGGTCTAATGTTTGTTCCTTTGCACCTATACGTTGCATTGCATCATGCTGATGAAAAAGAGATTTTTCTCAGTCTATTTAGACAAGCAATTTTTGATTGTGTGCGTGTGTGTTACTTTGGCCCATATTTTAACTTCTGCTTGATTTAGTTTCCCATGTATGCTGGGTACAGTAACTTAGGACATTAGAGGTGTTTTGTTTGTTTGTTTGTTTGTTTTAACCAGGAATCTCAATCTTTGACAACTGGTACATTCGCAGGAAAATCTAAAGGTCTGAAGTTTTCCTCTCCTCTAAGGAGTACCCATACCTTCATGGAAATGACAATATACTACCTACTCACAAAAGTTTTCACATATTAATAATTGCCTACTCAGGAATCATACTCACTAAAGGGACCATACCCTAAGAAATTCATTCAGATGGCCTGTTCAGACATTTAAACCCCAGTGAATCTTCTCTGCTCACTTTCTTTCTCCATCTAGCAGGCACCCCACACTTCTAAATTCTCATCATACTCCCAGGAATGAATGGAAATATAATATAGTGTTAAAATTATAACTAGGGGCTCCTGGATGGCTCAGTCAGTTGAACATCTGACTCTTGATTTCTACTCAGGTCCTGATTCAAGGGTTGTGGGATGGGGCCCCACAAAGAGCTCTGCAGTGAACAGGCAGCCTACTTAAAATTCTCTCTCTCTCCCTCTGCCCCTTTCCCCCATTCATGTTCTCTAAGATAATAATAAAAAAATAATAATTCATTATCATGAATGTAATGTCTCCTGAGTATGACTAAAATTCCATCCCTTTCCTTCCCCACTACTACCATATTATTATACAAAAATGGTGTTTTAGGTTGCATGCAATTCTTTAGGAACCCTTACCTCTTGTGGGTCAGGAGTTGCTTTGTAAGTATAGGTGGTTTTGCGGTTAGAACAGTGCAGAATAAAAGCAAATGTGACTGACTTTTTAAAGCACAGTTACTCAGACAGATATACTTAATATTTGTATTAATCAGTCTTAGAAAACCAAATGTACTAGAAAGACATGACCGAGAAATGATGTATATGTCATATCAGACGGTCCCAAATTTTCTTGGTTCACAGCATGCTTAGTGACTTAGTAATATTTTTAAGAAGTAATGATTATTGGGGATCCTGGATGGCTCAGTCAGTTAAGCATCTGACTTTGGCTCAGGTCATGATTTCCCAGTTTGTGGGTTTGAGCCCTACGTTGGGCTCCGTACTGATAGCTCAGAGCCTGAAGCCTGCTTCAGATCCTATGTCCCACTCTTCCTACTCCTGCTCCTACCCCTCATATTTTCTTCTCTGATAAATAAATACACATAAAAATTAAAAAAATAAAATAAGTAATGATTGTCTATGTCCTAACAACCTGTTGAGCATTGTGCCACTTCTCAAGAGTTGGAATCAGATGACACCCTACCCTTCATTTCCTGTTTCATGTTGATTTTCACATGGTACCTGCTGTTTGTCAGAGCCAATGCCCAAAAGCCAGTTCATGAAAGATAGGACATGGTTAAAAGGAATGAGCTGAGACTAAACTACAGGTACCTCTCACTTTTTGCAAGTTCATGTTCTGCTGCTTTGCTTTTAGGAAAGACCTCCATTACTACCTGTTTTCTCTAACCAAGGATTTTCACTTCTACCAAAAAAAAAAAGGTGAAAAGCAAGAATAGTGTTTAGTGTTTGCTTTGCAGTGAGGGGCTATAGTGGCAGGGGATGGGGTGGGTGAGCCACATGGGAGGTTCTGCCAAGCTCTTTCCCTGGATCTACATTGAGCATCTCAACTCTAAGCTGCCGTAGCTTAGAACGATGTCTCTCAACATGTTTGCTGAGAGATTGTATTCATTTTGTATGTTCATAAGCAGGATATTAGCATCTTCTACTGATGTTTGGTATCAGAAAAGCCTAACAGAGGTTACTTTTCGGTTCTGGGAACACTCAAAAAGTTTGTCCACATAAATCAATGGTAACTCTTGCTTTGCTTTATGCCATTGTGGCTAATGAACGATTTCATAGGAATAGCCAACTTTTGGATAGTGAAGGAAACCTATATCTTCCTGTAAAGTTTGCACAGTGTCTGAGTAAGTTCACTCTGGCACCCTAGGGTACTTTGACATATAGTTTGGGAACTATGGGTCTAGGTGTTGAAAAAGTACATATGTTTACATCTGTGTGCCTTGGGTGGTTTTGTGAGTAATTTTGCACTTTAGATATTTAACTTATAGAAACTTTGTGTCTTCCTGGCCTTTCAAAGATAAATAGCTCACCAGCAATCATTAGGTAAAGTCTCTTCACCTAAGCTGTGAAAAAGACAAGGCTCAGAAAGTTTAGTGGCCTTGCCCACCTTCATATTTTTCAAATTTTATTATTGTGCCACTTAAAGGTACTATATGTAAGATACCTTACAGTTTGGAAATGTCATGTGACTGCTTTTATAATGTAGCATTAATGGACCACAGTCTAATCTTAGTTAAAACACAGAAATGAGTTGATGACGGTTAATTTCCATTACTTACATGTGTTTTATTGCACATATTGTTTGGTTAGAAATGCAGAATTCCCTGCAGCAAAAAGGAGCAGTATCCTGAATAGACCTCACTTGTGTTTAACATTTCCCAGTGCTGGATAGTCTTGAGTCAAAAGTCAGACCTCCAGGACAATGACCTGTCATGCCTGTAGAGCAAGCAGTGGCTCCTACTCCAACTAACTCACCCTCCCATTGTTCCCAAAGTCCATTTGCTTATGCACTTCCTCCTACTGCCAGGAAGGATATGTTCCTTTTATCTAAATCCATCCTTTTTCTAAGGTGCACTTTAAATTCCATTGATTTTTCTTTCCTCTGATGACATCATTCTCACTAGAATCCCCACACTTATTTAAGCCCTATTACACACATCACCCACACCGCTCCCAGAATTTGCTAACTTGGGTGCGACAGAAAGGCATAATTAAACAATTCATTTCAATTGTTTACTTTAAATACACAGGAAATTGATTTCAATCCATCACCTGATTACCATTTTGTCCATAAATTTGCATCATGAAGGACCAAATCTACAGAAATATTTGGGTCACGTACGTGAACAAAATCTTCAAATTTATTGCACAGGGATCTACTTTAGAGGTCAGCAAACCACAGTTCAAGAGCCAAATGTGCTTGTTGCCTGTGTTTGTATGGCTTGTTAGCTAAGAAATGTTTTTATGATTTTAAATGGTTACGTTTTAAATAAGGCATATAGATACTATGTAATAGCCCCATTTTTGCTTTTTGATACTCTAAGCTTAAATGCTTGCTGTCTGATCTTTTACAGAAAATACTTGCAAAACTTTGGTATATTTATTTCTGTGCCCATTTTAATGTTGTTTGTCACTGTTAGCTAAGTATAACTAGTTAAGCCAAATTAATTGCTTAGGTGATTCAACTACACTTGAATTCCAATAATCAAATTTTGTTAACTTTAATAAATACTCACAGAGCTTCTATTTCAAAATAGGCATTGTGCTAGGTCCAGGGGATGTAAAATTTAATAAGACAGGAAGCTCACAATTTAATCAAACCTCCTCATTTTACTCAAGTATCTCCTTTACGTTTCATTCTATGTATTGCAATTGAAGTAGTTTACCACCTGTTGTAAGTCACAGTCTTGAAGATTGCCTTTTAACTCTTATAATCAATGAGAAAATTTGCCAAAGGTTGAAAACTAATTTTTCTTTCTCACAAGACATATACCCAATCCACATATTTGGCTCCTTATATCATTTTCAGTCAATTCACACTAGAAATTGAATAACATCCACAAATCTTTTGTTGCAGTAAAGCATAACCATAAAGGTCAACAGCTGTCATGTTTTTAAATCTAAATAGAATAAACCTAGTTAAATGACATGTACTTGATTTTAATTGGCACATCACTATGTAAAATAAGTGATTAAACCTACTATATGAACATTTTCCCCTTTTCATTTAACAAAAACATGAACTCCATCATTCACAATTTACTTCTTAATACTTCTAAGTTATCTGACACCCCTAAAACATCCTTAAAACACTAGGTAAGTCTCAAAGTATACTACTCAGCTTTAAAAGAAGGCACAATGTAACATATGTGACATTTTTATCCCTAAATTACCTATTCAGCTTCCTAAAATATCTTTGAAAATGTATATTTTATGAACACAAAGCAGAATTTCCCTAGTATTAGAAAATTAAAAAGAAAAAGATGATCTATTTAAAGTAGTTCACAAATGTGTCCACACAGAGCCAAGACACATACACATTCATAAAGGTCAAGAAATTCACTTAGTAGAACAATGAACCTATTAGGTGACATATTATGCATTTCCCTGAAGTTTACACTTCTTTAGAATTCTATTTTATAAATATAGTTAATGTTCCAGAACTCATGGGCCAAAAGAATCCTTGTTTCAGCCTTGTCTTTTACCCAGAAAGGCTGCTGTGATTCACCCAACAAATATTTTTTTGGTGTATACTGTTTCCTAGACAGTATGTGATATGAAAGTATCACTGTTTCTCCAAATTTGGTTTCCCTCTAAAGCAAACTAAGTAAACTGTGAATAACTATCCACTTTAAAGTCTGGATTAAACATAGAAAGTTTCATTTTTAATGTTAATTGTCCTTTATAATAGGCAAATAATAATGTAGTTCTTCACTATGGTATATTCTTTTTTCTGAATGTTAATTTTTTTCTTCTTGAGAGAGAGAGAGAGAGAGAGAGAGAGAGAGAGCACCCTGGTGTAAGCAGAGGAGGAGCAGAGAGAGGGAGAAAATCCCAAGCAGGCTCAGCATTCACATTGCACTTGGACATGGGTCTCCATCTCACAAACCATGTAATCATGACTTGAACAGTAATCATGAGTCGGATGCCCAATTGACTGAGCCACAAAGGAACCCCTGATAAGTGATTTTTTAATTACCTTGGTCTGAATGTAGGAAAACCAATGCTCTGCAGGTTAAACCGGATGCACAGGTTTTGTTTCCCATTTTGAAGGCTCTTCTGGAAGAATGGGAGTGTGATGGAAAGAAATTCTTCAGCAGCTTTACTAAAAAGCTCAGTATGGCTGTTCTATCTGTATCCCGTGAAAGTCAAAGGCTGCCTTCTTCCAATTCTTCGTTTGCTTCTGGAATTGCTATTCTTGAGGTGGGTGAATTGGTTTATTGTGTAGCTCCAGAATTTTTATTCTGTTGGAAAGGTCTCTAATAACTCTCGCTTCATTTTCATTTTATTTTTAAATTATTATTATTTTATTTTAGAGAGAGTGCAAGTGTGAGGGGGCAGAGAGGGAAAGAGAGAATGCCAAGCAGACTCTGCGCTGTCAGTGCAGAGCTGGATGCTGGACTCCATCTTATAATCATGAGATCCTGATGGGAGCCTATATGAAGAGTCAGACACTTAACTGACTGGGTCACCCAGGTGCTCCTAGTATGTTCTTTATATTAGTCACATTGACATATAACTCATCGTTGATATTTACAGCAGTGTTTGGTGATCTGTGATGCATACCATTATGTATATGTGACTCAGCCACATTAGCTGATTCAAATGGAACACAATTTTATGTAACTCTTTCTCTTTGTGTGGTCTCCCAGTAACATTTTCCATAGGTTTTCTACTTCTTCTCCAAGGTGGGTTTTTATTTATCTTGGTTTGTTTCACTGAATTCCAGCTAGACTTTTACCTTACCTCTATAATTTTTCCTGATTTTTATCTTCCAGCCTTTTATTCTAATGGGTGGTAAGAAGCCCCTGAGGCAATGCAGAGCCAGGTAACTTCTGCTGAAGGAAAGACAGTTTCAACAACTACAACTGTATTTCAGGTTCATCTCAGTTTTGAATTTTTTTTTTTTTTTACTGTCCACTACATATGTGCCTAAAAGTCCATTAAGTAATTACTTAATCAACTTGTTTTTTTAGTGACGATGACAAAATATAGTTTCATAGCACTTTATGAGTTATAAAGCACTTTTACATCCATTATTCTATTTGGTTTTCTCTTAAAGTGAAAAGTTATCCAGTATTGTTATTATTGTTACCATTTTTCCAAAGGACAATATGAGGTCAAGTGGCCCCCACTGCATTTTCTAATATGACACAGCTAGTACATCCTAGAATGAAATTTAATCTTTCTTTTTTATTTCAGAGAGGAGAGAGAAAGAGAGAGAGAGAGAGAGAGAGAGAGAGAGAGAGAGAGAGAGAGAGAGAGAGAGAATCTTAAGTAGATTCCATGCTCAGTGCAGAGCCTGAGGTAGGGCTCAATCCCAGGACCCTAGGATCGTGACCTGAGCCAAAATCAAGAATTAGATTCTCAACTGATTGAGCCACCCAGATATCTCTCAAATCTCCTTATTTCAAGTGCTGTGTTACTTCTCCCCATTTTATCATGCCTCTCTCTTCACATTATTTATTGAAATCAAGTACTGAAGACAAAAACGAGTACCAGATAGGGTGGGGCATGTAAAGTATAACTCTTGAGACCTAAAGACAGACCTAAAAAGGTAAGTGTTTCTCTAACATGAACTGGTACATTAAAAATAAGCATTAGAAACAAACAACCCTTAGTAGAATAGGAAAAAGAAATAATACATCCTGCTGAGTAATCAGGGGAAGGACAAGATACAAGAGGAGATATAAACTAGCTCTTTAAAACTGGATGGGATGTTTATGTTAAAAAAGAGTGGCAGAACCATTGTGGAAATGAGTAATAAAATGAACAAATTAGTGAGGTGATAATGCATGAATCATATGGTAATAGACACAAATTGTTTGCAAAGTGAGTTATTTAGTATTAATTTGGATTGTATTCAAGAATATAGTCTGGAGTAAAACAGAGAGAGTCTACCATCTATTCACATGAGAAATAGTACAAATTATTTAAGCTTTCTTGGTTTAATTTCTTTATTTGAAAACTTAATAGGGGTGCTGAGGTGGCTCAGTCAGTTAAGCATCAGACTTTTGATCTCAGCTCAGGTCTTGATCTCAGGGTTGTGAGTTCAAATCCCATGTTGCGCTCTACACTGGCTTGGAGCCTACTTCAAAAAAAATGTGTGTGTGTAAAGCAGACAAGTCTCAGGCTGCTGAAGTGATTAAAATATATAAAAGGAGTAGATTTAGTAGACTGTCTGGTATGCACTCAACGGTGTTAATAGTAGTATCTCTGGGTCCCTGGATTCAGGATCACTATTTAATGGTGTTGCCTAGAAAAATCTCAGAACACCAACGTGACTGTTTTGAGTTTATATTAATAACAGTGTGTTTTCTCAGTACTGGATGACAAATAAGCTAAGACACCAGGTAACAAACTGCAGAGTCAGGGGGGCTGCATGTACAGTGGTCCCTCTTATGCCCTGGGAGTATATTCTAAGATCTCCCAGTGGATGTCTGAAACCATACATAGTACCGAACCCCGTATACACTGTGATTTTTTTCCTGTACATACACACCTATGAGAGAGTTTAATTTAGAAATTAGGCAAAGTAAGAGGCGCCTGGGTAGCTCAGTTGGTTGAGCGTCTGACTTTGGCTCAGGTCATGATCTCATGGCTTGTGGGTTTGAGCTCCGCATCAGGCTCTGTGCTGACAGCTCAGAACCTGGAGCCTGTCTTTGGATTCTGTGTCTCCCTCTCTCTCTGACTCTCCCCTGCTCATGCTGTCTCTCTCTCCCTCTCTCAAAAATAAATAAAAACTTAAAAAATGTAAGAAATTAGGCAAAGACATGAACAATAACAGTAAAATACAATAATTATAGAAATATACTGTTATATACATATATTATACAATAATATACTGTTATATGAGGGTGGTCTCTCTCTCTCTCAAAATATCTTACTGCCCTATATTCACCCTTCTTGTGATGACCTGAGATGATAAAAATGCCTAAGTAACGAGGTGAATGACACAGGTACTGTGACATCAGCATCAGGCTTACTATTGACCTTTTGAGAATTCATCAGAGGAGGATCATGTGCTTTGAAAGGCAGTCTATGGGAGGAATGAAACTGTAGAGAAAGAATTTACAGATAAAGGAGGACTTCTCTACACTTTGAAGAGAGAAACAGAACTGAGCTGCGGGGCAAATTAAAACAAAAGAAAGGGGCACCTGGGTGGCTTACTAGGTTAACGGTACAGCTTCAGCTCAGGTCATGATCTCAGGGTTTGTGGTTTCAAGCCCTGCATTGGGCTCTGTGCTGACAGCTCAGAGCCTGAAGCCTGCTTTGGATTCTGTGCCTCCCTCTCTCTCTGGCCCTCCCATGCTCACACTGTCTGTCTGTCTCTCTCTCTTTCTCAAAAATAAATAAATATTTAAAAAAAAGAAAATCTTTCCCAGAGCAAAGTACAACTACAAACAGGTTTTATTTTTTTATTTGTAATTCCTGCCTCTCTACTACATCGTTCATAAAGATAATTTCAAAGCAAAATTGAACAAGGCTTCTGATGAAAAGTGGCAGAAGTAAGTCATTTTTATTCTACTCCTTCCCTTAAGTCTCACTGAACAAATATAGACACATGGGGGGCTTAGAGGGGACACATTATTTTCCTTCAAAGTGCTAAGAAAGGACCCTAACTGAAAACCCAACATTAAAAATATCTGCGTCATACACTGTAATTTGGTGGCTTAGAGCTGATACTTATTTCTTTAGACTTTGGGTAACTGCAGACTTCTCTAAAAGACAGTAAGATGGTCTTGATAAGGTGGTTCAAAGTTCTTTGTGAAGAGTGTTGACGAACTCCAGAAGTGTGCATGGCTTGAGGGAGGAGGAGAGAGTGGCCCTGTGTAGACCCAAAGACACAAGGTAGAACAGGAGAGGAACACCTAACATGGGTCCCTGCTGAGATGTCACCGGACTGTCTCCTTTTCTGCTTCCTAGCACAGGAAGGTGGCGGGACATGAGAGACTACGAATGGAGGGGGGGCAGAGATCATCTGACTGCGCCATAGGACCTCACTGTGAGCTGCAGTTTTGCCCTAAAAGCCAAACGCTGAACAGAGAGATGTCCCTAAATCAGAAGTCATAATAGATTTTGTGCCAGGGGGTTTGAAACAACAAACCTGTATGGAACTTGTAGCTTGTTACAAGGCAAGTGCCTCCCTCCCCCACTTTGCTCAGCCCTCTATTCATCTTCAGGTAGCTACTCCAGGTGGCGTTCACTACCATCCCATCCCATGCTGAGAGAAATCAGCAAGAGACCCCGGCACTGCAAATTTTAAATATGTGTAGAGTTGTGTTCAGAATGTCATTTAATGAATGCCAGCGAAGGTTACCTCTGGGTGAGTAGAATTCTTCTTTGTACTTTTATGTCTTACTTACATTTTTACAAAATGAGATGTAAATATTTGGCAAATGGATGAGGAAATGAAATATAATACACAATGTAATACCAAAGAAGAGAAAACAAAGGGGTACTGACTGTGGAGCACAAGGTGAGTACCAAGAAAAATTAGAACAATGAAAACAAGAGGAATGATCCACTGATTCATTTTTCTGAGCAGTCCCTGTGATGTCGCAGGTCCTGAGCTAGTCGGTGGAATCAGAATGAAAGGCAAGGGTCACACAGTCTAGATTAGGAGACAGGCCAGGAAAGCAATGGTTTGTTTCAACTGGGTAAGGATTTCGTTTGGGTTTAAAACCTGTTTCTGAACCTTTAAGTGTTGCCTACTTTCTCGGGCACTCCCCTGGTGAGGGGACACATAAAGTGAAATGGGGGTACTTAACCAACACTACCCTTCTGTTGGCTCTTTTTTTTTAATTTTTAAAGTGTTTTTTATTTATTTTTGAGAGACAGAGTGAGTAGGGGAGGGTCAGAGAGAGAGGGAGACACAGAATCTGAAGCAGGCTCCAGGCCCGGAGCTAGCTGTCAGCACAGAGCCTGACGCGGGGCTTGAACCCACAAACCATGAGATCATGACCTGAGCGGAACCCCGAGGCTTAACCAGTTGAACCACTCAGGTGCCCCCTGTTGGCTCTTGCTTCTGCTCTGTGTTCCTCTGACATAGGCAGGAAGCTATGAGGCTGTACAAGACTAGTGCAGACAGAAGTAGCAGCATAGGGATGGGTGAAGGAAGGAAGCTGAAGGCGACAACTGAATGGTGGCTCTGATTAATACTATTGTTTATTTTTACTATTATTATTGTTTTATGTCGTTGGCATAGGAAGAAAAGTCTTTTTCCAGAGTGTGATAGAGAAGGTAGTTGATGAGATTTTTTGGAGGGTGACGGTGGGGTTCCCGGGGGTTTGGAGCTGAGGGCCAAGAAAGGATTCTTGAAGAATTTTTTTTTTTTTTTGGGTGCAAAAGGGTGATTTTCATGATTTCGCACTTCTGGGACCCTGAGGGACAGGTCTTATACTGTGGAGTTGGGGGTGGGGGATGGAGGATAAAGTCCTGGGTAAGTTTCCAGTGAGATTTTCATGTGCTAAAGACTCACAGGTACTGGAGGCAGAGCTAATGTCAAGCTAAGGTTGTTTTTCCCTCTAGCAAAGCATTAACATTAAGACAGTAGAGAGTTTCTGGAGAAACATTTTACTCTACCAGCCTCAAGTATTTGTCAAAGGGCTGCAGGGTATAAAGGAAATTTAGTTCTATCTGGCATTTCCTTCTGCCTTTGTTTCCCACATCACTATGGAGGGGTGATGGAGACTTAGGGCCTGCAGGCCTATGATCTCTACCAGTTAACCGTTTGTTTTCCCCCTTTGCTTTGCTCTTGGGCAGCCAGGAGTGCCAAGGAATATCACACAGATCCCGCCTGGTTGGAGGAAGGGGGTGAGGAGGGGGGTGTTCATGGCCTGTCCGCTTGCCCTTGGCTCCTTATCAGTAGTGAGAAAGGGACTTCAGTGATGAGAATCTGAAATGAGAGTTTGGACAGTGACAGGAGATGTTAATCAGGGACATATATAACTCCTGCCCAACTAATACTGGATCTCATACATTTCCAGTTGCATGTTCACATAATGGCTATACAATATTTTTCTAGCAATGATCAGTAATATAGAAGTCAAAAGGGAAAATACAACTAGATTAGATTATTGCTTTTTCTAAAAACAATATTTATTTTGAGAGAGAGAGAAAAAATCCCAAGTAGACTCTGCACTGTCAGCACAGAGCCCCACATGAGGCTTGAACCCAAACTGTGAAATCATAACCTAAGCTGAAACCAAAAGTTGGACACTTAACCAACGGAGCCAACCAGGTGCCCACAGTTTGGGCTATTTTGGCCATGTGTAAAAATTACAAGAAGACAATGCCAGTTTTAATCATAGAAAGAAATGGTTATTTTTTCATGATTGTGATGTTTACCCATAAAGTCGAGGTAATGACTTGGTTTCAGAAAAAACAAGGAGGCAGAAGGTAGTGAACTGAGAACTTGAGAAAACAGGAAGAAAGAAAAAAGAGGAAATCAGAGTCTGGCAGTTTTGAGGAGGTGTGAGGATGGCATATCAGAATTTAAAACATAAGAGGAGGAGGAGGTCTGAGTAATGACAGTTTTCTGGGGTGTTACTCTGGGGCTGCTGAGGAGCTGAAACAGGAGAGTAGTAATGAGTATGGAAGTCTACGGTGGGCAGGAATTCAGATAATGCTAGAATTGAGATTGTTTTTCTTAGTTAGTTTTGGCTAAAAGTACACTCCACATTTCACTGATCATTCAGTAGAAAAACAATACAAAACAAACATAAACCCTGCGCTATATGTGTTGTTTTTGATTCCTTATGGAAGTTCTCCAAGTAGCACCATTTTTGATTTTCTGAAACAATTCTCAAAGTAACATTTTAGTAATTGTGAAGAAATTCAGATTGAATACGTTTTTCAAAGTGGGCTCCCCATCTAACAGCATCAGTGTCACCTAAAATCTTGTTGAAAATAAATATTCTCAGGCCATTTACTAAGCAGAAACACAGCATTCTGTGGTTTAAGCAGACTTCCAAGTGATCCCGATACTTGCTTGAGTTTCAGGACCACTGCTAAAGAGGTTATTTACACTAATTTATCGAATCTTTTTTTTTTTTTTGACACCTAACATTTTCCACCAGTCTTTGTTATTCATCCCTTCCTTCGGTACCTAAAAACATCAAAATGTTACAAATTTAACACCCAGTGTATTTAGCTGGGTATCCCCGTTTGGCAGATGCTTCTTTTCTATTTTTTTTTAATGTTTTTTATTTATTTTTGTGAGACAGAGAGAGACAGCGCAAGAAGAGGAGGGGCAGAGAGAGAGGGAGATAAAGAATCTGAAGCATGATGCAGGGCTTGAACCCACAAACTGGGAGATTATGACCTGAGCTGAAGTCAGCTGCTTAACCCACTGAGCTACCCAGGCTTCCCTGGCAAATACTTCTTTTAACCATGATAGATCAAACTTGTTTACTATAAGATTGATGGCGGCACCAGGCGAGCATGCGACCAAAATAAATAAAATACATTAAACTCAATTTGGAACACACAGAGTGCTTATTGGCTGAGAACATTGGCCCTGTGACTGACTGGCTAATATTCGTGGGATTAGAATATGTCACATACTCTGCAGTGTGGGCTGCCAGGGGTTAAGATCACAGTTTGGACGATAGCATCAGGTAAGATATTTTAGCTGTCTATAAAACATATTTTATAAAATATTTTGAATATAATCAGCACTGTAATGAGCCAAGATAAGAAGGGCTGATTTAAATGGGATATGGATATGTTTCTTGGAGGAGCACTTTTTTTTTAGATGGAGGTTGGGGGGAAACACTGAGATTTCCTACCATATGTCTTAATGGCATTGGCCAATATTCAGGTTGCATCTACTTTAGATTTTTCAATTTAAAATTCAGCTTTTTGAGAACAATTATTATATTAGAATGTTTCTTTTTAACTATGTGTTTTCTAAATATAGTACCACAAATTCATTTATTCAGATTAGAGTAATTTATTATAATTTGGAAATGACTGGATTGCAATTAACATTTCTATTCTTTTTGAAAAAGAGTTTTCCAAACATATTCATGTTTAAGGTGAATTATTTAACCTGCTCCAGCAAATGGCATGCTTTCAGTTGTCATAACAGAATGGATGTGAATACATACACATACTCAAAATTACATATGGAGGAAATCAAGGTATCCTATCTAGAACATGCCCTTCCTTGATAAGCTAATTAGAAATTGTTGTTATGAATGTATTCTCAGCCTCTTTCTTTAAGTCTCATCTATGTAGATTAGAATAAAACTATCTTTAAAAACCATTAAAATATTTTATTTTTTATTTTTATTTAAAAAAAGTTTTTTTTAATGTTTTATTTATTTTTGATACAGAGAGAGACAGAGCATGAGAGGGGGAGGGGCAGAGAAAGAAGGAGACACAGAATCTGAAGCAGGCTCCAGGCTCTGAGCTAGCTGTCAGCACAGAGCCTGACACAGGGCTCGAACACACGAACGTGAGATCTGACCTGAGCTGAAGTTGGAGCCTTAACCAACTGAGCCACCCAGGCGCCCCTAAAAACCATTAAAATATTTTAATCAGAATATTTTTACTTCAATCATTCTCCATTATTAATCATTATTATAACTAAAGTTGCATTATTCATATAACAACATTCCTTCCAATAGGAAGTTAGCATTTTTTTCTTTTTTAATTTAGTGCTTTTCTTCAACTTTCTGTATACCTTTTACTATTGCCAATATTTTCCTGAAATTTCCTCCAGTGAGTACATAATATTTACATATTTACTATCCTATTTTTTTCTCTTTATGCTAGGAAACTAACCCTTACTCTTCTACCTAGAAGGTATCTGAGTATAAAATTAAAGTCATAGGTTTATTGTATCCACTCAACCAGACAGCCTGATTTATATTGAATATTCATACATGCAAATGGTATATAGCTATATATATATTTATTTACATATACATATACAATTACATATTTATACAAACACACACACATGTGCACAGAGAGGGAATGAAAGAGGAGAGAACAGAAGGGAAGGAGGAGGTAAAGGAGAGATAGAAGGGATTGGTTGAGTAGATAGACAAAGTAAATATTACAAAAGAGCACATAAAACAAATCAAGTAAATTTTTTACTCCTTGGGCAAACTATTGGCTCAAATAAATAAACAAATAATAAATCATAGGTAAATGTAGACTGTACTTTTAGGATGTTATTCATTTCAGGTAGCCTTAGCCCCGTTGCAAACTCATCCAAGAGATAAGCTAAGAGACAGCGTTGTCTCCATTACCATACTCTGTGCTATGTGCTCGCCTCAGAATAAATGTTGCACCCAACTGAACATCAGTGTGGTGCAAAAACAGAACTTTTTCTCAAGGATGTAACCTGCAGCTCTGTAACCAGGAAGAATAAAAATAAACTCTTTTCTTAGAAGTGCTAATCCATTTTTCTGAGGCTGTGTTGTCTAACAGTGCATTTAGGTATGCTTGAAATCGTGAGCCCTCTGGGGGAATATCAGCCCCACACAACTTGAGGCAATCATTATTACAACGGAAGCAGCTCTCTGGGTCCAACATATGGACCACAAACTGGCAGAAAGCCCGAGTTCTCCGAGGAAGGACGCCAGTGCCCCTCTATCGTTTCCTTAGCTGTTGGGAGAGATTTCAGCTCTTCAGCACTTTCCCTTCCTGACCAGCTTTTCCCAAGATAAATCTTAGCTAGCACCATATGTTTCAAGAATAAAAAAAACAGCTTCTGAATTATTACCGCATAGTGTACTCTTGCCCAGGAAATTCAAGCTGCTTAGGCACTATAATCATAGCACCAGGCAGAACTTGAGAGAGCAGTGAACCTGATTTCACAACCCTTTGTCAAACAACACTTGTCCATAAAGTATAGGACTCCTTGGGATTTCCCTGAGATAAGAGAAAATGTTGCCAATAGCCCTTAGTTATTTTGGAATCATAATCCTGGCTGAATGACCAACTGAGGTGATGTTGAGTCCACAAGTATTATTGGAGTTTGGGGAGGTCAGTATTTTCCCACAAATGCTCTTGTTGTTGTTGTTGTTATTTTTGTTGCTTTTAATTTAGAACCACTGAATGACTATAATTATCAAGAACTGTGCTAAACATTAGGGATATAAAGGCATCTAATAAGGTAAATGAGCACATCATCAAAAACTTACAAAACTGTGCAGATATATTTATAAGGATACACATGGGGTTGGACAGGTTCAAAAGAGAAGAATACCTAGATGATTCATAAAAAGATACATGAAAGAAAACAGAGTTGCATCTTAAAAGAAGTGTAGAGGTATATAGAGTGAAGAGTAGGAGAAAGGATGGGCATTTTGGGTTGAGGACATGGCATCAACAGAAACAGGGAGCAAAGAAAGACATAAAAGAGGAATAATGAGTGGTTGGATTTTTGCTTATTTGGGGGGGAAATGGTCAAGAAGGAATGGAAAAACTAATTCAGAAGATATGGACTGTGACAGCTAATAAAAATCTCGCATGCACTATGTTATTCAGACATTCAGTACAGTGAATTAGAAATGGGCACACTATTTGACACTCTGCTCATCACTATCCCTACCTATTAAATCTGGGCCAGACTTATCACTTGCTTCGTTAATAAAATATGATGAAAGTGCCCTTCTGAGACTTCCCAGGTTCTGTCCTAAGAATCGTTTCCTAGTGTGGGCCTCTAGGAATTCTTGTTTTCAAAATCCAGCCACCATGCTGTGAGGAAGCCCAACCAGCCCCATGCAGAGACTGACACAGAAATAGAAGTTCCTTCCCAACTGTGCTGGCTGAGCCCCCGGCCTATTGTCAGCACCACCATGCCAGGCCGGTAATGACCCATCCTGGCAGTAAAGGCTGCAACCACAGCTGACCAGCACCAGCTAGAGCTGCATGGAGCAGAGATGAGCCTTTGCCCAAGTTATAATTTTGAATAAAATAAAGACTTTGGAGGTTATTTGCTATGCAGCAATATAATCAACTGGAACAACCAGTCAGTATTTACTAAGTGCTTACCCTATTCTTAAAATGTAATGTTAAGGAGTTTAGACTTTAATCCTGACAGAGATTTTCTCCTTGACCAACCTCTAGCCTGACTCCTCTAATTCTACCTATTGACTGGGTCTCCACTTTGGCTTATAAAAATTGCAGACTCAATAGTTCCATCCACTCACCTCCTCCCACATTAAAGGAATTAAACAAACACTAACATAGTTTCTGGCAGCTCAAAGCCTCATCACTAGAATGACTCTAGTCTCCCTTAGAGTGCCTGCCTGAGAAAACTCAAGGGTCCTGAAAGGAGTTACTGTTTTCTTCTAGCCAACATCTGAAGATAGGCCCTAAACACCTTTTCTTTAGAGCATTTCCTAGAGGGGGGTCGACTATGAATTTTTCCCCTGTCCCTTTGATATGTATATGTATAGACTACGATTCAGGAATATCTGTCTCAAGGAGCTGACAGCCATTACTTTAAAATAGGAACATCAGAGAGGATATTGTCAGTCTCTCTTGTGTCTGGGAGGACAGAATCCTAACTTCCTTATTTGCCCACCATCAGACACGGTGAGCCTAATAAGCATTTACACAGATCAGTCCTTTGTAATTTTTCTCTTCCCTGATTCTATTGAGCCCCCAGTGCATCTCTCTTCCTACTTGCTCACTCTCTCTTTAAAATACCTGGTCACCTCTGGACTAATCAAAACTGAGTTCAGTTCATACTAGATCCTTTTACCCATTACTGATTAAAATCTGTCCTTACACTTTAGTGTCCAGCTTTGTTAACCTCTGACAATCCTAAACCAAATAGATTTCAGCTTTAAGTTACCTCCTCCTCAATGGTAGTGGCTGTCTCATAGAGTTGGATTCTAGACTTCACATGATCTAAAGCAGAGATCACTTCATGATGACTGTCAGAGGCAGAGAAGATAATTGTGGTAGCATTATAAGAACATGAGTCTGAACCTAACAGACCCCATGACTGGCTTTGTTTCCCCCTCTAAGCTAAAAGGTCTAAGGTCAGTCTCTTTGCAACCATTTGGCCATTTGGCCATTTGGCAGTCATACATTGCCCAGGGATATCCAATCAGGAAAGCCCAGCTACCTCACCCCACATTCCTAAGGGTAAGGTCTGCAGATGGGAACTTTAGATAAGACCCTGTTACCTAGTGTTAAAGTTAACCCTATAGTCACCAAACAAGACCCTGAACTCGCTCTGTAATTGGTTAATTTCAAAGATACCCTAAATGTTGTAATTGGGTCCCGCCAAAAGTAACGAACGCTCTGAACAGTGTGTATGGTTAGAGCTGCTGCCAATACTGTTGTACCATTATGATTGGGTCTCTGTACCTATGTCACCATCTCCTGTAACTCCCCCTTCCCAAACTCATAAAAGTCCTACCCCGCCTTTGTTCGGGGCTCGCTCTCAGCATGGATCCACCACGCTGGTAAAGTCTGTGAGCCCGAGTTTAGGCCCCGGCGAGCCTAAATTCATAATAAAGCCCTTTGCTTTTGCATGCGTGCTTCAGCCTCACTGGCAGTCTCTGTTTTCTGGGGGCGATAAAGAAATCTTGGGTACAACAGCATACGTGCTTACAATTTGCCAAATCTGCTGCAGTAAATGTGAAGCTTCTGAAAGTTTGTGGCTTCTTATGTTTTGTTTTTAATAACTTCCTTTGGCAGCTAAGTTTAAGACAGTTATAAGAGAAACAAACTAGAGTTAGGGAGACTAGTCCAGAAGCTATCAGTGTTTCAGGAGAGAGAAATGGAAGGCCTGGACTGGGGTGGTGGGATGGACACAGAGAGAACACAAATATGATGGGGAGGATGGAGTGCAGTAGTATCCAGTGTCACCTTCAGGTTTCGCTAGCTGGTCTCTGGGTGACTATTTGTGATGCGAAATGGAGGAGTAGCCAGCCAGCCAGCCAGTAGGTGGCAGAGAAGAACAGGATTATACAGTCTGGGATATGTTCAACCTTAGGGCCTGGGGACATGTGTCTAACTGTCAGCTAAGTGTCACATTACAAATTCAAGTCTGTAATGTAGGAAGAGGTTTTGTACAAAGAGAGAGATTATGTTATCATAACCATACAGATGGTCATTGAAAGAAAAAATGGAAGAGAGCCAAGAGTAGAGTGTGTGGATAGAGAAGTGGCAAGAAGATTGAAACCTGGCTAACACAGGAAAAATTAGAAGAAATAAAATCTGTGAGGGAAATGGAAGAAGAATGGGGTAGGACTTCCAGTAGAAGAAGGTATGGTGTCACAGAAATCCAGAATACAGATTTTTAAATAGTAACCAACACTGTCAGATGATACTAATGGTCTTGTTAGATAAGGACTGAAAAATGCTCATCGATTTCACAATTAAGAGGTCATTAGTGCCTTTAACAAGAATAATTTTAAGTTTATTTATTTATGTTGAGAAGGAGAAAGCAAGTGAACAGGGAAGGGGCAGAGTGAGGGAGAGAGAAAATCCAAAGCAGGTTCCACACTGTCAGTACAGAGCCCAATGAGGGGCTCCAACTCAGGAACTGTGTTCATGACCTGAGCTGAAGTCTGATGGTTCTTAATGGACTGAACCACCCAGGTGCCCCAACAAGAATTATTTTAATAAACTACCATAGCTACATGAATTAGCTTTTTTGGAGAACCAAATCACTTGGAGATTAAGTAGGTTAAAACAAGCCCGTTATTTAGCTCATGAAGCCACAGGTTGATAACCTTGGCTAAGTGGTTCTTCTAGTCTGGGCCAGACTTGACTAATCTCAGTTGGTCTCAGGTAAGATTGCTTATGGATCAGTAGTCAGCTGGTAGGTTCCATGGCTTGAGTGACTGGGGCATCTTCCTACATGGTTTCAAATCCTCTGGTAGTCTATCACTGGCTTGCTCAGGTGAAATTCACAGGGTTCCAAAGGTAAGCATGAATGTACTCAAAGATTCTTAAAAATTTTCCCAGAAAACATAAAGCATCCTTTCTGTAGCACTGTATCTACCAAAGAAAGATAAAAGTCTGTCCAGATTCTAAGGGTGGAAGAGTTTCAATGAATTGCCATTTTCTCAGTCTCCTGCAGCACCAGCATTCAGTTCTTGGAATTCTGGTTCTCTGTCATATCCCCTTATGGACAAAAATGGCCTCAATGTATTTTAGCATGTGCTTTTCATAATGTCACAGCAAAAAGAGCATGACGCATTTCTATAGCCCTTTACGTCTACAGACAGTTAAAGACTGAGAAACTTCCCCTTGCCCCACCAAGGCAGCAGAGGAAGCAGAAAGGTAAGGCCTCATTTAATCTAGTCTCCTTAGTTTAGAAATGCAAGTTCAGAAAACTTTTTGTTTCTAGTAATGGGAGGACCAGGTTATTGGCATATACACTCCTGTTGAAAACAACTTTAAAAAGCTGTATAAAATATTATTAAAGAAGCTTCTTAACAGTATTACATAGACAATAGGATAGTAAGGAATTACCAGGCCAAAGTGAAAAAAATAACAAAACCCAGAGATTTATGTCAGCACAGAAAGTGATATTGCCCTGAAGGTATATGACTTTCTGGCAGACACCTTTGGAGAATGGGACCAAAATCAAAGCCCAGAATCTGACCCCTTCTTGGTCAGCCAGACCCTAAAGAGTTGACCCTCAACGTGAGGGTCAACTGGAAGTGGCAGAGCCTGGGAGAATTACAATCAATCAGGTATTGAATTATCTATAAGAAGCCCTCAGCTTAATGCATGGATGGCCTTTCTCTTTGAAATATTGTCAAATTAGTCCAAAAACTGTTTTCAAGTAGAAGGTTCATCATGAAAAATAATAACTAGGTGAAAATATATGCTACACTCCATGAAGACACGCAGAAAACACAGAAATGGAAACAAATGCAGCAAAAGACAAAGACATCAGATGTCTTAGACATCATTAGACACTAACTGCAAAACCACCATGCTGATAATGCTTCAACAAATGAAGGACCAACTGAAAGATATTTGCAGAGGGCTTGGGAGTATAAAAAGTGAAATAGTAAATTTGAAAAAAAGTTCTGGAAAAAATGGAGAACAGAAATTTAAATCCCTGTGAGTGGGCTTAACAAGCTAAGGAGAGCTAGAGATAGACATGGTCTACAGGAAGATGGTTTGAAAAGAATAATTTAGAAAAGCCAGAAATACCCAAGGAGGACACTATACAAAACAGAGACTAGTAACCATGGACAACAGGGTGCCTGGATGGCTCAGGCAGTTAAATATCCAAATCTTCGTTTTGGCTCAGGTCATGATATCATGGTTTGTGAGATCAGGCTCCATGCTGGGCTTTGCACTGACAACATGGAGCCAGCTTGGGATTCTCTCTCTCCCTCTCTCCCTTACCCGAAGCATGTGTGTTCTCTCTCTCCCTCTCTCTCTCTCTCTCTCTCTCTCTCTCTCTCATTCCCTCTCTCTTTCTCTTTCTCTCTCAAAATAAATAAACTTAAAAACATAAGCATGGATGACACCCTAACAAGCTCTGGGATATGTGATCAGAGTCTTAGAGATAAGAGAGTCCAAGGGACAGCAGACATGGCTGATGAGAAAGTGGTTGAGAATTTTCTAGACCCCAAAAGATGGTAATCTGCAGATTCAAAAAGACCACAGATTTCTTGCAGTGTACTTAAAAAGAAATCTTCAACTAAGTATGTCACATTGATGGTGCAGGGAAAAAAAAAAGACTAAGAGAAAAATCTTAAGAGAGGCCAGAGGCAAACAAAAAAGAGAAGATTATCTTCAAAGGAGTAAGAGTGAAACTGACAGTTGATTTGTTAACAGCAACAAAGTAAGACAAATGATAGAGGAATCGTGTCTTCAATGTGCAAAAGAGAATGATTGTAGCCCAGAAAACATTTTGTGAATGTTGATGAAAAAAGAGATGTTTCCAGTCAAACAAAGGTAAAAGGGTCATTGTGACAGAAGAAAATCTCTGGCAGAAGGAAAATGATCCCAGGCATGTCTGTGATATAAGAAGAAATAAAGAGCAAATAAAATATATGGGGGAAAAAATACAGATTTGTTACTAAGTGATCTCTTAAGTCAGGGATTGCCAAATTTTGTCTATACGGGGCCAGAGTGTAAATGTCTTAGGCTTGTATGCCCTATGGTCTCTTTGGTAAGTATTCTGCTAATACAGTGGCAATGTGTAAAGGTAGGAAAATGTGGCTGTGTTCCAATAAACTATGTTAACAGAAACAAGAAATGGGCCACAAATGTCCTGCAGGCCACAAGTTTGCAGACTCTAGTGAACTTTCAGTTCTATTCCTGAGCTCTTTTGGTTTGCCTCCATGCTTAATGGGAAGACACAAAGGACCAAACACCCATCCTTTCCTTTACTCTTGCAGTTTAGCATTTACAGGGCCAATACCCATATATTGAGCATGGGCTCTGAGTCCTCCTTCTCCAGACACAGGTCAGAGTGACACTAGGAGGTCATCACATAACATCCTTTTATGTCCACTTAATTCATGTGAATTGTAAGAAGCATTCAACAATAACAAAGCAACTAAAATGGCTATCTGAAATACACATCTGATAATGCCATTTCCCTGTTTACATTTTTTAAGGGCTTCTCTGTGGTCATCAAGACCCAATTCCTCTCAATGGCATGAGCACCCTTGTGACGTGGTGTTGAGCTGTCCTGTGTACTGTGGCCACTTGCTTTCCACTCCATCCAAGCTAATATCACCACTTAAACTGGGCATCACAGTCTCCTGAGCTTGGTGCACTGGATGCTGCTGTAGGGAGCATGAGCTGTTTGTACTGACCCTTCTCCTCACTATGTCTACTTGATAAGTACTAGTCATTCAAGACTCCACTCAGGCTGGTCTTTCCCAGAAAGTGATGATGCCCCAAATTCAGCACACACAATTTTCTGGACTCTTAGTGCTGGGCTATAGTCCCCAAGCACAGTGAGCCACACAATATGTCCTATGTGTCTAACTTCTAGATGAATCTGTGATTTCCTTAAGAATCTCTTATTTGTGTGTCCCAGCCTGCTGTGCATTGGGCATGCCCCAAAGTGTGTATGTGTATTTCAATGAATGACTGGATGAAGCAAAAACAAGAGCAATACTAACCAAAGAGACCCAATGAAACTTGAGTTTATTATAGAATCAATCTAAATCAAAATCACCCATAATCAAATAACCCATAAATATCTATTGAGCATGATTATAAAGAGGTCAAATTAATCAAAATATTATTGTATAGTAATTATGGTGTTATGTTTTCAGCAACTTAACTAATCACTCAAGTAATTTAAATTATCAGTAATATTTAAATATGTCTGCAACTTGAAAGAATGTGTGGAAATAATGGTAATAGGTATAAAGAGAAAAGAAACTTTTTGTTTTAATGAAGTACATAATTTGGAACAATTTAAATATTCATATGAGTTGGCCAATCCTGTGTGTCTATCACAAATTCAGGACTGTTTAGGTTAGCAATCCATTCAGTTAATTATTTTAATTTTTAATTTAAAAAATTTTAAAAGTGAGCATTTATAGACTTCATATATTGTTTAGATATTTGGTTATTTTCAGTTACTTCAATTCCCTTCAGTAAGCACTGCATTGTGCAAACTGCAATTTGTTTACACCTGCCTACACTAGAGTGTGTTCCATTTGTTCATTGATTTAAAACATGTAATGGAACTTCTGGTGCGATGTTATTTCCCTTTAATTACTTCTAAAATAAATGACTTTAAAACGGTTTTACAATATTTACCCTATTCTTTTTTTTAATAACAAATTTCCAATAATGATATGTTTGTGAGATTGCAGCATAATTTTCTTTTATTGCTTATTTCAGTAATGTTTAATATTCTCATGTAATATGAAGTTAATTTAATATTGACTAGTGTGAAATGAAATCATTTGGTGTTCATTTGAATGTCACATATATTTTCTTAAATGTTTCATTATAATTTAACAATATTTAATAGGCATTAAAAACAGTTACCTGTGTATTTGCCTTACTTCCTTCAGCATGCTGTGCTTGTGTCTTTGAATTTAAATGGTGAATACAATTGTTTCAGGTTTTTAGGGGATAGGTGATAATAGAGGAGTTTTCATAAAGATACCTAAGTTAATCAAAATAATAATTAAAAAAATAACTTTGAAGAGTATGTCTGTCTCCTTCCTACATTAAGAAGCTTAGTTTGATGCTTTTAGAATAATATTTTGAGAAGAAACTGAGCATAAACATTCTTCCCAGGGCAAATATTTTCTAGGGCAGATATAGCATTAAGCCACTATATGTACTGATTAGTGTGTTAACAGATTGATAAGCAAGGAGAAAAGTCCTCAAGTATTAGGTAAGTAATAGTTGAGATATTAGAGTAATCACATGGATCAGAAAAATATGGATGGCTTGACCTGTTCTCCAGAATTAGAGAGCCAGCCTGTTTTGGCAGTGTACCCCATTTCAGGACCTTAGGCTGCCAAAAAATCAGGTAAAACATGTTAAAAGTTAAAGGTTGTAATGTGACTTTATCAAGGCCTTTCATTTCTTTGAGTCTCAAAATTTGAAAAATCGCTTTTCAACTTTGAGAAAAGGAGCTTGGGCAAAATGGTAAGCGTAGTCTCTTTAATTCAAAAAATTATACGAAATGAAGGGATTTTGAAGAGGGGATAGAAGGAGCTAAAGAATGGTTTGATAATTTGATCAAATTCCTAGTTTAGTGATGGGGTCAGACACCATGTATCTGACTTAAGCAGGAGCAGAATTTTGTGCTTGGCTCCTTGAAGTTCATGGTAAAGTACCGCCTCATCAATGATTACATAATCCCCCCTTTTTATTATTGAATCAGAATTATAATCACTTTCATTGTCACTAGCTAATACATGGTGAATGAAATAGATGAAAGATCTTACTTATGTTATTTTGATTTATGCACAGTTACATACTAAATTACAGTATGTAGTCCCTTCTATTGTACGTAAGTGTTTAAGCACTGTGCATATAAAAAGAATCAGGGAGCTGGTGGTGTTTATAGAGAAGATGACAATGACAATGGTGTTGGTACAAACTTTTCATAGATATAGCTGTGAAATTGAGATAAAATTGTGCTGACATATGAGGAAAAGAAAGTACTAGATTTGGTAAAGAAATGAAAAAAAAACCACTACCACTGTCACTACAGTTTTACAACTACTTTGGAGAGTGATTATGCAATGTGGTGGAAAAGGTTAACAATTTTATAATCTATATCAAAAAATAAATATCCTATGGATTAGATTTTCACATGTGAACAAGAAGGCATGTCTCAGAACAAGAGTGCTCACTGCTTCATTATTTATAATAATAAAATTAGAAACAACCTAGCATTCATCCATGGGAACACGGAAGAGTACCCAGTGGTATATTTGTAAATGGAATACTACTGTATTGGAGGAAACATTTTCCTGACTTTCTTAGGGGTCCTGGCTGGGTCTGAAAATTAAACTGACAAAAAGAGACCAACAGGAGAAGAGTATGCATATTTATTTAATATAGGTTTTATGTGACAAGGATCCTTATAAGGAAACAAAGCTCAGTTTAACCTAAGTTTTTTATTCTAGGCTTCATGAAAAGTGGATAGTTGTAGAAAAATGTGGAGGGTCAAAGAATATGAGACAGGTGTAGTTAAGCTGGAGAAAACTTAGCAAAGCCTGTTTATTTGGATTCATCTGGTATCTCCTCATCTTCGGGAACAAAGATACTCCTTTACTATGGGTATAAGGAGGGAAATTCTTACATGAAGGTTTTATGACCTGGGGAGGAAGGGAGGCGGAGGTCACAGTGACCTTCCTGCTCTATTGTTTTCTCGAACTTCTTAAATTATTCAGTTTGCCAAGGTGCCATATTTTGGGGTAGTGTGTTCTGAACCCTGTCACTATGTACTAGTTGGAATGAATTAGAGTTAGCTCTACCAACATAGATAATATTAAAAAACAAAATACTGAGTAAAAGCAAGGGACCAATATTACATGTAGTATAATACTATTTAAATAAAGGGAACAAAAACCAAAACACTATATGCTAAATGGATACACAATTATGCAATGAAAGTATATATATATAACAAATAGAAATGGTTGTCATTTTAACACATACCAGACCAGTACCTATAAATTTAGCACAGTCTCTGACCCTCTCCCTCTACAGTCACAGTCACAGGTAAGGTTCTGGTAGAAACAAGGTTTTATTTTATGTGCTTTAAATTTCCAACAGTGATGACTTCAGAGGAAGAAGAAAAGAATGAATACAGGAGAAGACTAGAAAAGGGACCTTGACTGTATCTTAAATTTTTTTATGTTTATTTATTTTTGAGAGAGAGAAAGAGTGAGAGCAGAGGAGAAGCAGAAAGAGATGGAGACACAGAATATGAAGCAGGCTCCAGGCTCTGAGCTATCAACACAGAGCCTGATGAGGGGCTTGAACTCACAAATTGAACTGTGAGA
The DNA here is from genome assembly GCF_006229205.1 of Suricata suricatta. Taxonomy (NCBI): domain Eukaryota; kingdom Metazoa; phylum Chordata; class Mammalia; order Carnivora; family Herpestidae; genus Suricata; species Suricata suricatta. The sequence continues at coordinate 94,861,026 of NC_043702.1, read as the reverse complement.
TCATGTGAGATCATGACCTGATGCAAAGTCAGATGCTCAACCAACTGAGCCACCCAGGTGCCCCTGGACTGTATCATCAATGTTTAATTTTGTTAAATAATAAAAAATAATTATTTCCTAAGTTAACACAATGCAACTTGATGTTCATTAGAACACTTACTTCTCACCCAAAGATCTGAAATATTTCACAATTAAAATTTAAAACTCCAACAGCAACAAAAAACGTCTGGTCCTTATAAAGAAGAGATAGGGCTAGGAAAGCTGAGAAATGCGTATTGCCACGAGTTCCATACTGTGGGCTGTTTGGGCTGAATGGAAACTGAGCCTTTCAATTCTGAGTGTGGTGCGCGACTCATAGCAGCACCCTCTTAATTGCTTCCTGTACTCTATTTGGAATCCAAATTATCAAAGCACTCTTGACCCTGAATGGTAAGATTAAACTTAAGAAATAGTGGGCTAGGGGTGCCTGGGTAGCTCAGTCGGTTAAGCGTCTGGCTTTGGCTCAGTCCATGATCTCACAGTTTGCGGGTTGGAGCCCCACGACGGGCTCTGTGCTGACAGCTAGCTCGGAGCCAGGAGCCTGCTTCAGATTCTGTATCTCCCTCTCTCTCGGATCCTCCCCTGCCCCCACTGTCTCTTTCTGCCTCTCAAGAATAAATAAAAATCATAAAAAATTAAAAAAAAAAGAAATAGTAGGCTAAATTTTACTTGTTGAAATTTTAAACTGACTTGCTGTCCCTGAATAGTAAGAACTCAACCACTCTGCCTAAGGTGGATAGAAATAGAATTTTAAGTAAAAAGCTGATGTTTTCTGCATTATGGAGCAGAGGGAGTTGCTTCACATAGGAAAAATCCTTCATTATTGCTTTCTTGCTCTTTTCCCTGCAGTAAGATGGACAGAAGAAGTAATTTTCAAATGCCTTTAAAGCCACTAAGATTATTGGAGATTCTGAAGAGATTTAAGATCCCTAATTAAATTTTAGATTAAGGACTGCAGCTGACAAACATGAAAACTATTTTAAAAAAGAGACCATTTTGTCCAAAGCTCCATGGGTAACTATTTCTTTAGGGACTCAAAACAATCTTAGGGTTCTGAACTGAATTCTAAACGGAAATGGCAAAACAGTCTTCCACATTCTCAACCTGGTATTTCCACTTGATCATTCTACACAATGACTATATTAAAGGGCCGTTTGGGAATTTTGCCTTTTTCTGTTTGCACTTCCAAATATATGCAAAAAACAGTTGTGGATGAGCAGCTTTGCTTTCACTTTTTAAGTTTATTTATTTGAGAGAAGGGGAGAGAGAGAGAGAGAATGCATGCATGAGAGCAAGGGAGGGGCAGAGAGATAAGGAGAATGAGAGAATTCCAAGCAAGCTTTGCGCTGTCAACATGGAGCCCAGCACAGGGTTCAACAACACCATGAACCATGAGATCACGACCTGAACTGAAATCAAGAGCCAGACACTTAACCAGCTGAGCCTCCCAGGTTTCCCTTTAGTTTTGCTTCTGAACAGCTTCTAAGGAAAAGGACCTGTGGATTAGGTAGGCTATTTTATGCAAAACACCAGAGTGACTAGAAGTTAGTGTTGCATAGGCAGAACTCAGTAAGGACATGTGTGTTCTTCTTGCTGCGTGTTTTATCTAACTATGATTTCCCACACACACAGCCTCATTTGCTTACTTACCATCCATAGTAGATGACCCACAGATATCTATCTGCTTCTCACATCTCTCCTCTGTGGGGACCAAGGATTTATCCAACTCTTTACCTAACTTCTCATCTTGGATACTCCAAGGGAATCTCAAACTCAACTTGCTTATAACACGGTCTTCCACTCCAAGTGAAAGATTTATTTAGTACACAGAATTTTACCGAATGTTAGCATAGCTCAACTGGCAATTCAAGTCAGATACATAGGTATCACAGACAAGCTTCTCTAAGTCCTCTTGATTTAATGAACATCCTAATAGTACATGCACGAATCCTTTCTTTATGCAAAGCCCAGTGGTTCTGTCTCCCACATAGTCTGTGCAAATCAGCTGTTCTCTGTCTCCACCACCCCACCCTAGTCCAGGGTACTTACATCTCTCTCTCCCCCCGGGGAACTTTGTTACCAGTAAATAGTATGCTGTTATTTATATTTTATTCCCTTCTATCTGTGTCATTTTATTTGTTCCAGTGACCTGTAGGGTTGCTTGATCAAAATCTATGTTTCTTGAGAAGGTTAACTATAGAGTCAAGAAACGTGCTTGTTTTTCTCAGGTTGGTACTCCTAGCACCCTGCAATTGCTTTACATTTTCCTCCTGCCTGTATGTCCTAATTCTGGAAAACAATTTCACATGTGTGCTTATGAAATTTTTTCAGCCTCAGCAGTGTCTTTAGTATAACCTCATATCTCTCATAGCTCAGTATTTTAAGTTGAATGGTACTTATCAAGACAAAAACATTTTGCTTCGTGTGCTTTTTTTAAAAAAATCATTTCCCACCCTTAAACAGGGAAGTGCCAACCGTTTCCTCAGTCATTAAAGAGATATTGCCAAAGTAGCAAATAGGCTGACTTGATTTTGATTACCTTCACTTGATTCTTCCTATTTTATACTAAATGAGCAGCAGATAATATGAAAGCAGCAGATAATTGTAGAATTGTCTACAGTTCAGTTGTAGAGAAGGAACAAATACACACTGAATAGTTCTGTGTGCTAAGTCTTACACATATAATTTTCCATTTAATTTGAGTAGCCCCTTGGTTGTTAAATATGTTTTTTAATCCCCTCTATTTATGAGGCAATTTATGATGTTATGAGAGATTCATCTTTTCCTAAACATCTCAGTAGGTTCTAATCTTTATAGACTATGTTCTTTCAAATCAAGGGTGGGCTAGGTTAACTCATTACCAGGATTATTCAATGAAAGAATTATAAGCTGAATGAGGTTGATTTCATATTTAACATTCAGAAGAAACTTTCCTCCAACATCCTATTATATAGTTAGGTAGGTTTGGAGAAGAGATTTTTTTTTCAACTCTAGGCAGGTCCTAGTATAGTGATTCTTTACTGTGGCTATTTATGAGATTGATCAGAGAGAATATTCAAAATCAGAATTTCTCAGGGTGAAATTCAGATTTCGGTATTTTTAAAACTTTCCAGAAGATCCCAATGTGCAGATAATGTTGGAAAGCACAGCTCAGATTCTTTTTAGGAATTTATCATTACATCTATAAGCTTAGGGCACAGATAAACATTAAATTGTAGACGGGCAAATTATTCTTTAATATGGGAGGCAGATTCAGGAAAATTATGCTTACTGTTTTTATCTGAAAGAGAATATGTACTTTCAATTTATTATGTGTCATGTCCAGCAACTAGGAGAGGCGCAGTATTTTAGATACTTTAAAGGCTTTTCATGGAGAAGATGCCTTTTTGCTGTTTTGGGGTTTTACACTTTCTATCCCAGAAGTGTGTGTGTGCGTCGTCTGTATGTACATATTTAAGCCAGGTGTTAATTCAGTAATAGCACCAGAACACATTTTCTGAAAAGAGGAAAAAAAGGCTCACAGAGGAGGCAGAATAGCAGTCAGGTAACAATGTTCAATGTACTAGAGGCTGCTGTTTCAAGGGCACAGGTGAATTTAAAGCTACTATACTCACATCTCCACACAGCCCAAATCACTCAAGGCAATAGAGTGAAGAATGGCTTCTATGAATAAAATATAAGCCGAGATTGTTTCTTTTAAGAAAAAAGACATATCTATGCTAAATCGTAAAACCTGTTTCTGGGACTGTTCCCTCTAGCGATGTTAGTTGTCTGCTTGGCTTAGTCTGACTGTCATCTTCAGCAGGGCTCTCATTCAGATAACCATCAGGTGATATATGTGTTTTTTAAAAAAAAACAGATGGGAAAGAATGCATAAATGTGCATTTATTCCATTTCCAATCTGCTACTCATTTCTGTCCTTTCTAAACCTATTGTTGAGCTCTGCAGTGTCTCTCTTTTTCCTATTCTCAGTGTCTTCTTCATCTTTTCCAGATGCACGACCATTATCTCAACTTTGGGTTGAGTGCCACATGTACAACCTGACAGTCTCTCCTTGCCATCCTCATTATCCCTGGCTCTTCACTATCTGGCCCCACCTCGGGGTCGCTGCCAATGCCTGAGCACTTTGAACACTGCCCATTGTAATGAACATTGAAATCTTCTGTTCAGGGCCATGTGGGTGGCTCTCTTGGTTGAGCATCTGACTTTGGCTCAGGTCATGATCTCATTGTTCGTGGGTTCGAGCTCCGCGTTGGGCTCTGTGCTGACAGCTAGCTTGGAGTCTGGGGCCTGTCTTTGGATTCTGTCTCTCCCTCTCTCTCTGCCCTTCCCTGCTCACACTGTCCATCACTAGCGTCTCCCTGTGCAGAGCGGCTCAGGGGAGAGAAGAAAAGAAAGAGCAAGGAGTAAAAAACAAAGAGGATGAGAAAAAAAATAGTTAAGCATGAAGAATAAGGGAAACGTATACTAAAAAAGGTTATAAACAAAGAAAAAAAATTCTCTGTTGCTGACTCTGAGAAGAACAAGGACATTTATGAATTCTAAGATAAGTGTTTAATTGGCAAGCAGACAATTGCATAAACATTGATTCATTAATTTCTATTTAGGAAGAGAAAATAGTCATTTAATTGCAAAGTTAGGCAAGTAACCTTTTGTCCTTTATAAATATTAATTTTCAAAATACTTAGAAAATTATTGGCATTGATTGGGCAGATTTGTTTTGACTATCTGGGAAATTTTATGCCTGGAGCCAAATACACATTTTTATTAGGTGAAGGCTAAAGGCACTGAAAAATGAGTGTGAGAAAATTTCATGTTATTTAATGCACTTCTTATTTAGCACTCAGGGAGGCAAAAAGAAGCAGCCAGTAAGTGTCAATATTTGTGAATTTAACTGCATTTTTAACCAATTAGTATTGTTACACTTATCTTTATACTTATTCCTAAAGCAAAAGAGCCCATATACTGTAAGTAATTATCTTCTTTATAATCTTCTTCTGTTACCTGTTCAATAGCCAATACATAGTTATCGGTGGGTTATCATGCTCATAAATGTGTCTGATGGATTATAGTTAACATTGCTTTATAGTTGTTATTAGAATACAGGGACAAAAACATCAGCATGCCTTTTTTGTAATTTATCATATCTGAATTAGCTTATGTGATTTGACATGGTGCTAAATAATCTATTGCCCTCTGGACAGAGTATGCTTGAGGTACTGCTTAATAATTCTCTGCCATATATTTGTTCTGAACATTTATCAAAGACGATAGTGTGATCTCGTTCTTTTTAGTCTTATCGAAAAAATCACAATACTGTAATGTACTAAATGAGTGAAATATAGCACCTGCTTCTATGTGCTGTTTAAGGATCAGAGTTTGTTAAGAAATAATGACTAGCATTTGCGTAGCTGACAAGCTAATTCCTAAACACAAAGAGATATGTAATGCCACATTTGCATGAAGTATTATCTCTTATCACCACATAATGTATTTCTCATTATATTTTTATGAGCCCATGGGGTTTCATTGTGTTTGTTTTAGAGCATCCACATTTTAACCTAATAGATTATGATGATATAAATCTACCTACCGGGGTATTAAGCTCAAATCAATTTTATTTAAATTTTTACACTATGTAAACACACATACTAGGTTTGTTAACAAACACCACATTGAATGCCTATGGGTAGGTGGTTAGTTTATGTTGAAGCTTCTATTACATGTGTATATAATGTAGCTTATGAGACCAGAATTCAAATTTGCATTGATGTCAAAGCTTACACACTTAACCACTATGCTCAACTGAGTAAAAACTGACTTAATGCATTTCCAACAAAAGCAAAGAAATATTAATCCTTTCGTAAGTCTTCACAATCTTATAGAGGATACTGAGACTAAAACTAATTTCTGTAAGAAACGGTTGAATATTCTGAAGAATACCCATTATGATCTTCAAAGATCCTTATGTTTCTCAAACTTGGTGTGAAACCTAGTTTTAGACATCTATTAATTCCTGAGATAGTTCCTTTAAAATAAAAATACAGTTGACATACAACAGTATTTTAGTTTCAGGTGTGCAGCATAGTGATTCAGCATTTATGTATGTTATAAAGTGATCATCACTATAAATATAGCCACCATCTTCCACTATACAATTTGTTATAGTATTATTGAATATATTCTCTCCTCCCCTCTGGCAATCATAAGTTTGTTTTCTATGAATCTATTTCTTTTCTGTTTGTTCCATTGTTTTGTTTTTTAGATTCACATATAAGTGAAATCATATAGTATTTGTCTTTCTCTGTCTGGCTTATCTCACTTAGCATAATACCCTCTAGGTCCATCCATGTTGTCACAAATGGCAAGATTTTGTTCTTTTTTATGGCTGAGTCATATTCCATTGTATACATATATTATGTCTTCTTTATTCATTCATCTGTCAATGGGCACTTAGGTTGTTGCTTCCATGTCTTGGTTACTGCCAAAAAAAAATGCTGTTTTAAACAACATGGGGTGAATATATTTTTTTAAAATTAGTGTTTTTGGGGCACCTGGGTGGCTCAGTTGGTTAAGCCTCCGACTTTAGCTCAGGTCATGATCTCACATTTGTGGGTTTGAGCCCCGCGTCGGACTCTGTCCTGACAGCTCAGAGCCTGGAGCCTGCTTCTGATTCTGTGACCCTGTCTCTCTTCTCCTCCCCACTCATGCTCTGTCTCTCTCTGTCTCAAAAATAAATAAAAAAACATTAAAAGAATTTAAATTAGTGTTTTAATTTTCTTCACTTAATACCCAGAGGTGAAATTGCTGGATCATGTGATGGCTGTGTTTTTAATTTATCAAGGACACTTTATTCTGTTTTTCATGGTGGCTGGCCCATTTTGCAGTTCTACCAACAGTACATGAAGGTTCCTTTAACTCGACATCCTCACCAATACTTATTTCTTGTCTTTTTGATATCAGCCATTCTATATGTCTTCTTAGGAGAAACATCTCAGGACCTCTGCCCGTTTTCAAACTAGATTGTTTTTTTGATAATTAGTTGTATTAGTTCCTTATATATTTTAGATATTCATATATATATTTTTTAGATACTATCATTTGCAAACATCTCTGATTTAGTAGGCTGCCTTTTCATCTTGTTGATGGATTACTTTGCTGTGTAAATACTTTTTAGTTTGAAGTAGTCCCATTTAGTTTTGTTTTTGTTGCTCTTATCTGAGGAGAAAGATCTAAAAAAATATTGCTAACACTAACGTCCAAAAGCTTAGCCCCTGTGTTTTTTTCTAGTTTTATGGTTTATGGTTTTACATTTAAGTTTTCCATCCATTTCAAATTTATTTTTGCATATGCATATGCAAAATAATTTTCTGCCTATGCAAGAAAAGCGGTCCAGTTTCCTCAACTATTTACTGGAGAGACTATCTTTTCCCGATTGTATGCTTTTGCCTTTTGTGGAAGATTAATTAGCCATGTAGATGTGGCTATATTTCTGGATTTTCTATTTTGTTCCTTTGGTCTGTGTTTCTTTTTGTGTCAATACCATACTGTTTTCATTACTACAGTTTTCTACTGTTTGAAGTCAGGGAGAATGATACCTCCAGCTTTGTTTTTTTTCAAGATTCCTTTGGCTATTCAGAATCTTCTATGGTTCCATACAAATTTTAGGATTATTTGCTTCAGTTCTGTGAAAAATCCCACTGGTGTTTTCATAGATACTGTACTGAATATTCAGATTGATTTGGGGTAGTAAGGACATTTTTACAACATTAATTCTTTAAATTTATGAGCATGGCATATCCTTTTTAATTTAAATTTTAAAAAAAATTTTTAATGTTTTTATTTATTTTTGAGAGAGAGAGAGAGAGAGCGAGCGAGCAGGGGAGGGTCAGAGAGAGAAGGAGACTTAGAATCTGAAGACAGGCTCCAGGTTCTAAGCTAACTGTCAGCACAGAGCCTGACACGGGGCTTGAACCCACGAACCATGAGATCATGACCTGAGCCGAAGTCAGATGCTTAATTGACTGAGCCACTCAGGTGCTCAAGTTTTATTTATTTTTGAGAGAGAGCGAGCAAGAGCAAGAGTGGGAGAGAGAGAGAGAGAGAGAGAGTCAGAGTGTGAACAGGGTAGTGGCAGAGAGAGAGGGAGACACAGAATCGAAGCAGGCTCCAGGCTCTGAGCTGTCAGCACAGAGTCCAAAGTGGGGCTGGAACTCATAGACCACAAGATCATGACCTGAGCTGGTCAGACGCTTAACTGACTGAGCCATCCAGGAGCCCCTGTATTTGTATTTTCTTGGGATGCTAAACATCCTTGAATGAAGCCCCTATTAATGAAATAAAGTAAAAATATAGAGAGTTAAATGTGTACACTTGCAGCCACAAGCATGACAAAAATTGCAAGTGGTATTAAATTCTAAGGCCATATAATCTAACAATGCAGAATGCGAGTTATATATAGAAATTAATAAATACTTAATCATGATTTATTTACTAGATTGAACTAATATAAACAGCTTATATCTTATAAAGCTTACATATTTAATATTTATCTTAGGTGATAAGATGCAGTGTGTCAGGTCACATCATTTAGAATGATGGTAGATCTCAAGATTTAGTTGTTTCCTAATGTATCGCTTTAAGTATTATTCTGGTTTGGAAACATTTTAAGTATTATTCTACCACAGGAAGGCAGGCAACGTGCTAAAGTTAACAAAATTTATGATAACAAAGATTGTCCACTATATAAACTCAGATACATGAATTCATTTTTCTTTCCTTTTGGTTAGTATGTTGTATTGAAAACTAAGTGTCATAATGTGCACACTTAATTAGAAAGTGCAGGGGTTCATGGGTGGCTCAGTCAGTTAAGTGTCCAACTTAGGCTCAGGTCATGATCTCATGGTTCATGGGTTCGAGCCCCGCATTGGGCTCGGTGCTGACAGCTCAGAGCCTGGAGCCTGCTTCAGATTTTGTGTCTCCCTTTCTCTCTGTCCCTCCCCCAGCTTCCTCTATGTCTCTGTATCTCAAAATAAACACATAAAAAATTACAAAAAAAAAAAGAAAGTGAAATGCAGATTGGATTACAGGGGTAGACTGAGTACACACTCTACTGTGCTGTATTTCAAAATCCCATAAAATGAGAAAAAGCCAGGTAACAAAATAGGATGGAAGAGAGCAAGAGGGAGAAGGAAGAGGGTGTACCACTGGAGAAAGCCATTGTGCGTACACACACGCGCACACACACACACACACACATCTTCAAAATGAGCACCAGGGCCTCCTGGGGACCCCAGTGAGTTAGGAGGTAGACTTCAGCTCCAGTCAAGATCTCAGGGTTAGTGAGTTACAACTCCCCATCTGACTCTCTACTGTCAGCACAGAGACTGCTTTGGGTCCTCCATGTCTCCCTCTCTCTGTCCCTCTCCCCCCCTTTCCCTCTACCTCTCTCACTCAAAAATGAATAAACATTCAAAATGAGCACCAAAAAAACCCCTGTAGAGTACCATTAGGGAGAACCTGAAATACTGAGGAATCCCAGGAACTTAGAAAGAAGATTGAAAAGCACTATGAAGAAAGTAAAGTAAACGTAAGAAACCAGAGTCCCCAAATTTTATATTGCAAGATCCTCTGTGAAGGTTTTAATGGTCTTGAGGACCGTTGTCATCAGAGAGAACAGATGCTAAGCAGGGGAGAAGCTGCCTGGTCATTCATTAGGCTGATTCCTGGAACAGATAGGTTACTCCTCCCTGACCCCTTCCCAAGCAGGGAAGCAGCAGCGATTAGAAAGAGTTTGCTTTATACTTTGAGTTCCCAAGTGAAATAAAACAATTAGAAAACTCAAACGATGGGTTGAATTGAGATATAGATAAAGCTATAAAGGAAACTAGTGAGCTCAAAAATAAATGTTTTTCCAGGAATTCAGGAAATAAATATGTAACGCAGTTGTGGGTAACAATCTAGGGATTGTGCAAAAGTTTTTTATATTAAACCCTGAGAATGTGAACATAGGGAATGACTGATAGATGTGGAACATGTAGGTACAAGGATGGTAAATGTATGTAATGTCCATATTCTAAAGAGATACTAATCTAGGGGCACCTGGGTGGCTCAATCTGTTGAGTGTCCAACTCTTGGTTTTGGCTCAGGTCATCATCTTACAGTTCCTGTGTTCAAGTCCCACGTTGGGCTCTGTGTTGACAGTACGAAGGCTGCTTGGGATTCTCTCTCTCCTCCTCTCTCTCTGCCCCTCCATGGCTCACTCAGTCTCCATGTCTCAGAATACAAAAATAATAAAACTTAAAAAAAAATAGATAGATACCAATTTAAATTATCCTTCAAAATTTAATATAACATGTATATTAAACATTTGTCAGTAAAAAGAATATTGTGCATAATGTGTTAAACTAGAAAGAAAATGGGAAAAGAATTCAGTGTAATAGAATAATAAAATAAAATAATAATACAAGAAAGAAACCCAATTAGATGTCAGGAGGAAAACTATATGAAAAGACTCTTATGTACCATTGATTGTTTTCCCAGACCTATCGCTCTTCTCTTGGCCACCTCTGTGATGATCAGCTCAGAGAAGACTCTGAGCAACCTCTACAGGTACAACCTCACAGCTTGTCACTTCAGTGTCCTTGCCTTGTGCCCCATGCATGCCGTGCCTCCTCTTCAGACCCTTTGTCTCTCTTATATAAGTGCAGAATGCTAAGGACCTTTGCCCAATGCTCATCTACATCAGCCTGTGGAGCAGTGAGGAAGAGGGTTGTGGGGGAGTAATAGTCCAACCTCTAAAATTCTGAGTAGTGTGTCAACAAGAGTGAGTGGGCAGATTTTTACCCATGTCTCCCTAGCTGATACTGTTCCACTTCATACAATTTCTAGGGGAGAGATTCTCCCATCCAAGTACTAACCAGGCCCGACCCTGCTTAGCTTCCAAGATCAGACGAGATCGGGCATGTAGAGTGGTGGAGGGACTCTGAAGGTCAAGCCTCAGTTTAATTTTGTGGCAGCCAGCTCAATAACACACTCTCCTGACTTACCTCTTTCCCTCCACTTGACCTCACTGTTTTTCCCTAGAATCACACTGTCTAAAGTAGAAGAAGCTTATAAACCATTGCTCCTCCCTCTCCTCTCTGAGGACCCCAATCTAAGAAATGCTAAGTGAGTTAGTAGGTACCATCATCACAAATATCTTATATCTTCTTATTGTAAAACAATGGCCCTAACATCAGACAAAAAATTAATTAAATTAAAAATGAAAGATGTCAAATTAACAACAATCTCAAATCTAGCTATATGCTGTAGAGAGTGAGAGAGTTAAAAATATAATAAAACAATAAGGAAAGTATATACGGAAAATTTTAGCAACCACCAGCCCAACAAAAACAAAGCAGCATTGTACCAGCATTATAAAACCAATTATAGTAGCAGAAAACAAGGAGATGAATGCAACAAGCTAAAAATATTTCCTATTGGTAATGGTGAAATCGTGATGATACCTTACAGACCTAAAATATAGTATCAAACTATATACAACTAAACTGATAAGAGCACCTGGGTGGCTCAGTCTGTGAAGCGTCTGACTTCAGCTCAGGTCATGATCTCATGGTTCTTGAGTTTAAGCCCCATGTCAGGCTCTGTGCTGACAGCTCAGAGTCTGGAGCCTGCTTTGAATTCTGTATCTCCCTCTCTCCCTGCCCCTACTCCACCCCCCCCTCTCGCAAAAATAAACATTAAAAAAACTAAACTGATAGAAATATAAGGAGAAATTTACTAATCCTTAAATGTTGGAATGTTAGGATACTTCATTTTAAATGTATTTGATGAGGATGTTAAAATCGAAATAAAGAGAAATAGTAAATTTCAACAATAAATCAACAACAAATAGATATAATAGCTATACTTATATAGTAAATCTATTCTACATTCAATATACATGTACAGAGAAAGAGAGAGAGGTCTAATCTTAAGAAAATGATACAGTTTTTTCAAACATGCATAAAAGAGTATTTAAAATTGTCATGTAATAGATCACTACTAAAAGCAGAACAAATTATATAACAGAAGGCTCCATTCTCTGAGCAAAATAATTAAAAGGCAAAGTTAAAAAGAAACAGCCAGAAATAGCCAAGGGTAACAAATACCTCTTTCCTTAAAATGTTTAATATATTTCAAAATAACCCTTGTACTAGAGAGAAAATGAAAATTGAAATTATAAAATACGATTACATGAAAGCATCTGACCCTCTGTGGTTCATTAAACATGCTGTGCTCAGTGTCACTTCTGAGGCTCAGCACTTGCTGTTTACTGCCTACTCTGTGTAATATTTCCCCAGTTCTCAACTAGGATAATAATACTACCTGCCTCAAATGGGTTTTGGGAGGATTTAATTAAATTAATTTGTATAAAGCACTTAAAAGAGATGCTCGGCACACTTGTGAAACGAACAAAAAAAACCAAACAATTTTATAAGTGGTATCTAGTACCATTATTATCATCATTACAATTATTATTTTTCCTAATTATAGATACTATGCATTTCACTTATTAGCATGTAGTTTTAAATCTCTTTATTTTTTTATTTTATTTTTTTTGTTTATTTTTGAGAGACAGAGCAGGACAGTGCAAGCAGGGAAGGGGCAGAGAGAGGGAGACAAAATCTGAAGCAGGCTCCAGGCTCTGAGTTAGCTGTCAGCACAGAGTCCGACATGGGGCTGGAACCCACAAACTGTGAGATCATGACCTGAGCAGAAGTCAGACGCTCAACCGACTGAGCCACCCAGATGCCCCTAAATCTCTTAAGAACAAATTCAGTGTAAGTTCATAATGACAAATTGTAAATGGCTTAGCTTTTGCACAGAGGATAACAAATTTGTTGTTTGTGTGTGAATTATTGCTCAAATTGTGTTATTGGATATCACTATAACCCCTCCCCCTCCGTAAATTGGTAGCACTTTTCCATTGCAAAGAGCGATGGAAATTACCAGCTTGAAAAGCCATTTGGCTAATTTTGGCATGGCTGAATAAAAGTAAATGAGTCATTTTCATCTGTATTTACCTATCAATTTTTAATAACAAATAGACAAAATATAAGTTTTCCCAGAAGCTTCCACAGAGGTCAGACGTTTCTTAAACAAGTGCCTGAGCAGGATGGAAGTCTCTATGTCTGCTCTTCTATTGTTTTTAATCAGGTTGAATAATGACTCTGGCATTTAACAGTATCGTTAATTGTGGTAATTCATAGCCTTGTAACTGTCATGGCTAGGGAGAAGACAAATAAAATGTTAAGAGTCTTAAAACAGCCTCCTATGTAACCAAAAAAAATTCTGGATAATTTTTTAAACAGGAGTGAATCATCAGAGGGAATTTCTAATTCATCTTGAGATGCAACAGAAAGCATAAAACCATAAACCGTCAAAGAGCCTGAAATGTATGAGTGTGGAGATACTGTATCTATTCTCCCTGATGGGGTGAGCACCCTCGCCACACATCACCAGGGACATTTTTCTAAGGTTAAAGAGTTGAGGAAGCATCTCTCTGAGATCACCTTATTATTTGCATAAGATGAACATTCCTTAGACAGGAAAATTAATAATCCAGGATGCAATCAGAAGGGAGAAGATTTTAGGAGAGTATGTGATCAAAAGATGAAACTTGTTAGAATAATACAAGATGTTGTGAGTGAGTTCCCAAAGCATATGCTACTAAATTCTGAAAATGGTAGAGAATGGGAGACTTGATAGAAAGTTCATTTAATTATTTCTATGTATGTATGTATATATGCATGCTCTATCTATCTATTATCTATCTTTGTATGTATGCTGTGTTAACTGAGTGACTGACAGTGTGCTAGACATATAAGGGTCAATAGGACAAATAAATGCTTCCCGTTTTCATATAACTTAAAATAGAAGGGGAAAGAGTTGTTTGAATAAATTGATAATTAAAAAGTTACATTTAGGGTAAGGATTAGAAAAAAGAAATAATGCTAAGGATGTGCAAATATCATCCTTGTGTTTTAAATTGGGAATGATTAATTTTGGAAACTGTAGTGCATTTGACACCTGATTTGGGGAAGTAGGTGTTACTAATCATGCCTCTTTGTATTGCAGATAAAGGAAACCCCGCTGAAAGGAGCTTAAACAAAAGTGTCAGTAACTGAAAAACTCATTGGTAGAAATGACTTTCTGGTGTGGGGAGCTCTCTACTTCCAGGTTATCAGGAAGCTGTATCCATTATCTGGCCCTTTTTTTTTTTTTTTTGACTTGGCTTTCCCCCCCCCCCCCCCCCACATCTGCTTTTTCCTCTCAGAGCCACTAGCACCCCCAAGCTTTCTTCCAAATCCTGATGATATAGATCTTTTAAGTCAAACTCCTGGGGTTAGCTCTGGCTCTGAATGGGTCAGATGTCCATCTCTTCTCTGAATTATCATCATGGATGAAGCAATAAAGTGTTCTGATTGGTCAGGCCAGAATGTCATGGGCTTACTGAAGCTCACATTAGACAGGGCTCCCAAAACACTTGTTCCGGAAGTGAGAGGGTCTGAATCCATTAGGGAATTTGAACAATGTTAGAAAAATGAAGAATGGATATTATGTAGATGAACAACAAAAACCTACTGTAATATTTATCAAATAGTTTGTGAGAAGTTAGAAGACAAAAGAAAGAAAACTTTTTAAAACTTGCATGATTTATTAAGAACATATCAGGCCAAAGTAGACTCATCTTCTCTTTCTTCCTTCCTTCCTTTCTTTCTCTCTCTCTCTCTCTCTCTCTCTCTTTCTTTCTTTCTTGTCCTTTTTCTTTCCTTCCCTCGGCCTTCCTCTTCTTTCTCTTCCTCTCTCCCTCCTTCCCTTCTTTCTTCTTTCCTTCCCTCCTTTCCTCTCTCCCACTCTTCCTTCTTCCCTCTCTTCCCTCTGTCCCTCCCTCTTACTCTCTTGCTCTTTTATCTTTCTTCCTTCTTTCCTTCTTTTCCTTCCCTTTCTCCTTTCCTTCCCTACTCCCTTCTTGCCTGAGATAGGGCAGGTACAACTGTTAGCAAAAAGACTGCCAATAAAGGATTTCTAATGTAGATAGGAATGAATCCTTGGTGGAGATGTGGCATCCTGGGAGAATGTTGTGGCTCAGCCAGCGTCTGCTAAGAAATCTACACTTTCTTTTTGTTTCTTTTCTTAATGTTTATTTATTTATTTTTGCGGGGGGAAGGAAGGGAAAGGAAAGGAAGGTAAGGGAAGACAAGACAAGGGAAGACAAGGGGGGACAAGGGAAGATAAGACAGCGCTCATGTGTATGAGCGGGGAAGCAGAGAGAGAGAGAGAGAGAGAGAGAGAGAGAGAGAGAGAGAGAGAGAGAAATATCCCAAACTGGCTCCATGCTGTCAGGGCAGAATTCCACATAGGCTCAATCTCCCAAACTATGAGATCATGATCTAAGCTGGCATCAATAGTTGGATATGTAACCAACTAAGCCACCCAGGTGCCCCAGAAATCTACACTTTAAATCTGGAGGTGACACATTGTATAATGGTCTAGTGAGAGCATATAAAGGCAAGAGAATCTGTCTTATGGGAAGAGATGAATCAGGATTTGGGGACTAGAAAACAAAGATTAAGATCAAGGCTAAATGTGATTGTAGAAAGGAGGTAATTCATCGAAATACTTGAAGGGTTGTTTTGCAGAAAAGATCGTTAAGTTTTACAGTGCTGCTTCAGACTAGGACAAAAAGTTGGAAATTTAAGAGATGGATTTCATGTTTCCATGAGAGGAAGAGGCTGTTAACAGGGCAGTAGAAGCTGAGGCTTTTTAAGGAATATGTTTTTTGTCATTGTGATTTAAACCCAGCCTCAGTTTCAATACGAAAGCTGTCAAAGAAAGGCTGACAATTATGTTTCCCAAAGTGAAAGAGAAAACAGTATGATGTTGTCAACTACCCATTATGGGGAATGTTCTCACAGAGTCTGAGTAATTTTTATGTTAGATCATGGATGGCTCTGCCCATGGAAGCAAACAAACAAGCAAAATAATAAATCTCCTAAGCCCTCCAGGGCAGGCACACATGAGAGAAGGATGCCCCAGTGTGAACACTGCAAGAACTTGAAGACCCAAAACATTCTTAGCTGCTGTATAGTTTTTGGACTGCTACTTTGCTACCTTGCAAATAAACCAAGGAGAAAGCAAGCTTGCACCAAGTCCAAGTGAAAATTCTCTCCCAAATTCAAACCCGCACCAGCCTGGAAGATCTGGCCTAGCACATCTTTTCTCAGAGATGTTGGGAAAATATTGCGCCTTAGGAGGGGTTGCCCTAAATAACTGCAAAAGCCCTGTCCATCTCCTAAATTCTGTGACTCTTATTTACCCTTAATGTCTATGATGTACAAAACTATCTATAAAGGAGAAGCTCTTTGAAGTCATGAAGTGCATAATTTACCATCTTTGCTGTTTTGTTCTCTGTAATACCATGTACATTTACTAAAACAAAACAAAATAAAGCAAATACAAACCCTATATCCCTTCTGCCCTTCACAGAAAGATGATTCGCCCAGTGAAACTGCAAGTCCACACCTTCTCAACAAGTGACTGAGTCCTGGCTGCCTCATTTCATGGATGGGTGCGGTATGTCTACCTTTCATCTGTAGTTGAAATAATGAATGTGAAAAAGCAGAAAATGTATACATCCTTAAATTGTAAAGCTTTGTTTTCATGATTGCTCTATTCTAAAATACATTTCTGCCTCATGTATAATAAATTCAAGGAGAAGGGAACATTTGCAGTCAAAACTCTATTCCCATCTTAGGCACCAGAACAGGTAGATTGAAACATGGAGTGGACAGTGGGGGGAGTGGGGCTGAGATAAGCTGGTATCCTGGTTTATTTTCTAAAAGCTCTTGTCCAAGGAAGTCAAGAAAGAGATGAGCAGGAAGTAGCAGCTTCAGTTGTGAAATTCTTTCCAGATTTTAACTTCAGTAGAAACATTTAAAAGAGATACAGTTTTATTATTATCATTATTATCATTTGTTGTTGTTGTTGCTGTTTGGGGAGTGGTTCTCTTCTTTTAAACTTAAGTTGAAGTTATGCTTAAAATGATTTCTATTATCAGTATGCTCTCCTTTGTGCACACATGCTGTTAGATGCCATAGTGGTAAGAAAAATGAAAACCTATTTTCCATTCTTGGTTATAAATGTTTTTCAGCAATTTTGTTGCATGTGTAAGGGATGATGGCCACTTTAATGGGCAAGGTTGCAAAGGTAGACCTGATGATGAATTGATGTCCCCATTTTGGCCACTTCTGTTTTTCCTCTTCCCATTCACTCTCTTCTGACTCACTATCCCGCTCCCTGTCCTCCATTTTGGGCCATTTGGAGAGAGAGGATGTGCAGCATTGAATTTACACTGACATTATTCTTAGTTATCTGAGACATGATTATCATGTGCTCCTCAGTGACCCACATTTTTCAAGCTCTGGATGTAACAGTATCTCAGTGGCAACTTGGGTATATTCAGCTCACTACACTATAGGTTCCTTGACTTATACATCCTTTTTGTAAATGATAGCCTATATGCTCCACCTTACAACCCCAGGATGTTATTTACAGATCCATATATATGCAGTAAATAAATAGGGAGATTCAAGGAAGTCATATTTAGGAAATCAGGATTACCTCTGGGAGAGATGTTCAGGAAGCAAGAGACAAAGGAGATTTGACTTGGGACAATATTTTACATATTAAATGGGGCTGTCTATCTATCTATTGTATTCTTTATAAGTTCTTTAAGTCTTAAATAAAGCATGATGGGTTAATTTTTTAAAGAGTGAGTCTAATAAGACACACGTTTAGTCTTATATCAATAAAAGCCTAAATTTTTTTATATGACAGGAAAGACTCAACAATACCAAATGTTTGAGATTAAAAATTACAAAATAATAAATGAAATTATGAGCAAATTCTTTCTTACAGTTGCTGAGTTGTAACAAGATTCAGTCAGCCCTCCATTCCAGAAGTGTGTGGCAAATTATGCTAGTTCTATCAGCAAATTCAGAGTCCCCTTCAAATCACTCTTGGACAACTGGCTGAAAATATGCATTTTCAAATCATTTGCTTATCAAATACTCATTTCATTTCTGAGGTTTACTATAAAAATTATGAACTTGAGAGAATAGAATTTCAAGTTTGCAAAGTTCCTAAAATCACCTCTTGAAGTGGTTTTTAGCCTGCTGTTTATCTTCTGCCAAAGACTTTGTCAAAAAAAGTGAGTTCTACCATCACTGAAAAAGAAAGCTATTTTTTCCAAGAATGACATTGATGAGTTATTTGGAATTCTGTTATATTTACCACTTACAGAAAACTTTGAAACAACAAAAAATTTCTGGTGGTAGATTTGGAGTAAGTTTTATTTGTGTTATTACTTCCTGTGTTGTGTTCCACATCTCCACAACATATGAAAAATAGATTAAAACCAGGACAGGCTGTATGGAAATTCAAGAGAATGATGGGGGGAAAAACACATTTTTTAGGGGACTGGAATAGTCAAGACATTAGTAGTTCATGCCATTTTTTTAGTAAAACCTAGACTGAATGGAAAAAAAAAACCAAGCTGTATGAGAAATTGTAGGTTAGATAAACCAATAGCACAGTTTTATCACAAGCACAACAAAAATAAATAGCAGCATTATTATGAAATGAGTGTGGGCAATTTGAAAGGAACATTAAAATAAAATAATAATATGTTAGCAAAGAATTATAGTGAAAGGTAGAAGCCAAACACACTAAATTTTTAAAGAAATTGTGTATATCAAATGATACATATTTCTAATAAAAAGCAAGTATGAGAATATCAGAGACCAAAGGCTAAATTAAGAAAGTGAATTTTTACCTGCAGTTGTTTCATTAAAACTTGAGTTTAACTCTAGTTGACACAAGAAACTACAAAAATGAACCAAAATGTGCATTTTTCCCCAAGTGTTATCGAAGAGAAGTCCACCCTGTCACTTGCAGCAAAGTAGCATACATGGAAATGATGTTCATCAATGTCAAGTACATAAAGGTTTGAAAGTCTCAGTGAGTAGAATGTGGACCTCTTCTCTATCTCCTTTTATATTGTTCTAGGATCTGAGGAGCTACAAAGCATTTAGTACTGAAACCAAAGATGATAAAAACTGATCATATTGCAAAAAGTAAGGTACCAGGGGTGCTTGGGTGGCTCATTTGGTTAAGATCTGACTTCAGCTTAGGTCATGATCTCACAAATTGTGAGTTCAAGCCCCGCATCGGGCTCTGTGCTGACAGCTGGAGACTAGAGCCTGCTTCAGATTCTCTCTCTCTCTCAAAAATAAAACAGTCAAAAAAAATTAAGGAAAAACATAGTAAAGTACCAAAAAATTTACTCATATTTAGTTATGTTCATCAAGTGATTAATCTCCATAAACCTAACATGTTTTGACTGCTCCATTCATTTTGTAACTATAACAAAAAATCATTTTCTGGAAGACAAAACTTGGGCCAGCCACTGCCAATGACAGCGTATTACTTTCCTTCTTTTAAGCCAGAATATTGATAAGTCATAGAACAACTATTTATTGACATGACCATCAGTTGTAAGTGACTAAGCTAGTTGTAAACAGTAAAAGAAACTGAACAACAACAACAAAAATAGTTGTTTTCCTCAAGGTGCTTATAGTTTAGAAGCAAAGATGATATATTCCAGTGTATTCTACAAACAGATATTGGGAAACCCTAATATAACAAGCTATACATTTTACAGAAAAAGAAATATAACATGCTATATATTTTAGAGAAAAGAAAGAATTGAATTTTCATGTAAATACACCTTACAGTGAAGACATGTGAGCCATGTTTTCCATACTTAAATTAATTTTCAAATTTCTCTTAGGTACTTATTTTTCTGAAATTTAAAAAACTGAGATATTATCTTCAATTTTAGCCATCTTAAAGCATACAAGTCAGTCATCTTTGGTAAAGTCACAATGATGTCTAACCATTACATCAAGGTATCTAATCTAGAACCTTTTCATCACCCTGAGAAGAAACCTCATAATCATTCAATAGTCACAACCAATTTTCCCCAGCCTTCAGTCTCTTCTAACAAGTAATATACTTTATGTCTCCATGAATTTCTTATTTATTCTGGGCATTTCATGTTAAAAGAATCTGACAATATATGGTCTTTTTGGTCTGGCTTCTTTCATTTCTCATAATGTTTCCAGGATTCCTGCATGTGTCAGTACTTTGCCCTTTTCTATGGCTAAATAAAATTCCATTGCATGGTTATTCCACATACTATTTACCCATTCACCAGCTGGTAGACATAGTGTCTTTGTGTATGGTGAATAACATGGATATGAACATTTACACACAAGTGTTTATGTGAAAGTATATTTCTAATTATCTTGGTTATACCTAGGAGTGAACTTGCCGGGTCACATCATAACTCTATGTTTAAGTTTTAGAGGAAATGTCAAATTGTTCCCCACAATGGCTGCATCATTTCATACATACTACCACCAGCAATGTGCCAGGATCTCAGTTTCTCTACCAGACACTTGTTATTTCCCATTTAAAAAATTTATTTTAGAGATATTCTAGTGGGTTTGACGTGTATCTCATTGCACTTTGGATTTGCATTTCCCTAATGATGTTAAGCATGATGTTATGCTTATTGGCCATTTGGATATCTTCTTCGGAGATATCTCTATTCACATCATTTGGAGGCTGATTTTTCAGTTGTGTTGTCTACCTTTTTGCTGCTGAGTTGTGAGAGTTCTTAACATATTCTGGATACCAGAGTCTTACAGATATATTACTTGCGAATATGATCACCAATTCCATGGCTGCACTTTCACTTTTTTGGTAATGTCTTTTGAGAAATAAGTTTTTAAATTTGATGAAGCTCAGGATATCCATTTAATCTTTTGTTGCTTGTGTTCCTGGTATCATATTTAAGAATACTCTGCTTAATCCAAGGATAGGAAGATTTATAGATATGTATAGATCTTATACTTATCTCTTTGATTCATTTTGTGTTAATTTTTGTACATGGTGTGAAATTAGGATCCAAACTCATTCTTTTTCTTGTGAATATCCAGTTGTTCTAGCACTATTGGTTAAAGAGACTTTCTTCCCCAATTGAATTGTCTTGGCACTCTTACTGAAAAATCAATTTTGCTATACATATATGGATTTATTTCTAGACTCTCAATTCTATTACATTGATCTATATATCTATTTTTATACCAGTACCACAGTATTTTGATTACTGTATTATGCCATATAAATAAAATATAGGAGAGGAAGAATACTGTATGATCATCTCAGTAGTTTTGGAGTTAGTCTTGAAATCAGGAACTGTGAATTCTATAAATTTTTCTTTTCTTCATATTGTTTTGGCTATTTGGAATTACTTGCAAATACATATAAATTTTGAAGTATACTTATCTATTTCTGAAAAAAAGGAAGATGGGATTTTGATAGGACTGAAATGGAACTATAGATTATTTGTAAAAATACTGCCATCATAGGACTGAAATGGAACTATAGATTATTTGTAAAAATACTGCCATCTTAATATTATGTTTTCAATCCATAAACAGGGATGTCATTTGATTTATTTAAATCTTTAGCTGATTTCAACAACATTTTGTATTTTTCAGTGAACAATTTTGTACTTCCTTGGTTACATTTACCCACAGTATTTTATCTTTTGTGATCTTATTATATGTAGGAATGGTTTCTTATATTCTATTTTGTGATCCCATTATATATGGGAATATATAGTTGTTCATTCCAACCATTGGAATTATTCATTCCAAGAATATTGAAATATAACTGAGTTTTTGTATATTGATCTTATATCCCGAAACTTTGCTGAATTCGTTTATTAACTCTAATGGGTATTTTGCAGATTAGTTATGGTTTTCTATTTGTGAAATCATGTCATCTGTGATAGAGATAGTTTTACTTCTTACTTTCCATGCTGGATACCTTGTATTTGTTTTCTTGCCTAATCATTCTGACTAGAAACTCAGTAAATGCTGAATAGAAGTGATGGAATCAGACTTCTTGGCTTATTCCTTACGTTCCTAGAAACGCTTTCTATCTTTTACCATTCAAGTGAAGTTAGCTGTGGGTTTTTCATAAATGCCCTTCATCAAGATGAGGAAATTCCATCATACTACTATTTTGTTGAATATTTTTGTCATAAAAATATTAGATTTTGCCTAAAATTTACGGGGTCTACTGAGATCATATGGTGTTTTTTCCTCTCTTAGATTCTATTTATATTCTGTATTGCATTGCCTTATTTTTAACCTTCTGTTTCCTGGGATAAATCTTACTTAGTCATTGTGAATAATCTTTTTAATACTCTGTTAGATTCAATTTGCTAGTATTTTGCTGAGGATTTCCACATCGACACTCATAAGGTACAATGGTCTACATCTTAATTTTATTATATGGCTTTTGCCTGGCTTTGGTATTAGGGTATCTTAGATTAATATAATAAGTTTAGAAGTATTGTCTTCTATTGTATTGAGAAATAGTGGCATTTTTCTTCAGATGTTTTGTAGAATTCACTAGTGGTTCTGGTCTGCTGTCGGGAGGTGTTTACTAACTGACTCTCTTTATCTATAACAAGTAAATTCAAATCTTTCCGTTTTTGAATCTGTTTGGTAGTTTGTGTGTTTCTAGGTCTTAATCTATTTTCATCTATATATCTAAATTTTTGGCATATCTTTGTTATAGGATTTTTATAAGCATTTAATTTCTGTAAGGTCTGTATAATATCCCTGCTTTTATTCTTAATTTTAGTAATCTGAGTCTTTCTTTTTGTATAGTCTAGCTAAATGTCTGCCAATTTTTAAAAAAATTTTTTCAGAATCAATTTTAGCTTAATTGGTTTGGTTTTATCCCTAATCTCTTTTTCATTTCTCTCTACTCTAGTTTTTATTATTTACTTTCTTCTACTTGCTTTGGGTTGAGCTTGTTCTTCATTCTCTAGTTTCTTAAGGTAGAGCTATAGGTTACTGAGTTTATTTTAAAACATGTTAAAAAATAAATACCTGGTCTTTTCAACTTCCATATTTTATCCATTTCTAATTTTATTCTATTGTCAGAGAAAATGGTTTGTATGATTCAATCACTTTAAATTTGTTGAAGAGGTACCTGGCTGGCTCAGTCAGAAGAGCAGGCAACTCTTTATTTCAAGGTCAAGACTTGGAACCCTACTTTCACTTTAGATATTACATAAACAAACTTAAAAATAATAATTTTTGGGACATTGGGGTGGCTCAATTAGTTAAGTATCTGATTCTTGATTTCAGCTCAGGTCATGGTCTTATAGTTCATGGGTTCAAGCCCTGCATTGGGCTCTGCACCAACAGTTTGGAGCTTGCTTGGGATTTTCTCCCTCTCTCTCTCTCTGCTCCTTCCACATTTGTGCGCGCTCCCTCTCTCTCTCTCTCTCTCTCTCTCTCTCTCTCTCTCTCTCTCAAAATAAATAAATAAACCCCAAAAAATAAATGAATTTAGACTTCTTTTGTGACCTAACAGATGGTCTACCATCTACATGGAATATTCCATGTGAGCCTGAGCATAATATGTATTCTGCTGTTGTTGGGTGGAGAGTTTTAGACATATCTGATAGGTCTTCTTGGTTTCTAAGGTTGTTAAAGTCTTCTCCCTTGCTGATCTTCCATATTGTTCTATCCAGTGTAGAAAAGTGGGATTAAATTCTCCGTTATTGTTGAACTATCTATTTTTCCTTTCAATTCTGTCAATATTTGCTTCATGTATTGCAGGGCTGTATTTTTATATATGTATATATTTTATAATTGTTATATCTTCTTGAAGGACTGGACTTTTGTCATCATAAAATGACCTTTTTTGTTTCATACACAATTTTCATCTGAAAACTATTTTGCCTGAAATTAGTATAGCCACTATCTAGGTGTCTTTTAATTATATTTTCATGGGTTATCTTTTCTATTCTCTTACTTTCAGCTCATTTGTATTTTTTTTTTATTTGAGGGGGGGGGGAGAGAGAGAGAGAGAGAGAGAGAGAGAGAGAGAGCAAGTGAATGCCAGGAGTGAATAGAGGGAGAGAGAGAATCTTATGCAGGCTCCACAGTCAGAATGAAGCCTGACACAGGGCTCGATCCCATGATTTGGGGATCATGACCCGAACTGAAATCAAGAGTCAGAGGCTCAACTGACTGAGCCACCCAGGCATCCCTCATTTGTATTTTTTAATATTTATTTATTTTTTAATGTTTATTTTTTGAGAGAAAGAGAAAGTACACATGTGCACAAGTGGGGAAGAAACAGCAAAAGATACAGAGGATCAGAACTGGGCTCTGCACTGACAGCTGCAAGCCCAATGTGGAACTTGAACTCATGAACTGCAAGATCATGATGTGAGCCATAGTCGGATACTCAACCCACTGAGCCGTCCAGGTACATCCCTCATTTGTATTTTTGAATCTTAAATGTGTCTCTTACAACTAATTTGCAGTTGAATAATACTTTATTATCCATTATTCTAATTTCTACTTTTTAATTGGTGATTTTACCCCTTGTATTTAATGTAATTACTGCTGTTGAGGAAGGACTTACTTTTCCCAGTTTTATATTTAATTTTCACTAGCCTTATAGATTTATTCCTCAATTTCTCCATCACTGCTTTTTTTATTAAATTAATATTTTCCAGTGTACCATTTTAATTTTTGATATTTTGTTTACTATATACTTTTCAGTTATTTTCCTAGTGGCTGCCTTGGGGGTTACAATTAACATCTTAATTTTAACAATCTAGTTTGGATTAATACCAAGTTCAATAGTATAGAAAAACTTTGGTGCTGTATAGCTCCATCTACCACCTTTATGTTGTTATTGTTATAAATTATACATTTATGTATTATGTGTCCATCAATAAAACATAGATTTATGATGATTTTCCATGCTAAGTATTGTGTTTTAAATAGGAGTTATAAAAAATAAACGTATTTCCATTTTTAAAATTATTTACTTTTATGAGAATTCTTAATTTCTTCACGTGGATTCAAGTTACTGGCTAGTGTCTTTTTATTTCAGTTTGATAGGACTCCCTTTAGCATTTTTGTATAGGACAAGTCTATTAGTGAGAAACTCTCAGTGTTTGTTTATCTTGGGACATCTTATTTTCTCCTTAATTTTTGAAGGCTAATTTTGCTAGATATAGAATTCTTGACTGGCAGGTTGCTTGTTTATTTTCCTCAGTACTTCAAATACGCCATCCCACTGCCTTCTGTCTTCAATTGCCTATGATGCTGCTGATTCTTTCTTCTGCATGTTTGTATCTTCTGTTGAGCACCTGTACTGAGTTTTGCATTTCAGTTATTCTGATTTCCTGCTGCAGAATTTCTATTTATTTTTACAACTTTTAACTTTTTATTAATATTTTCCATTTGGAGAGACATTGTTCTCACTGTTTCCCTTAGTTCATTAGTCATGATATCCTTTAGCTCTTTGAAAATATTTAAAATAGGGATTAATCTACTTGAACCAATGTCTGAGATTATTCATGGACTGTTTATATTAATTGTTATTTTCCTATATGTCTGATGTTTTTGTCATCAAAAACTGGGCCTTTTAAATCAGATGGCAACTTTGGAATTCAGATTCTTTCCCTTCCTCAGGGTTTGTTGTTGCTGCTTTGTTGTGGTGGTTGTTTTTGTTCATTTAATAGCTTCTCTAAAATAATTTTATAAAGACTATTCTTTATCATGTGTTGTCAATGGCGTCCCTTTTCTGTTATGTTACCAATCAGCTAGTGTTTGGACAATGATTTCATTATGTCTAGAACAAAAAACAACAATCTCACAAACTGGAGTTGGAATCTCCCTGTGTCTCATGGTATGCCTTTAAAGCGATCCACATCTCAATCTTTGTATTAACTTCATGGTGGCACAGAACCTTAAGGTTAACCAGAAGTGAAAGTTCAAGGCCTTCTCAGGTCTTTTCTGAGCATTCATGCTGCCCTGTTTATGTGTATCCCTCCAGACTTCCTAGAGTACATTGGAACGTTTCAAAGCCTTTATTTTTCCAAATCTTTAATTCTCCAATTTTTTGCCCTAAAGCTTTAGGTCAGTCTTCTGTTTGGTCTACCTGTTATCCATTGCAGCAGGTAATTAATGTTAATATACCATCAATATGTTATCAAATGTCTTTGAAAAAATCCACTTTGATAGCAACCTCAGCATTTGGAGAGTTTCAAGCTATGAGAGATTAAGACAAGCCCTCTGAGTTTGTCCTTCGAGGGGCTACCAGGCAGGTCAAAAGAAGCATCTGCAATTCTTTGTGAGTGGGGTCTATTTTGCTCCCATCAGTACTGTATGATACTTGTTCTAGAAATCTAGAATATCTTTTTCAGTGCCACCACCAAGTGAGGAGTAAGGGAGGTGATATGAGGAGAGCAAATTAAAATACCACAAAGCTTACTGTCCTTACCAAGATTCAGCTGATGTTTCTTGACGAGGAATTCCCTGGATTTCTGCAAGATTTTGGTTATTTCCCCCGTGTCTGGAAAACACCAATTCAGATAGCTTTTACCAGTTTTTTATTTTTATGGAGCAATGGAATTTTGGACTTCCTTTTTTTTGCCATTTTTGTTCTGTTGGAAATTTCCTTTGAAATAAGTAATTCATTTTATGTGGTGGTAAAAAAAAAAAAAAGAAGATAATATAACCATATAGCTGAGACAATCCTCATTCTTTTTCATTATAACAGTGTTTTGTTTTCACAACTTATGGCTCATTTTTCCTTAGCTTATTCTGAAACAGATTTGAGGTGACTTACATCTGGTATTTAAAAGATCTAGTAAGATAGGGGTGCTTGGGTAGCTCAGTTGGCTGAGTCCGACTTTGACTCAGGTCATGATCTCATGGTTAGTGGGTTCAAGCCCCACATCAGGCTCTGTGCTGACAGTTTAAAGCCTTGGAGTCTGCTTTGGATTCTGTGTCTTTCTTTCTCTCTGCCCCTTCCCCGCTGATGCTGTCTCTTGCTCAGAAATAAATAACCATTAAACAAAATCTACTAAGAGGACAAAAAAGTCAAAAAGGGAACTATCAGAATTATATCGTCAGTTGAACTCAGTAGGAAGACTGCAGGAATGTACACCATAAGAGTAGCTTTACACATGGTGTCCAGAACTGTTTAGGATATAGTGAGTATACCAAATTGGCTGGGATGAAAGATTCAGATGTGGAGTAATGTTGTAATGAACAAGAGTAACATCCTTCTGATATTAAAAAGACATAAATTAGAATTGAGCAAAAGAAGAGCTTTCTATCAATTGTCTGCAGTATAAGAGTTTAAAATCATTTCCAACATCTTGCTTCATTTCTCATAACTATATTGCCATGAAGTCAGCAAAGAGTGTCTCCATTGCATAGATAAGGACAAAGAATGATAGTTTTGGTGATGACATAAAGACCAGAGCTAGCTTTCTACAGTCTGATATACTCTTGTTTCTCGAGTCTGGTAGGAAAATCAACAATTAAGTGGGTATATATGATGTTGGTGGACAAATGGACATATTGCAATATCAGGCATACACTAAGTGTTCAGTATCATTACTTCTTAAGATATTTGATGCACTTCATTATTATTATCATCGTTTATACTATATTAAAAAGTAGTGGGTTATTAAATGGACTTAAAACACATTTTTAAATAAAAGTTATCTTATAATTTATTTTGAGAGAGAGAGAGGACAAGCAGGGAGGGGCAGAGAGAGAGGGAAGGAGAGAATCTTAAGCATGCTCTGTGCTGTCAGCTCAGAGCCTGGCATGTGGTTTGATCTCAACACAGATTTTTAAAAAGAAAATAATATGTTATTGTATCAGTGCTATATAATTGTATGACTCATTTGACATGTTTTATTAAAAATTATTTATCTAATCACTTATCTATTCAACCATGCATTTGCCCATTAAAAGTATTTATTAAACTTACTCTTTAATTCTGGGGGTGAAACTGAAGACATAGATCTCTCAGTTTAATTCACTTGCAGACAATTGGTAGAAACACAAAACTTGAAATAACACCAGATAAAACTTATTATTGATTTATTGGCCTAGGGAGGATGGCATTCCTTATCTGGCTTGACCAATGCTGGAGCTACCCAGTTGAAAAATCAGAAAAATGAGATGAGAAAATGATCAGGGTGAAATTTTAGTTCTGTTGAGGACATCCCAGTGCAGGTATACAATAGGTTATTATTACACTGTACCACATGTCACAGGCAGTGCAAAGAATAAAACATGTCTGTAGTCCTTTGTGGCTTTACACTTAGGTTGAAGGAATAAGACATTTATATGTAAAAGTGAAATAAATGAATGAGATATAATTAGAGAGTAAGAAAATTATATAAGCAAACTGTATACACATAGGCTATTATGATTTACTACAATACAGGGTAAACTGTGAGCACAGTAGATAAGGGATCAATTCATGCAGGATGGAGGACTGAAAAGGATGGTGAGTAAGAAGTGAGATTTGGATAAGCAGGGGGGGCGTAGTTGGAGCAAAGAGGAATCTTTTTGGGACTAGCAAAAGATATTTGTGGTGCTGAAAATCAGTAGGAAATATTCTAGCCTCTTTTTAGTTACTAATATCTATAACATGTATTACTTTCAGATTTTCTAATTTTAGAAACTATCCTAACTGAATGTTTATTTCTTTATTTAATCTTATTTAGAAGATACTTGTGTTTCTTTTCAGGTCTAATATTTTTCACTATGAATTTATTGTTCAGATGTCAAGTTTTCTGCATTTTTATTTTACATATTAATGTATGTGAATCACATTGATTACTATTATCTACAAAATTTTGACTCAAAATAAGAAAGTAAGAAAAATACTGAAGTTTCACTGATTGAAAAGAATGAAAGGCAACTGGTTAAAATCAGATTCAAAATAATTATTTATTTATTTAATTTTAAATTTTAATTAATTACTTAATTTTTGTTTTATTTACATTATATTAAATTAATTAGCATCTAGTGTAATAATGATTTTAGGAGTAGAATCCAGTGATTCATCCCCTATGTATAACACCTAGTGGGCATCCCAACAAACATGTTCCTTAATGCTTCTTGCCATTTAGCTCATCCCTTCACCAACAACCCCTTCAGCAACCATCAGTTTGTTCTCTAAGAATCTCTTATGGTTGTTCCCCTCCCTGTTTTTATATTGTTTTTGTTTCCCTTCCATTATGTTTATCTGTTTTGTATCTTACATTCCACATATAAGCAAAGTCATATTTCTCTTTATCTGACTAATTTCACTTAGCATAATACCCTCTAGTTCCATCCACATCATTGCAATGGGCAAGATTTCATTGTTTTTGATTCCTGAGTAACACTCCATTGTGTATATATATATGTCTTTATTCATTCATCTGTCAATGGACATTTGGGCTCTTTCCATAGTTTGTCTATTATTGATAGCACTGCTATCAACATTGGGGCGCATGTATCCCTTGGAAAAAGCACACCTGTATCCTTTGGATAAATACCTAGTTGTGCAATTGCTGGGTCATAGGGTAGTTCTATTTTTAATTTTTTGAGGAACCTCCATACTGTTTTCAAGAGGCGCTGCACCAGTTTGCATTCCCACCAGCAATGCTAAAAGTGCTAAAGAGTTCCTCTTTCTCCTCAGTCTCGTCAACATCTGTTGTTGCCTGAGTTGTTAATTTTAGACATTCTGAAAGGTAAGGGGTAATATCTTTATGCAGGTTATGATTTGTATTTCCCTGATGATGTGTGATGTTGAGCAATTTTTATGTGTTGATTTGCCATCTGCATGTCTTCTTTAGAGAAGTGTCTATTCATGTCTTTTGCCCTTTACTGGATTAATTGTTTTATGGGTGTTGAGTTTAATGAGTTCTTTATAGATTCTGGATACTAACACTTTGATATGTCATTTTGAAATATCTTCTCCCATTTTGTCATTGCCTTTTAGTTTTGCTGATATTTTCCTTTGCTCTGCAGAAGACTTTTATTTTGATGAGGTCCCAATAGTTAATTTTTGCTTTTGTTTTCATTGCCTCTGGAGACGTGTTGAATAAGAAGTTGCTGCGGCCAAGTTCAAAGAGATTTTTGCCTGATTTCTCCTCAAAGATTTTGTTGGCTTCCTGTCTTACACATAGGTCTTTAATTCTTTTTGAGTTTATTTTTGTCTATGGTGTAAGAAAGTGGTCCAGGTTCATTTTTCTGCATGTCACTGTTCAGTTTTCCTAACACCATTTGCTATCATGCTGGGCCCATGAATGTTTATAATTTTTAGATCTTCTTCATGGATAGACCCCTTAATCATTTGTTAACTCTTGTTGCATCTTTATTTTAAAATATAGGTTATCTAATGACTACTCTTCCTTTCTTCTGGTGACCATTAGCAAGAGAGATGGTTCTTTATCCCCTTACTTTCAATCTGAAGGTGTCTGTAGGTCTAAAGTGGGTCTCTTGTAAACAGCATATCAATGAATCTGGCTTTCTTATCCATTCTGTTATTCCATGTCTTTTGATTGGATTGTTTAGTCAATTGTCATTTAGAGTGAGTACTGAAAGATATGAACTTACTGCCATTGTGTTGCCTGTAGAGGTAGAGTTTCTGCTGGTGATTTGTGGTCCTTTCTAGTCTTTGTTGCATTTTGTTGTTGTTGTTGTTGTTGTTGTTGTTTTGTTTCCTCTTTTCTCCCCTCAGAGAGTCCTCCTTGAAATTTCTTGCAGGGCAGGTTTAGTGGTCATGAACTCCCTTAGTTCTGGGAATCTCCTTATCTTTCCTTCTATTTTGAATGACAGCCTTGCTGGATTAAGGCTTCTTGGCTGCATAGTTTTCTGATTCAGCATGTTGAATATATCCTGCCACTTGCTTTCTGGCTTGCCAAGTTTTTGTGGAGAGTTTTTTTGTGAACCTGATCTGTCATCCCTTATAATTTAAGGACTTTTTTCCTTTGCAACTCTGCCATTCTTTCCTTGTTTGTGTATTTTGTGAATTTGAGTATGATATGCCTTGTTGATGGTCAGTTTTTATTGAATCTAATGGGAGTTCTCTGTGCTTGCTTCCTGAGTTTTGATGCCTGTGTCTTTCCCAGGTTAGGAAAGTTCTCTGCTACAATTTGCTCACATAAAACTTCTACCACTTTCTCTCTCTCTTCATTTTCTGGGACCCTTATGGTGTGAATGTTATTCCTTTTTAATGAATCACTGAATTCTCTAATTCTTGTTTCACACTTTTTGCCTTAGTTTCCCTGTGATTTTTCTCCTTAACTCTTCTCCCTAAGTTTGTCATTTATATCACCTATCCGCTGCTCTGCCTCATTAGTATTCTTATTACCATGATTCTAAATTCTGGTTCAGATATCTTGCTTATTATCTGTGTTGATTAAACCCCTGAATGTCATTTCTTCCTGTTCTTTCTTGTGGAGGGAATTTCTTTGTTTTGTCATTTTGGAAGAAGTAAAATAATAAAAGAAAAAATTAAATTAAAAAAATTTAAAACACAAAAAATTAAATACAGAAAGCTAGATTCTACATGTGTTTTGGTATGGTTGTTGAAAGAAGCTTGATAAATAGAGAAAAAATGGAAAGCAAAAAAAAAAGGAAAAGAAAGAAGTTTAAGAAGTCTTAAACATTAAAAAAATATACAATAAGGTAGAATAATATGAAATAAAGAAAGTAAAATAGAATTTAAAAATTCACAATATATATTCTACTATATATAAAAAATATAGTAGAAA
Source organism: Suricata suricatta (assembly GCF_006229205.1). Lineage (NCBI taxonomy): Eukaryota > Metazoa > Chordata > Mammalia > Carnivora > Herpestidae > Suricata > Suricata suricatta. Next base: position 94,829,189 of record NC_043702.1, on the reverse strand, counting down.
AAAATTTTAAATATTTTTATAAAAATAATTTTTTTCTCTTTCTGTATTCAAAAACAAGAAAAGATAAGAAACAGAAAAAAATGAATAGATGGATCAGTGAACAGAATGAAATAGGAATGAAATTACATCTACTTTCCACTGGAAGTCAAACTGTGAAGCACTTTATATTCCATACACTAAGCAGGCAGAAAGTCTTGTGATTGTCCTCTATAGCTTGGTTGGCGCAGCTGGATGGGACTTGTTGTAACGGCTCTGTTTTTCAATAGATGGTGCCGCTCAGCTTACTGTGGTGGATGGCTGTGCTGTCTGTTCCATAGTGTATGCATATGCAGGAGAGGTGAAAATGGCATCACCCAGCTTCCCAGTCTGTAGCATCAGAACTCTGTGCTTTTCCATCTGGCAATCAAGCACCCCTCCTTTGTTTTTGGCTTCCATGCACTTCCTGCTTCTATAATGTTCATGACCAAGCCAAGCCATCAGTCTTCCAAGCAGCACCTCCTTCCCGAATTTTATCTTAGATGGGGCTGTGTTTCCAAACCCCTCATTTCTAAGGTCACTGCAGCTTGGACCTGCTCTGACCTTCAGGGGGAGGGTTATGCAGAGATATGGTCGAATGCTGCTTTGCCCCCAGGATTGCTCATGTGACTGTGCCACTGCAGAGGCCCAGAGACTGCAGTTAGGTGCCAATCCTCCCCTGAAAATATTCACGTGACTGTGTAGCAGCATCAGTCAGGGACTATGGTAAATCAACACACATCTGCTGTCAGTCTTCACGGCACCCTAGCATCATTGTTCCAATACTATGGCTGTTCTCTGGGGTCTGCTGGGACCTTTGACGGTGGAGAGACCACACAGTCTCTATGAAATGTCCTCATGGCAGGGGAACCACTTCCCCCATGTGGCCTGAGGACTCCTCCTATCTTGCTGTCTACTCCTGGAGATTCACCCTTCATACCAGAGAAGCATCAGGCATTGAGCTGTGGAGTTTGCAACTATGTGCTCCCCTGTTTATAGAGTCCAAATGGAATTGAAACTATTTCCTTTCTCCTTTTTCCCTTTCTTGTTCACTCCTTTGTGGGTATTTCCACTCTTTCTCTTTCTCTCCAGCTGCTTTCAGGGGGAATGCTTTTCCTATACTCTTCTCACAGTCTCGGTCCTCTTTCTGCAAACCAAAACAGCTCCCTACTCTCTGCAGCTTCTCTCTCCCCCAGCTCACCTCTCTGTGCCATGTACCTGCTGAGTTATGCGGCTCAAGTTATGCAGATGTTGTGTGAGTCCTCAGATCAATTTTCTAGGTGTACAAAATGTTTTGGTGCTGTTTTAGCTGCGTGACAAGAATGAGAGAAACTAAGAACTTTGATGTAGCTCTTCCATCTTGGCCCTTCCTCCAAAATAGTTCTTACTAATGAAAACATGAGCATGGACAAATATTTTCTGAAGTTGAGAAATATTAAGGTGAGATGGAAGACACAGTATCTTTTCAATTGCAATGGAATAGTGTTTGATATAGTGAAAATTTAATTAACATTTAGCATTGCTGGCAAAGAGCAATGACAAAATGAATAGACTTAAAAGGGAACAGCGTAAATATATTTGTAAAAATCAGATAACTGGTGAGCTAAATTGAGGGAATGATAAAACATTTAACTTATTCAACACTGGCATGAGATTCACCTATCCAGCATCTTTATAATCTATGAAGTTTTCAATGTTTTCTGTGGATCATAAAATATCTTGTTCAGTAGAATGATATATATGTGTTACCACTATTAAAATTGTTAATTCTCATATTCTTGCAAACAACTAATGATTAAAAATAACATGGAAGGATACCTCTTCAACTTTGGATTCTGAACATCAACCAAATTGAATGAGGATATGGTCCATTTTTAATACATACCAGATGGTGTTTTGCTGATAAAGTTTACAGAACAAAATCAAAATTAAAACACAAAATATGGCCACACATTAGAATCTGTACTAATACTAAGGAAATGGCAATTCTGATTTTTAAAAAAAGCTCACAGGGGCCAGAAATAGAACATATAAGCTAAAGTACACAATGTGCTTATATAGCAAATTTATGCAAAGATTTGAAGAACTTGGGGGGCGCCTGGGTGGCTTAGTTGGTTCAGCATCCACCTTTGGCTCAGGTCATGATCTCAGGTTCGTGGGTTCAGCCCTGCGTCGGGCTCTTTGCTGAAAGCTAGCTCAGGGCCTGGAACCTGCTTCCGAGTCTGTATCTCCCTCTCTCTCTGACCTTCCCCTGATCATGCTGTCTTTGTCTGTCTCTCAAAAATAAATAAAAAAAGTAAAAAAAAAAAATAACTTGGGAAATCATGACACAAATATTGTGTCATCACGTGTTTAAATTAATTACATTGGGATATGTCCTTCTCTCCATAATATTTTTGGACAATTGAATGTTTATATCTTCAGCCTTTACCAGGTATTTGCTAATTGTCTCCTATATCATAATAAGTTACTACTGCCAAGCACTGACTACTGAAGTTACAAACTAAAGTGGATTCTCTGGTTGAAAATTACAAACTGTTATCATCCATTGTGATTTAGGACGACTTCACAGAGCCAGCACAGGCCTAATTGGATGTAATATATATAAGGGTTCTCTAGAGAGAGATTCCCATTTTATTTCTTCACCCAAGCTGAGAATCATACCATGTGGCTTATTAAAAATGCCCATGGGGTGTGAAGGGTAGAAATCTATTTAAGCTTTAAAGTTTCCACGAATTCAAATGGTATGGTTTTGAGTAGTAATCTTTATTTCATTAGGTAAAAATGTATATCTTTTGTAACCAGAGCCGGTTCTGTCCTTGCTTTAAAACAGCATCATTTTTGAAAATGATGGTTTTGTATAGATAGAGATAATATTGAGTTGTTTACATATTAATTAATTTTTGTAAACCCTAGTTCTTTTATCTCACCAAAATGTCTATTACTGCTTTTACATGAAAATAGCTGGTCAATTCAAAATTACCAATGGTTTTAATTTATTTCACATCAATCAAAACACACACATACAATCTCCTAGCACAGATCAAATGTCTCTCTAATGAAAATACCAACTTAAGGAAATTACTCATCAAATTAGTGAAAGAAGCAAAATGAAACAAAGCTAAACAAAAAAAATTTGAACTAACAGATGTGATAAATCAAAAGTATCATATGTATCCTTCTTTATCTGGCTCAAATATACGTTTGAACACCACAGAATTATTTTTTAATGTTTTTTTAATTTATTTTTAAGAGACAGAGAGAGACAGTGTGAGCAGCATAGGGTCAGAGAGAGAAGGAGACACAGAATCCAAAGCAGGCTCCAGGCTCTGAGCTGTCAGCCCAGAGCCCGATGCAGGGCTCGAACCCACAAACCGTGAGATCATGACCTGAGCTGAAGTCAGACACTCAATTGACTGAGCCACCCAGGCGCCCCCGACCACCACAGAATTATTGAAGGGGAAGAGTTTTAATATATTTAATATACAGATAGTGTCAAAATTTCCAATAAAAGTCAATGTTTCAAATGTTTTCTCTATAATTTTAAATTTAAAGCATAATTTGCAAATATAAAAAACAATACATAATTTGGATTGTTTTAGTTTCTCTTCTTCATTTTCAATGTGTTGCTAGTGAGTGCTGATAATGACCACAAGACAAGCAACACAGAGGGAGAGAGAAAAATGAAGAACCTAGTGAATGTATCAACTAATAGGTCCATCCCTGAATAATTGAGAGCTCACTCAACTTTCTTTTGTTTTTAATTTTAATATTCATATATGATAGGTTTTAGAAACTGAATGTGCATTCCATGGGAGAAGGCATTTATTCTGAATTACTCGCTATACAAATTATTAATATTCACATGTTGTGATAAGGGTGCTTATAAACAAGAGCTTAACAAACATGTAAGGTCTCTCAAGTTTTGTGATCTTGGAAAGTGAGTTTATTTAAATCCAAATCAACTGCTTTCTCAAGTAAACATGACCTTTTCAAGATTCATGTGATTATGCATCATTTTTCTAATATTCAGGACTGCCTAGCATAATCATGCAACATCACATTGTAGTTTAAGGAGAAACAAATCAACACAATAAAATTTTCTCTAGTAACACATGAAGCATCAATTGGAGACCCTCAAAAAAATTACCATTCAGAACTCCTTAAATGAAATATTTTAATTATTTTGGCTAGCAAGGCTTAAATAGAATGCAGCAGCCTCGAGCCAGGGACACCTGCCTATGTCTATGGGGTAGAGTGTAGTTTTGGTCAAACAACACTCCTCAGTGAAGTAATTCTGCATATATCATTACTGAAATAAACTCAAAAGCATGAAAGTATTTAACATGTTCAATATCAAAGTCCAAGGTGTTCAAATGAAGCATTAGACTGACTTAGTTAATTAGAAAGTGTCCCTGATCATTAGGTTCAAATTTAAAATGGTCCACAAGTGTATGTTATGAAGTGAGAAGAGGAAGTCTATTGATGGAGAAATACCAGCATGGGGAAAATAAAATAAAATGGATCATGACATGAATTGAAATTGGAATATCATGATGATTTGAGGAGACTAGTCTATTTTTGCCTTCTGCAATTTGGGCAACATCCTTTCTATGTCTTGCTTTCCAAATCTGCAACAATGAAGGGCTGAAATGAAGAAAGGTTTCAGCTTGAACACATCATAAATCAATAATCAAGAATAAAATGTGTTCACAATATTACAATAGCAATGACACCAGGTTTTTATGAGAACTTAGCCTTCGAGATAAAATACCAGCATTTTAGGGGCAACTGAGTGGCTCAGTCAGTTAAGCATGTGACTTTGACTCAGGCACAGTTCATGAGTTTGAACCCCACTTCCTGAGTTTGAGCCCCACATTGGGCTCTCTACCCTCAGCACAGAGCTTGCTTCAAATCCTCTGTCTTCCTTTCTCTCTGCCCCTCCCCTGCTTGCACATGCATGTGCTCTCTCTCTATCAAAAATAAACAAACATAAAAAAATATATTAGCATTTTACCTATATTGAATAAGTTAAAAATTAAATCAATGCTTTTAGGTTGGCTTTATTTTATCTATTTAATAGATACAGGAATTGAGAATAATTTAGTGAGTCGGTGACCAAGCCAGAATTGAAATCTGCATTAAAAAAAATTTTTTTAAATGCTCTTTCCACTAAATCATAGGTTCTTGAAAAACAAAAATAATGAGAAAGCAAAACAAAACCAAACCAAAAATAAAACATAGCTTAATTTGAGAAAAGGAGATTCAGGCTTCCTAATGACAACTCTACTGTGGAATACCAACAAGCAACAGATGGCCTATTGACAGAGGGCCAGTAGGCTTATGGCAACCTCACTGTGTATCAAAAGGCACCACCTATTTATAGAATGTGTTTTCCTAAAACACACCATTACTCAAAGTCATAACAAATTCTCATGCGAAAATGATGAAGGATAAGGTCAGGAAGAGAAGTTCAAGGCATGTGGACACTGTAGATTTATAACTCTCGTTAAAATTCTTGAGGCAGCAAGGGTGTGACCTAGAAAGATAAACTATGTGGAAGAGAGCGAAGAAGTTCCACTGTGATACAAAAAGGGGAAAAGTAAAGAAACAGAAGAAAAAGCAAAAAACACAAAAAAGAAAACAGCACTGTTACTATGAAAAATATATAAAGAACATAACTTGTTAATTCATAAAAGCAGAGATTCCCAAGTTCATATCCTGACTTGGGTCATAAAAAAATCACGAAGCTGAAGATCTTCTCTATTTTATCCTACCAGATAAGCAACACCTCATGGTTAGGAAGAATGATGAACAAACCTTCTCTCCTGGGTAAACTCCAAGCCAAACTCAAAGTAAGAAACCAATGATTATTTGTCTCATATGATACACGTGGTAAATACTGGAAATCAAATTGGTGGGAGCAGAACTTGTATTCCTTGCAACTTAGTTAATGTAAAAGTTTACATCAATAAATAATTTTATTCAATTAGCTATGTGATCACAGAATATAAATACAAAAATAAAAAACCCCTGAGAATATCTGGTTTAGACACAAACAAAAGTGGGTAAAATCTCCTTTCTTCTTGGTTTGTACCTGAAATTGGGACTAAACTTACTCAATTAAAAACAAAAATACACCTGGGTGGCACAGTTGGTTCAGTGTCCGACTTTCACTCAGATAATGATCTCCCAGTTTCTGAGTTCAAGCCCTGCATCAGGCTCTGTCCTGATGGCATGGAACCTGGAGCCTACTTCAAGTTCTGTGTCTCCTTCTCTGCCTTTCTTCCTGTATAGGCTCTCTCTTTCTGTATCTCTGTCTCTCTCTCAAAAATAAATATTAAAAAAAATTTTTAAATAAGTCAATTATGTTAGTTCATTTTTTGAAACCTTTTCTAAAGTTGATTTATTTGTTTTGAGAGAAGGGGAGAGAAAAAGCACATGGGGGAGGGGCAGAGAGAGGTGGAAAGAGAATCCCAAGTATGCTTTGCATTGACTGTCACTGCAGAGGCTGACATGGGGTTCGAACCCATGAACCATGAGATCATGACCTGAGCCAAAACCAAGAGTCAGATGTTGGGAAATAGGATGAACTGTCCTTTCAGACCTCTGTTCTCAGCACTGTCCTTGTGTATGAATTGTCTTTATCGGACTTCTGTTCTCAGAACGCTGGGAACATGGGACTTGATGAAGTCCCAGGAGGACATGCAGGACAGATCCTGCCTGGTCATTAGCCAAGTGTGTCTGGTTCCCAAGGCACTGGAGATATACCCACGCACAGTTGCAAGCTGTTCCTGTTCTGTCCTTTCCTTATCTGTATCTATTGTTCTGATTAAACATTGACTGCTGACTAAAGATTTACTATGCTCTAAAGAGGGTATAAAATAAGATGCTATTCCTAATAAAGTTTGCCATTAGCTACCAGCTCTTGGTCCATCTCCATCTCTTTCAGGGACGTCCACTGTGCCCTTGTTCTCTGAGAACACTCATGTTTCCATTGAGAAATGTCCCTCCTTAACATTCCCATTCATGATGTTTGAGAACGTCCCTGTTTCCATTGGCCATTCGCCTCTGGGAACAGTCATTTTGTCTGCTTGTCATCTCCCCAGGAACCCTCCTCATGAAGGAGAACCTACCACAGTCAGATGCTTAATTGACTGAACCACCCAGACACCCCATAAGCTAGTCCATTTTTAAATCAAGTTGGAATTAGAAGTTTTAACAAGAACATAAGATATGTATGTGTATCTTGAATAGACCTCAGGGAGGTTGAACAAATTAACCTAGCATCATCTATGTTTATATTCACATGGCTTTTTGAATGGATGGATTCATCAGAGGAAGGTTTGTTAAGTGTCATGTTCATTCCTCAGAATTAGTGTTGCTAGTGAGGCATTGCTTGAAAATTGTCCATGGGATGCTTGCTGATGGGCAAGTACGCTTGTACCTCAGTAGTCTGGCACCATTAGTTATTGTGCCCAGTATGTAGTCTCTGGGATCCCAAAGTACCAACAACCAAAAAATTATTTAAAAACACAAAATGATGGTGTAATAATTGGCCATGCTTATGGAGATAGTCACAAAATAATTCTTTTAATGCCCCTGACGTCTGAGAATTCATAGGTCAACTAAGTTCACTAACTCAATTCACTAACTTATAGGAAAAAAATGTGTACCTATTCTTTTCCAGGTCAGAAACCTTCTGGAAAGGTCTAGTTCCCAGAAATCATAAAAAGAAATCATATCATGCTATCTTTTCCTTGGAGCCAGAATGCCTACAAACTGTCAGCAATACAGTTTCCTTTAAGCAGCCAAAATATGCAGTGACAGAAAATTTGGATTCACTATTATCTAAAAGCTTATAGTATTAATTACCATTCTTTAAACATTAATTTTCCTGAAGCAAACCCAATTATTTATATGTTCAAACCCATTCAATAGTTCTATCCTTCTATATGATAAATCTGAGATTCTTGGAATAACATAGAACTTTCTGCAATATCTGTCCCCTTGCTTTCTCTGTCCATCATTTCCTACTTCATTCCCACTGCAAAACTTACATGCAATACAGCAAAACCAAGAACGTTACACAGCAGATCCTTGAACAATTAGGAGTTAGCAGTACCAAACCCCATGCAGTCGAAAACATTCAGATAACTTTTGACTCCTCCAAATTTGAAATACTAATAGCCTACTGTTGACTGGAAGCCCTTAATAGTCAATTAATATGTATTTCCCATGTTACATGCATTTTATACTGTATACTCACACTAAAGTAAGAAAAAGAAAAGAAAATGGTATTAAGAAAATCATAAGGAAGCAAAAACACATTTACAGTACTGTATCAAAATAAATCCACTTATAAATGGACTTGCCCATTTCAAATCTATGTTGTTCACACAGGATGAAGAAGGGTCACTATCGTCACCTAGATATGGGGTGTTATGTCATGCTTTGTGCTATTGTACACACTGCTCCCTATTTCCAGAATTTTGTTCCTTCTCCATGCATGGACCATGGAAACACCTTCTGGCCTTCCCTGACTCCTACCTAAACTCAGGATTCTTACTTTTTCCATGTTTCCAGTGAGACTCCTTTGGGCCTCAAACGTAGTATGCTTGCCATACTTTTTCACCTGTGTGTCTACTTAAGAACTATGATGATCTAATTGTAAGAATAAAGTGCTAGAGATAATATAATATAGTATATACTGATATAGCATAGATGTTAAAAAGGAAGGCTCTTTCATGAAAGAGAGGTAGACCCAAGTTCCAAATAAAATTTATTCTGGCTGGGTGACTTTGAGCAAATCCTGTACACCTCTGGTCACAGCTTCCTCACTTGTAAGATACGAATAATAACAGTCCCTCTATTATATGTTTGTGCCTTTTATATGCAACAACACATGTGGCAATTAAGAAGACTCACTGATTCATAGTAAAAATGGTCTATAAATATTTGCTTTTGTTAATATCTTAAATTCCATTTCAATCTTTGGTTCATAGCAGAAGCTTAATAAAAATTTGTTGAATACAATGAATGAATGGCTGTTCAAAGGCAGGTTGCACTGATTTCTACTGTTTCTGTCATATTTGCAATATAGACCTTCCATCTGTATTCATTGTTCATATTCCCCTGCATCAGTCAGATAGTAGGTATCCAGACACTAACTGATCAGCCCAAGCAACATATTACTACTCTTTAAATTTTGAATGCCCATTGGAGCTGACAAACAAACAAGATACCCAAATAAAGTATAATAGTTTAAACAGATTCACTTGAGAAATGTTAAAGAATAGATTACTAGGTAATGGTAGAATTCAAGTTCTGGAGAACATTTGACTTAGTGTCTCCCACATGACTCTTCCATCCAATCACAGACCTTCATTGTATGGTTGGTCTCAGAAATCATATATACCATACCAGAGCTTCTCAGACTTGAAAAATCCATGTGAACCATTTAATGAGTTAAAATGTAGAGTCTGACCCAGAAGGTATGGGGACGGGAGGTGCTGAGGATTTGTTGTTTCTCAGACCCTACTTTGTATAGCAATGGTAGTCCATGATGCAAAATTTTTCTTATTTATTGTTGAGAGAGAAAGGTAGAGTGTGAGTGGGGCAGGGGCAGACAGGGAGGAGACACAGAATCTGAAGCAGGCCCCAGGCTCTGAGCTGTCAGCACAGAGCACACAGCACAGCACACAGCAAAGAGCCCGATGCAAGATTCAAATTCACCAACCATGAGATCATGACCTGAGCCTAAGTGGGACGCTTAACCAACTGAGCCATACAAGTGCCCCCAATGTGCAATTTTTAAAAAGCAAAAGAATCAACGGAGGTGCTTGTTAAAAACAGACTTTGGAATCCCTAATTTGTAGGCATAGTTAACAAACACTTAAGGTACTTTTCAGGTCAGTGGTCTCAGAACCACATTTTGACAATCACTGCACAGGAAATGCACACTTCTTGAAGGCAGTCCTATTTGCCATTAGCTTCACTGGCTAGCAAAGCATCTGGAAATTAGTGGCTGCTACATGTATATTTGTTTTGTAAATGAAACCAAAAAAAATGAATAAATGAACCAAGAGTTCAATTGGAATTTTAGAAAAAATTAGGGCAGAAAGCAAAAAAATGTTTTTACACATATGTGTAATATATGTCAGTCCATAAAATTTCCCATAACAACTTTAGAATATTCATTATTTATCTTTCTTCATAATTCTCTAGTTCCTCAATATGGGTAAACAGTAATATTCAGTAAGGATAAACTCAATGAGAAAGCATAACTGCCAAAAATGTACAAGCAAACAAGATTATTTGAAAATTTGTAAGTACACACTCCTCCATAGGTTACTCACTGCATTTCACATGATTTGTGTTTAGCTACTGAGTTCTGGTCTGTGTCTGGTAGACAAATGACTCTCCAGGAATCCTACCTAATTCACTTGGAAAGGGAGAAGAATCCTAATGGCTCCTACTGCTTCTCTTTCTCAAAAAACATCACATTGTCCTCTCTCAGAGCCAGTTTCATCCTGAAGCCCAAAAGAGTGAGTAATGAGAGGTGGTTCATATTTTGCAGATCTGGGGCAGAAGATATGTCTTCTTCTACTTTGTAATGTGTTTTTACTGTAGAAGATTGGGGGTTCTTTAATTCTCCCTTAAAAAAAACACTTAGAACAAGAAAACTTTATGTCGAGATACTGAATTTTAAATGTATATAGATAATGGGTTGGTGAACATGAAGCACTTTGAAAAAAATAAACAGCAGTGTAAAATGACTACGAAAAACCCAGTTGTGGTCAGATGCAGCTTTAACTGAGGAGAATCTAGAAAATGCTATGCAGTTTATACATTGAGGTGTTACGTTAGAAAATAAGAACATGCATCTCAACACCTCATGTTTTCTTCTTTATCCTTTTAGAATTATGTGATAATTAAACACACTTTTTTTTTCAGATTTTAACAGGAGACTATAATAATTTGACTAAAAGTTCCTTGTCCTTATAATAATATAATAATAATAATAATAATAATAATAATAATAAACCAAAAATAATAATTGTACTCTGTTAAAACTCTCATTATTTTTCACTAAAGGGCATTATAGGGCTTAATTACTTATATGTCTTTTCTTTTAAAGGGATCACTAATCTCTGCCTTGTAGGTGGGAAAGCATAAGGCAATATTAATATCATTTATAGAAACCATGTGCTCAAAGATACCAGAAGGGAGAAATCCAGAAAAATAATGTAATAATAATAGCAATAGTTAATTTTAGTTAATTTTATTAGATGCTAATCATATACTACTTTAATACTAATTACTTTATGTGTATAAATTTACTAATATCTCATGACAACCTTACGAAGTAGTTGCATCATTTTATAATTGAGGAAAATTAGATATAGAACTCAGTCTTCATATATAGATTCAGGCTTCCTACCAATTCACACTTGGGATATTTAAATTTTAAAGGATGAGAAGAATGCAAAGTATAAAGGCAATTTGTGCTATAATCACGTCAGCATTGCGTTGGCTGAGAAGGTGAAATTTAAGAGTTGTTTAATTTCATTCATTCCGTTAATATTTTTTGAGAATTACTATGTGTTAAATATATGAAAAATTCTAAAAATACAAAATTAAATAATACTGAATTTCCTCCTTGAAGATATATAATAATTAATAATTATAATTAATGCTCAATTAGTATATAATAAAATAGCATATTGTAAAGATACAACATTATGGAAACAATTGATAGATGATTTGTGCTAAAAGTTGGTTTCTAAAAATTTGCATAGATATCTAAGGAGCCAGTGCTCCAATCTGCCTTATGAGGATAAGCACAGAAGTAGAGAGATAAGTCGGGAAAGATTTATGTTCAAGCTTATGACTAAAAATTAAGTAAGAGTTTCCAGGCATAAAGAGAAAGCATGGAGTAAATGTATAAAAAGAGCGTGGTGTGTTAGGACACGGAAAGGTGAGTCTCAGAGTTGAGAAGCAATCCTGACGAATGCACAGTATGAAATGTGTTATGGGGTAAATGGCAGCTCGTGTGATTGGCATGGTAATTTGTGTTTAGACTGAGAAAGACCTTACGTAGCATGATTACATGAACTTACCACATAGAGTACTTTAGCAAGATAACTCTGTAGGCAGTTGGACAGTATAACAGGAATGGTTAGAATTTATAGTCAGGGAGACCAGTTCTGTTGTTTTAAAATCAGCAGCATGAAATAATTGAAGGAGAAATTCCAGGGGCTAAACAGTAATAGAACTCTCATGGCTAGAAATCAGTTGGAAAGAGCAACAAGGAAGAGTGATAAGTTAAAGGCACTACTACTGTTACTTCATAAATATCGAGAGCTTACAAGGTGCAGGGACTCAAACATTTTACAAGTTTTAACTCATTTAGGAAGGCCTTGAGTTTTGAACCTGGATAACTGAATGATGATTCCCATTTCACAGGTAGAGAATAAAGGAGAGGAGGGAAATACTGAGGACAGTGGAAGATAATGTGTTCGCTTTGTTTGAGAAGCCTACATACCCTTTGGGTGGTGATGTCTACCATGCTGTTGCTAACATGGATCCCATGTTGAAGAGAAAGATCAGGCTAGATTTATAAATTTATAGCTCTTCTAGTCCATGATTAATGGTGCTTTGTAGAATAGAAGGGAGAGTAAAGGGTGGAATTCTTGGAATATAAATACTCAAGGAAAAGGAGAGAAGACAAAAAATACAAATGAGCAAAATAAAGTAGAATGGAAATCAGGACGAAAAAAGGTAAGAAAGAGAACATATAAATAATGATATTGTGGTACAAATGTCAAGTTTTGCATTCAATCTAAGCAGGATATGAACCAAATGTAAAAATTTGGGAGTTAGGAAGTGGGCGGTAAATTTTAGGAGTACATTTTAGTTGCATTAAATGTGATAAAGTGAACGAGAAGTTGAAACAGAGACCAAGTAGACTATTTCTTTGAGAATTTTGATATAGCAGAAGGAGTAGTAGTTGGAGGGTAAGGATCATGGTATTATTAAAGTTTCGGCGAAAAAAATGAAAAACTTTAACATGTAAACAGAGCAAAGGGAGCCACTGAAGATGGAGAAGCCAAAGATAAAAGGTAGTGATGGAAGGTAAGTGGGGTACAGAGAGTAAGTACTGATGGAGTGCAATCCTGGGGGAGGCCACAGAGTAAGAGTATAGGTTAATGTAACAAATACAGTATCAGTGTTTATGGCCTTATTGTTTGGAGTCAAGCAGCCCAGTTTGAATCCTGACTCTCTGACTTATCAATTGTGTGAACACAGAGTTACTAAACATTGATGTGTCTCAGTTTCATATCTGCCAAATGGGGAACTATTAGTACCCCCTCCCCATCCCTGCTAGTGTTACTGGGAGGATCAGATGCGATGAGGCTTCTGAGAACAAAACATTATTATTGGGCAAGTGTCTTCTAAGAATTACCTATTATATCCAAGAGAGAGGTGCAAGGAGCCATAGTGGAAGGGAGAAGAATCACTAGTCTTTGTGGTAAAACAAGAAAGGAAAGAGGGACAAAACATTTAAAAGACTATACAACAATGAACCCATATTCTACACATATATGGAATATTCTTTTAAAAGGCTAATAATGAACATATATTCTATACATGTATGGAATACTCTTTTATTCTGTTTTTATTTTTTATAAAGTAAACATTCCATATCTCTAAGGAATGCTAGCACTCAGTTTGTTGCTAAGGGAAATAAATATCTACCTTCTTATTCTGAGTCACACAAATCAGAACTATTTAATTTCAGAGTTTTTCAGTTTGTCTATATAATGATTGAAGGTCCAGATATAAAGAACCATGGTCAACTCTTCATATTAACTACCTACAAATGTAGGACACTGAAATTGCAGGATTTTACTTCATTTCCCTCTCTGCAAAGTGCAGTGATACTTTTTGAGAATGACTTCTCTGCTTTGCATGGTCCCTGCTCTGCTGTATGGATACTATTGGCATTTTAACAGGAAAAAAGGCAATTTCCAGAGTGAATAAGACTTAAAAAGGATGCTGCTCATAGTTAAGAAAATGGATTCCAGGATATTTCTGTCTATTGTTAGCAAATACTGCCTATTTGTTTCATTTTTAACCACTTTATTCTCACTCTTATGAAGCCTACATTGAAGTCAGAGTAATTTGTTCTCCTATTTTGATTCTTCTTTTAGAGGGTTTTATACGAAAATTATATATGATAGACTCAAGCTTTGCATTCTTCCATTATAGTAAGCATTTATAAAGGAATAATTCAGCAATGATACATACTATTGTGGATGTATATTATGTAGGTAATGGGTAGTCTGTGTTTCGAAGTGATTTTTACCACTATTATCTTATGTAGTTCATGCAAGAGTAAAATGCATTATGGCTATATTTCAGGTGAGAAACCCAACATGATGAAAGCAAAAAAAAAATTCCCCTAAGTCAGATAGCAAGGTTAGGAGTGCTGAACTGTTAAAAGCTGCCTTGTTCATGTTGTAAAAAGCTATTCTTGAGCTGTTTTTGAGAGCTTTTGTAAAGATTTACTCTTCCATGAAATCACGGGAGAAAACGATAAACAGAAAAAATCCTCACCTTTTCTATTTGTTTCTGTCATCAGTACTCTAACATCTATAAAAACTGCATATATTTAATGTTAAATCTGCATACAGAAGAATGACTTCAATTTAGAGAAAGCAATGATTCAGTGACCTAGGAAGTTTCCGGGGCTTATTTTCTTAACGGTGAACAGAGGTGAAAAAAATAATTAATTGGACTGCCAAGGCATCCTGATTGGCAAACACAAACCAAGCCAACTCTTGTCATCTTCTCTGAGAAGCTGGTGAGACAGCCTGTGCGACACATTAGCTATCAACAAAGGGAAAGCACTTAGCGCCATGATGTCACCCAGATGTTATGATGTCACCCAGAATTTGAATCTCATCAAGTTATTCCAGGCTCTTTTCTTCTGTCTCCAAATATACATTGAACTGACAGGAGACATCATTCTCCCTATCTGATTCTTCTAATATCTTGGGAAATATCCTTCTGGAAGAAAATAAGTTTTTTGAGACATTTGGGGAGTTTTGAGTATATAAGAAACCTGTTGATGGTGTTTAGACTATGTTTAGTATATGGTGTTTAGGGAGAAATGTCTGAATGAGAAACATAGCAATTTATGCTAAAAAAAAAAAAAATCCTCTAGCCAGGGCTACCATGGCAAAGGATTTCTAATGACAATGGAATCTCAAGAATTGTGAGGCTACATTCTGAAATGACATCCTAATTAAATATTATAAATTAATTCCTTACATTATGCATTGACTCTCATTCTTAGGAAATTATATTTTCTAATTATATATTACCTAGGAGGTAATATGTAATCTAAGGTCAATAAGCAATCTCAAAATTCAGATATCCACTTTAGGACAGGATTGAATAACAGGGACCAGACTTACCATCATGCTTGAAACAACTAAAAACATAAACCAAAACCAAAACAGGAAACCAGACACAATATATGAAAAAGTGGTTGCCAAGACACTGAATGTCAGGCAGTGAAGGATAGGGATTCCAAGAGAGAGCAAGTAAACTAAGTAAGCCCAATGACTACCTGAACTTACCTGCAAGAGATACTCCAAGAAATAGTGCAGAGAGGACAAATTAGGCAGAACCCTGAGTTCTCTGTGGGCTGAAAAATAGTTGGGGGAAGTCAAGGAAGGCCAATGCTTCTGAACTTGTGTGAGAGTACCATAAGGGTGAGACCTGTGTAAACAGAGCACATCATAGAGAGGGTCCCTTAAGATTTTAGCTAAAGAAACTACTTGAGTCAGGGAGAGAACCACTTCTCATGGCATACAGGGCATTGGGTGGACTACTTAGGAGTTTCCTCAAGTGGGGAAACTGAATACTGCTCTGACCTGCTAAACAAAGCTTAAAGCAAGATGCAAAGGAATCAAATGACTTCCAAATAACTTTAACTGAATATGAGGACAAAGCTCAATCACATTTAAATGCATGCAAAATATCTAGAAAGCCAAAAAGATAAAAATCACTATCTCTGACATCTGATTTAAAAAAATAGATATTCAAAGAAACAGTGAAACATGACTCATCACGGGGAGAAAAATCTATTGAAATCTTTCCAGAAATACTACCAGGATAGAATAGTATACAAAGGTACTAAAACAATGTTTTCATATTTAAAAAAAAACAGGGTTGACAACAGATTAGCATTATAGAAAAATATATTGGTAAACATAAAGACAAATAAAGACTATGCAAAATGAAATGGAGAGAGAGGAAGCTTAGAGAAAAATCCAACAAAGTATCAGTGAACTGTGGGACAACTTCCTATAGCTAAATATAGTGTAATTTGAGTCCCTAAAAGAGGGAAGAATGGTAACAGAAAAAAAAAATTAAAGAAATTAATGGCCATTTTCTTAAATTTGATGAAAACTATAAACTCACAGATTCAAGGGATTCAAGGTTCTTAAACCACAAAGAATATAAAGGAGACTATACTGAGTTACGTTACAGTCAAATGGCTGTATAAACATTGATAAATAGTTCCACAAACAGGAAAACATTTTATACACATGGACTGGAAAAACAAATAGTTAAAATGCTGATACTACCCAAAGCAATCTATAGACTTAATGCAGTCCTTATCAATATACCGGCAGCATTTTTCACAGAACTAGAACAAACAATCCTAAAATATGTATGGAACCACAAAAGACACTGAATAAGCAAAGCAATCTTAAAATGGCAGAATAAAACTGAAAGTATCACAATCTCAGACTTAAGATATACTACAAAGCTGTAGTAATCAAAACAGTAGGACACTGGCACAAAAAATGGATACATATAACCATGGACCAAAATAGAGTTCAGAAATAAACCCATAACTACATGGTCAATTAAGTTTTGAGAAAGGAGGCAAAAGGATGAATGACAATGGGGTTAAGAGTCTTTTCCACAAATGGTGCTGGGAATAGACAGCTACATGCAAATGAATGAAACTGGCCCACTTTCTTACACTATATACAAAAATAAACTCAAAATGAGTTCAGAACCTACATGAGAAACCTGAGAACAAAAATCCTAGAAGAGAGCACAAGCAGTAATCTCTCTGACATCAGCCACAGCAACATTTTTCTAGTTATGTCTCCTGAGGGAAAGAAGTCAAAAGCAAAAAATTCTTGGAACTACATCAAAATAAAAACTTTCTGCAGAACAAAGGAAATAATCATCAAAACTAAAAGACAAGTTACAGAATGGGAGAAGATATTTGCAGATGACATATATGATAAAAGTTTAGTATCCAATATTTATAAAGAATTTATACAACTCTATACCATAAAAACAAACAATCCACTTAAAAAATGGGCAGAAGACATGAACAGACATCTCATCAAAGAAGGCATACAGATGTCCAACAGACACATGAAAAGATGCTCAACATCACCCATTGTCAGAGAATGCAAATCAAAACCACAATCAGCTATCACTTCTTGCCTATTAGAATGGCTAAAATCAAAATTCAAGAAACAACAAGTGTTGGTGAGAATATGGAAGAAACCCTTATACACTGTTGGTAGGAATGCTGATATAGCCATTGTGGAAAACAGTTTGGAAGGTCCTCAAAAAATAAAAAATAGAATTACCTTAAGATCCAGTAATTCCCAAATTTACCTAAAAGAATATAAAAAAAAACTAATTTAAGATAACATATGTGCCCCTATGTTTATTCCAGCATTACTTATAATAGCAAAATTAGCCCGAGTCCAATGATAGATGAATGGATAAAGAGGTAGTATGCATATGTATGTAAGTATGTCCACACACACACAAATAGAATTGTATATTACCCATTAAAAAGAATGCAATCTTGCCATTTGTAGCAACATGGATAGATCTAAAAACTGTAAAGCTTAGCAAAATAAGTCAGTGAGGGAAAGACAAATACCTTATGATTATGTGGCACTTCAGAAACAAAACAAATGAACAAAGAAAAAAGGGGACAAGCCAAAGAATAGAGTCTTAACTATCGAGAACAAATGGATGGTTACCAGAGGGGAGGTGGTAGGCAGGTGGCTAAAATAGGAATACACTTGTAATGATGGACACTGAGTAATGCAGAGAACTGCTGGGTCACTATATTGTACATCTGAAACTAATGTAATACTTTGGATAACTATATTGTAATTAAAACAAAAACACTGATAAATATAAAGTCTTAAAACCAATCAGAATAAAACAATACAATACCTAGAAAATAATAAGAATGACAGCCAATTCTCTCAGCAGGAACAATGTAAATCAGAAGGCAATTTAGTAAAACCTTTAAAGCACTGGGGGGTAGGAGGGAGATCCCTGTCAACTTAGAGTTCTAGATTGAGTCGAAACATTTTTCAAAATTTTGAGTAAAATATAAAGAATTTTTAAAACGTATCAAAGTTGAATTTAATAACCAGCAGACTTGTACTACAAGACATATTAGAGGAAGCCTTTCAGGCAAAAGGTAAATGATATGGAAACCTAGATCTGCACAAAAAAGTGAAAAACACCAAAATAATGGAAACTATATAAAAACACCAAAATAATGGTAACTGTTTAATTCTCTTTAAATGGTGGCTATTTAAACTACAGTAATAAAATATATTGAAAAATTTAAAATACTGTTGAAATAAAATATATGACGATAGCACAACAGTTGGGATGATAGAAATGGAAGTAACTTTAGGAGGATTTGTATACTATATGTAAATAGGTATTATCATGGAATTAAATTAAAGATATAAGAATACTGTAAACTTTAAAATAATCACAAAAATAACAAGAAACAGTTATAGTATATCAGTCAAAAAAAGATAAAATTGAAATTATAAAATTAATACAAATAGGGAAGGGGAAATAGGATAAAAGAAAAAATAGGATAAGTAGAAAGCAAATTAATATTCACATTCAATACGTGTAAATGGCTTAAAAATGCCAACTGAAGATAAGGGATTGTCATCAGATTAAGATCAAAACTCTACTATACATTGTACGCAAGAAACTCCCTTGAAATATGATGCAATTTGGTTAAAAGTAAGATAGTTAAACAAAAAGTATCATGTTAACACTAAACCAAAAACACTAAACATATCAATGAGTTCAGGCCCATTTTGTCCCCTGAGGAGTATCTTAACAAGCACATTGTCATGACCATCACTGTTGCCTCTTCTTTCATTTCCTTTCTCTCCGTCAGTTTTGCAGGTATTCTTTCCTGTCTAGCTACTATTGCTTATAATAGTAGAAGGCATGTGGAACATTGTGGGATTAAGAAAAATAAAAGGATTTAGCCATGCCACATTTGTTGCTATGAACTCACTAAACACACATTAATGGATATTTCATAGACTAAATGATGGATATTTGAGCTTCTGTTGCAAAAGCATCTCAACACAATTTGCAGAAATAATATGCATTTCATTTTCAAATCTTATCACAGTATTTGAGCCCTTTAGACTTATTTTAATTATGCAGAATGATTTGTATTGGTGATCATGTTCTACAGATAACAGCATATATCAATTTTACCTTTTAATTTTCCATTTGTTTACTTAGATATGTGATAAAGAATGATAATGTTTTGTAATTGACACCTGGGCACTGTCACATCTGTTTTTATTCTCAGCAGTAGAAAATGCATCATTTGTGTTTAAACTATATTTTCTAAGAAATTTCCCTCTGATTTACATGATTAACTTATTTAATGAGGCAGAAAAAAGATATCATGCATTGTGCTTAGTTACAGACAATATGTGGCTGGATAAATAGCAATTGCACATCAGTCTGCCTGACTTATTGCTATTCGCTACCAGCACAAATAAATTAAAACTTGATTCCATTGTTACATTTGTATGTACACATTTTCACGGTGTGTCACCATCCATTATAAGCTTGGTGCATAGCTTTCTGCATTACCTTTACTTCGCTGACCAGAGAATTTTTAAAATAGATTTAGAGAAATTATAAACTTAAATACTTGTAGGAATCAACTATGATTGGGAAAATGATGAATAAAAGCACAAAAACATTCAACTAAATTTTATTTTAACAAAATGAAGAAAATGACAAACTACAGGGAGATCAACTGGAAAGTTTTGGAAGACCTACCATCCACTATCAGGGTACTTATCACACTACATTTTAAGTATCTATTTTATTTTCTTCAAAATAAAATTTCTGGAGGGCGAGAAATGATCTGGCTGGGCTTTATACCCTTAGCACATAGCCCAGTTCCACACATATAGTAGGGGTCAAGCAAATATGTGTTGGATTAATGAATGAACTAATCATATATATTGATAATATAATACTGCTGTAAAATGTAATAAATCTAGTATATAACTTTGGGAAGATTCTTATTGAAAGTTGCTTTAAGTTTATATATTAAGTCCTACATATATGAAGAAATGTTGGTGAATATCTGCATGACTATAAAATGTTTATTTCTCCCAAGTAGTTTGTGGCAGTTTGGAGGATTATATATGCTTTGACATTTATTTGTGTGTTATTCATGTTACATAAATGCTATTGTTCTAACATTCTCCATATCTTCATGTTAAATATTTAATTTACAAAGTAAAAATTTCACATAATTTACTTCATAATGACATTCAAAAAATGTTCACAGAAGTCAAAATGTTAAAATCTAAAATTATTTAGATGTTGATGGTTAGTATTGAAAATGAGGAAAGGTAGATCATGAGTATAAATAGAAGAAAATATTTTTATTGGTAAACAGAGGATGTTAATTTGGCTATATAGAAAATGTTGGAGCAGGACAAACTAATGGAAGTCTAAGTTTATTTGATAGGCTCTTCTTATTTTCTTATTCCCCAGAAGTCAAAGGTGTCACAAAGTCAAGACCTGAAATCAGTGTTCATTTTCTCAGCTCTCAAACAATGGGTATTAGAGAAAATGAACATGCATGAATTATCTCCTTCTTGTCTAGTAGCCATGATTTGATTGGTGGTGAAATTACTCATAAACCTGATGAATAAGTTTAGAAGAATTTGAGATATTTTCAAATGTGAGAGTTTTAGAGTTTTTTTTTTTTAATGCTTTTAAAGGAACATTCAATGTATGTGTGGGGCATTGAATTATTTGCCTCAACATTAAAATAGTTTAAATATCCACGAAAGATACTGTTTTATAGAGCTATTGTGTGCTTAAGAACTGTTAGAGTATCTATTTTACAACCATAGTAGGAACAAACAAAAATGAAAAGCTACTTATAGAGCAAGTGATAAACACACATCAAATGGGTTTTATGAGCAACAGAGTGGGTTATCACCATCTGAGGCTATTTACTGTAATGACAAAAAACTATTTTAAAAGACGCAAATTTATTCTTAACTACAGGTACTGAAAAAATCTTCTGAAAGAATTAACAAGGTTTGTTTTCTTTTCCACACTACACAACAGTTATTGTGGAAGATTTTTTTTTCTGGCGTTGTTAACTTCAAAAAAGGAAAAATGATGATGGGTACAATTTTCAACTGTAGGACTATGTCTCCTAATTTCTCTTTATGTTCTAAGCAGTCCTGGATGTATAACAAACACTAAATATGAAGCTTGATGAATCGGATTTTTTAAATGTATGTTCTTATTTTTCTGCAAATTATATTAGGTCATTTATTTTTTTAAGTATATAAATATAATTAATTTCTATAAAGAAGAAAGAAACTACCTAAAGAGGGATTGCTCAACACTAGGTTCTTATCTAGCCGAGATGGACGATTTAGAAAACACAAATGGGCAGATCAGAAAATATACTAGCTTAAATATAACAGAGTTGGGAATTTGACTAATTAGGAATGATCAAGTGGAAGAAGGAAACTGATCAATTAAAAAAGGTGTTGTTCAGAATAACAACAGGAAAAAGATGAATACACATCTAGCGTTACCACAGGGACAATTGGGGTGATTAGTAGGATGGAAAATAAAAGCTTTTTAAGCAGTTACTGTCTTATGCTCTCCTTTGCCAGCACTGAAACTAAGCCAGGAGAACAGTATTCCCATAGTTCTTGCAGTTCAAGTAAGTATAGGAGGGAGGAAAACACTAGCCTTACACTCCACCCCCATTTAATCTTAAAAATTATTGAGGTATAATATACAAACCTTGAATATACCTAGTTTATTATTTTTATTTTATTTATTTTTTAATAATTTTTTAATGTTTTGTTTATTTTTGATACAGAGAGAGACAGAGCAGGAGAGGGGGAGGGAGCAGAGCGAGAAGGAGACACAGAATCCAAGCAGGCTCCAGGCTCTGAGCTAGCTGTCAGCACAGAGCCTGATGCAGGGCTCGAACCCAGGCAAATCATGAACTTGAGATCATGACCTGAGCCGAAGTTGGAGGCTTAACCGACTGAGCCACCCAGGCCTCCCAAATATACCTAGTTTAAAGGTGCACTGTGTCTCCTTCAGTCTCTGCCCCTCCCCTGCTCACACTCTGTATCTCTCTCAAAAATAAGCATTAAAATTTTTTTTAAAGGTGCAATTTGATGAGTCTTGCTAAATACATATATTTATGTAACTTCTATCACAGTCAAGATAATTTCTATCACCCCCAAGATTTTTCTCGTTCCTCTTACCAACCAAGAGTTCTACCTCCAGCACGTTTTACCATCTTGAACTTTATTTGTGTAGGTTATTAGATTTTCTAATCAAAAATAAAATATTCTTTTGAAACTGGAAAATATAACATAATTGAATTTTTTAGATGGTAATGTTTCCTCTAAAATTCTACTCTTACATTCACTCATTTAGGTAACCCAAATCAGAAGTTTGAGTTCTATAACTCAATCCTATCAGAATTGTGTACATGCAGTTTGATATTATTGTTGTTTGGTAAATGAGAATACCAAGGCTCAACATTTACCAAATCTGGTCAAACTGACACTTAATTAATGATCATTCTGCACCTAGACTTTACTCTGCATGAATCCTAGGTTACCAAACAAAGACAGCTTGTTTTCTAGCTCTGAGCCAAGCACAGCATCGTCAACAGAGAGGAACAAGAACCATTGTCTTTATTTAAAGATTTCACAGTCTCAGACTATATCATGCTTTCTAAAACAAGCTTCCTCTCCCAATTCTGGGCATCAAATTTTCTGTTTTTACAGTAGCCCTTCAGCATTCTTCTCATTCATGGAAATGGTGTTGAGTACTGGGAGAAAGAAGAGAAGCAGCATTTATTGCTAGATTCTTCTTCTCCCCTTGGGGAGCCCTTACATATATCAAACAGAAAGCAACTGCAGCAGGTTAAGTATAGCTGGTGGGTGTCTCACAAAATTGCAAAGCAGAGAGGGTAAACTTATCTTTGTCATCTTTCCCCACTTCTGTATGCTGGGGGCACCAGGATGCAATCTCAAAGTAGAAAGACATTTTTTTATCTTTTTAATGCCTGGTTTTCTTAATGTCTATTTGTCTATTGCAAAGTGAGATATCTGTTGTTTGGTAGTTTTTAGCTCATATATTGTTAAGACTCTTATTATGAGCTGAGTACTGTGTCAGACAAAGGGAATGCAATAAGCAAAATAAAGTTTGTCTTTTGTTTTACTATCCTCCCATCAAAAGGAGTTGATAGGAGAGAGAGCCAAGTAATTAGAATAGCATCCTTTTGGGTGGGACAAAACTATACACAGGGTGGTACAGAAGTAGCCTTGGAGTTTACAAACCATGGGGTTTCTTGGAGAAGGTGGCACCTATTTGCGAGTTAAAATAATATAGCGTCTGGTGGCTCAGTTAAGTGTCTGACTCTGAATCTTGGCTCAGGTCATGATTTCATGGTTCCTGAGATCCAACACATCATCCCTCACCCGTTTCACCTATGCACTGGCAGCATAGAGCCTGCTTGGGATTCTCTTTCTCCCTCTCTCTCTGCCTCTCCCTCGTTATCAAAATCTATACGGAAACGTTAAAAGCAATGCCACACAAGGGCATCTCAAGATGGAGCAGCATAGAAATCAGGGTGGGCATGAACAAAAGTGTCAAGATAAGTATGGACAAGAGGTAAGCAAAGAAACAGCAAACTTCTGTGGCAGCAGGACCAAGTGTAAGAAAAATGGTGGCGTGGGCCACATCTTCAGGGGCGTTGCAGGAACTTGGTTTGATTAAACAGGAAAAGGAAACTCCAGTTGGACTTTAACCAGAGAAATGAGTGATGAGATTTGGCTAAAGAAATCTCATTCTAGCTGTAAAATGAGGAATAGATTGGAGAAGAGAGCAATTCAAAAGAACTCAAAGGGACTCTTGGAAGCAATATGGGAGAGAGATAATGAATGCCTCAGGAAGTGGCAGGGGCTATGTTGTTGAATCCTGCCTCTCTCTCACTTCCCAAAATGACACATCTGTTTGCTCAAGGTTGTTCTCCCCACTCATTCACTAACACATTCATTCACTTATTCAACTAATATTTATTTTGCTCCTTTTATAAATGTTGAGGGTATAGTAGTCAGCAAAATAAAGTCTGCTCTCTCTATATTTCAACTTCCTCACACTTAATGAAATGTTTGCTTCATTACTTAGTTATTGAGGACAATTTCCTTTTTTTAGCACCCAAAGGAAGTGCATGAATTTCAAGCACTAAAACAAAGATGGTTTTTTTGGATCAAAAAAGTCATTTCAGTTTCTTGAAATTATATCACACAGGTTACTGCTTTCCTCCTTGTAACATTCCATGTACTATTATAGTTTCAATAGCTATTGATAATCTATTTTCTGTAAAGCTCTATCTTAAATATTTTATATGAACTATCCTATTTAATTTGTATAAAAATATAATAAATTCAGGATTGTGATAGCCAGAACATTGACCCCTCAAAAGATGTGTGCATCCTAATCCTCAGAACCTATGAATATATGACATTACCTGGCAAAAAAGTATTTGTAGTTCTAAATAAATTAAAATCTTGAGATAGGAAGACGAGGTCCAGTGTCATCACACGAACCCTGAAAAGTAGAAAATCTTCCTTGGTTGGAGTCAGTGAAAAAGATACGACAGCAAAAGAAAGGTCTGAGAAATGGCAGCTTGGGTGGGATTCCTGTTGATGGTTCCAAGACACTGGATTAGGACCATACAGAGGTCTCTAGGAACTTTCTGATCTAGCAGCTGGCAAGGATAAAGAAAATTTAGTTCTATATCTGCATGGAACTGAATCCAAGAACCCAAATGAAAAGGAAATGGACTCTGTCCTAGAGCCTCTGGAAGGAGATGCAGTCTTGCCTGCGTGTTGATTTTGGTCTGGTGAGACCTGTACTAGACTTCTGACCTACAAAATATACTGTGATGCTCAAGTTACTAGATTTGTAGTAACTGTTTTACAGCAGTAACAGGAAAGTCATAAGGATTACAGTATGTGGGTTTATTTTCTATAGATGAGAAAACTGTAGCCTAGTAATTTAAGTTTTGTTCCCATTTGATGCAGTTAAGCAACTGAGCTGGGACCTGAACCTAGAATATTCAAGCTTTGCTTAGTGCCCATGCCATTTCTCCTATCATAAACCCTCGTTGAGTTTAAGGATTAGGTTACTTGTATTAAATAACTACCATCTTAGAAAGTGTTTTTTGAAGAAATTAGTTTGTAGACCCTGAGTTCTACACTCTACTCTTGCTTCACCAGGCCTACATGTAATAACTCTTTGCTATTCCTAGCCTCGGAGTGCTTCACTATCCCTTGTTGGTACCTCAGGTTTTTGTTTGTTTGTTTTGTTTTTGTTTTTACTTGCAGCTAAAGGGATGCTGCCAGTATAGCAGGAGATTCCATTAAATTCAGGAATTTATTCTTTTTTTTTTAAAAAATTTATTTATTTCTTAAATAGAAGTATGAGCAGGGGAGGGGCAAAGAGAAAGGGGGACAGAGGATCTGGCTCTGGGATGAAAGCAGCAAGCCCCTGCGGGGCTCAAACTCTTGAACTGTGAGATCATGACCTGAAGCAAAGTCAGACACTTAACCTATGCAGCCACCCAGGTGCCCCATCAGAAATTTATATTTTCCTGATGTAAGAGTCTGAGTCAATATATCAAGGTGTACTGTGAAGATTAGAAAATTGAGTTGTTAGTATTCAGATAAATAAACCATCAAAAATGTAAATGGAATTATTTGGAAAGTCCTATATTCTTTAATATATCTATTTATTTTTTGATCTAACAGCATGTATATGAAAGAGAAGTACTCATTAGAGAATAACCTGAAAACACCATGAATCTATCCAATGGAACACATTGTAGCATATGGCCTAGCACCTAGTCCATTGTTCATGGAAAATACTGTACTATTTTCAAGAATTGTGTTTTTTGCTGACCATTAGTTCAGGATTGTCTTGTAATATACCATTAAAGACACTGACAAGCAATCTCCTTAATGTTCTATTCAGTTAGATTTTGACAATGGAAGGAGAAGGCCATTATTTAGCAGAGGCTTGGTGATAGACTAGAGAACTTTTTTCCTTGATCAAGGCAACTGACTACTTAGTTTTCTCATCTGTTATAAGTGCATGTGTTCTTATTACTGTCTTATAAATTTCTTGCAAAGCTCTAAAGAAAAAAGTACATACTACCTCAGATCTAGATATTTTAAAGGTAAGACACCAATGGAAGACAACAGCTTTCAGTTTAGATTATGAATACAGATTCCTTCCTTCCCACCATTCATATTTCCAGAAATTATGATTCGTTTAGCCAATGCTGTTTTCATATTGACTTCTATTGTTTGCCACTTACCAATTCTTGTTTATTTTGCCAAAAAGGAAGAAAACCAATATAACATAATGTATATGTTATTGTTATAAAGTTACAGTTTTTCAAAGATTACGTTTCTCAGAAATGTGTACCATCTATGGCCTTCATCCATGAGGACTGACATCTTTTTGTGCCATTTAAATTCCTTATAAACTATTTAATGATTACATTGACTGGGGAAAGCAAAGGGAGTAACAAAAATTATTGTCCTGGCTATCACCTTTTGCAATATAAACTAGTAGTATGAACTATACTCAGTGGCTCCCCTAGGAAATTTGTTGTGAACTAAGATTTGTTACTACAACCTGAAATACTCTTAAGGTAGTATACATCAAGAGAATTTAAGTTTGGAGTAGGATCTGCCCAACTGATAATCAGAACATTTAAACATATGTGTTCAAAACCAGAGAGCTATAGATTTAGGGTATCAATAGTGCCTAAAATATATAGCCAGTAAAAAAAGTGCCTGGTATCTTTTAAATTAAAGAAATTTAAAAGCTGTCTTCAACCTCCTGTTTATGTTATTTCTACTTCTGGTAACTAAGTCAGGAAAGAAGAAAAAAACATTAAAACATAGTGAATGCCTGTGTTAATATTTGCATGTGTTTTGTCCCTTAATCATCTTTTTAAGTGGATGTACTCCCTACCTTTTTGGACAATTTATAATGTCATTGTTATATCTATATGCTACAATCTATGACAAAGAAAGTAGAATGTGATTTACAGGTAGGGACATCAAAGAATATTTCAGAAGTGAGGGGATATGATTTAACTGAAGAGTGACAGATGATTACACCTTGCCTCAAGCCACCTGTGATATTAAAAATAAATTAAATCCCTGGAAGAAAAGCAAAGCCATTCAGTTTCCACACCCGTCCATAAGCCTGATGTTTATTACTTTTGCACTAGTAGCTTAGAGAAATATCCCTACATAGATTGATTCTTTCAAAGCTTGAAAGAGAAGTCCTTTGTGAGGGGGGTCAGAGCAATCTTTCTAAATAGCTGAATCCTAGAATTCCTAATCTTCCTACATCCATATCTTAAGTGTATGGTTTTCTTTATTTATATAAAAGTGAGAGATTTACCTATTTGGTTTTACTGGCCAGATTTGCAAATTTATACATAATTTTATTCTAAAATGTATATGAGAAATAGTATCTTATCTAGTACATGAAACAGGAGAGACAATTTATATATGCAGTTTACACTGAAAACAGACAGAACTTAATATAATCAGTAGACGCAGGATGGAAAAAGAACACTGATGATGTTTTCAAAGTTTGTCTCCTCCTACAATCAGTTTTAGAGAAATGCAGAACATTACATAAAGACCACTGAGGAAAAACAAAAAATATTGACTCCCTTCAAGATTTTGAGATTGGCTATAGAGGTATGTAAATTAGTCTGTGCATATGTTGATTACTTTAGGGAGATTACACAATCCTCTTTCCAATATCTTTATTTTTGTTTAGAATCTCTTTAAGGAGGAGGCTAAATTTTAACTATTAGAAAGAAGATATAGAATGTACTTCCTTTGGGAAAGGGAAAATAATGGTATTACCAAGTTCAATTCAAACGAAATATACTAGGTCAACTACTTTTCTGTGTATGAAAGAAACAGAAAACTGAAGACTAGTAGCTCACAGGGTGGAGTCAAATGATCGTATCATTTATCAACTGCTACAATAGTATTGTAGACACATTTGCTGGTAATCTGGTTATCAGTTGGACCCAGATGGCCATGGCAAAGGTTAACTGGGACAATATGGTTCTGTTCCATGTGTCTTTCACCCTCCAGCAGGCTGGTATGGGCAACTTCTCATACTAATACCAAAAGGTAAGAGAAAATAAACTTCAGTGTGCAAGTGCATTTCAAACCTCTGCTTCTATCACATTTGCCCAAGTCCTATTGGCAAAAGTGAGAGTCAAAGTGGGAAGACATTACACAGTAACATTTCACGAGGAAGCAGGGAGGGATAATGAATTTGAGCCTAACAGTTTTCAGTCTAATATAAAAATTGCACACAGAAATACATCTAGTGTGGTAAGTACAATATTAGAATTGATAAAATAGAAAATGGATGTAATTCAATTTGTAGAATTGCTATGACATCGGATAAGTCTTTCTGGAGTGGGTGATCTCAGGAAGCGAGATAGTCATTTGGCAGGGCTATAAGTGGACCTATAAGGATGACATATGATAGTACATCAGTTGCAGATACGGATGGTTAAGATAGCCTAAGTGTTGAGGGTCTGAGTTACAGAATATTGGAAGTCACATCCTGGAGAGTATATATACCATTTTGTATAATTCTCAGTAGAGTAGGTTTTAACAGGGGGTTGGGGGGAAGAGGGGTGAAGTGAGGTACCCAAAGGGCACTGGTTATATGAAAGGGAGGAATGGATGTATAAAGGCATGGAAGTACCCAATATAAATTCACTGCTTCACAGTACTTTTGAGACTTAGTCCTAATAATGGTCATTTTGAATTTAAAAAATTATATATATATATGTATATAATATATACATATATTATATACATATATATAGAGAGAGAAAGGATTTTTCCCTAGGTAATTTTTTCATGTAATTTGTGAGTACTATGCTACCCTACATAGTAATTACATTTACTTCACATCTTCTATGTAGAGTTTCTATGCACTTTTTCTAGTGTATTAAAAATCCCTTTTTATATTTCATACATATGCACTAACCACTAGTTTGTGCAAAGCCAAAACAAAAAGTTAAGAATGTAAGTTAACAGTCATAACAACAAAACCTTGAATCTTTAGACAATTGGGTGATTTTAGCTTGGTTCAATGAAAGTAAAATCATTGTCTTAAAATAAAGCCTAAGTTAGTCTCATAAAGAATACATTTGATGAAGAGAAGATGAGGGAATAAAGTTGCAGATCAGAAACACGGAGTGATATGTGAGAAGATAAGGATGAGTGACAAGGCTAATCAGGAAGGAAATGATGAGATCGATGATTTAGCTGTCACAGAAATATTCAGAGATAATCTGGACTCCACTGTGCTTTGCAATCACTTCTTAAAATCCTCACATGTGTAGACCCATGTGCGTACATACATGTGCACACATCCAAACACATGCACACAGATAGTCATACAACCTGTGAGTAGATGATAAGAAGAAAACATAAATTATTTGCAAGCACCTGCTTGCTATGAAAATTATATATACAGGATGAAATTTGGCTTTGCATAAAAAGAAATGGATACTTACATTAAAGCATTAATCATGTTGTATAAATAAACAATAAAAATTCATCCAGCATCTACATTGAGTTTTCAGCCTAAATATAACAGGACAGTACCATTTTCAGTCTGTTCATTCTTTTTAAACTTAAAGGTTTGAAAATCTGTGTGTACATGTTATCAGATTTTGACATGGAAAAACCTTAAGGGTAGATCAGTTATTTATTTGTTCATTCATGTGATGATAATAATAATAATAATAATAATAACTAAAAATGGATTACTTACACTGACTGTACTAAGTACCAGGGATGCAATGTAGAATAAATCACAGCCTCACTTCTAGGAACTCTCTGTGGAGTACAGACAATAGATAGACCTAAACGGTGAACTGTAATTTGATAAGTGAAATACAAGGCACAGGTGCCAGGGACTGAATGAAGACAGTAGACTGCTTGTGAGGTTTCACAGAACGACATCTGATGGAAGAAGTAAAGGACAAACAAGGGAGAAAGAGACACAATGAGGGAGATCTAGTTCAGGCACAACAACATATATGTTAAAGGGCATGAAATAGTCAGAGAACTGCAAGTAGCTGGGTGTAGTCAGCTTCATGATTGTGAGGAAAAGTAAAATTGTAAAGGAAAATGAGCCATGTCCTCTTCTTCCTTGTAGAATTGCTGAGGAGGTACAACTCCCAAGTTTATAGAATGGAGTATACCTCCACAAATACCACTGACTATCCGTAAACAGTCCACAGGCTAATTGTCTGTAATTGCTGATAGTATCTTATCCTTTAGATGCCCTCAATTTTAAAATTCTTAATTACTTTCTCTTTTTATTTTAAGTTTTCCTCACTAAAACAATTTAGTCATCAAATACTGCTCATTCTTCTTTTAAATGTCTCTTGCATCTGCTGTCTAAAACCTGCTATTCATTTTCCAGATGCTTCTCAGTTACCTGGGTGCAGCAATATCAGTGTTTGAGGGTCTAGGGGAAGGGCAGTCTTAATTATTATTCTTTGGTTACAAGCAACAGAGACTGCTTCTGGATCCATAACCTAAAATGAGATTTATTAAAGGAAATAAATCAAAGTATGTGTTAAACAACTAACTGGTATAAGGCAGGACCTAGGTTGGAAATGGGAGCCACATCATCAGGAGTGGTAGAAGTTCTCCTTAGGAAGCTGGCATTAGTGTATCTTGGTTCAGAACTTCCCCCTGGAAAGCTCTGAATGAGAAGCTAGGATGGCTATCTTGTGACCAGGCAGATGGCCAACATTTCATTGACTATAAGCCAGAAAATCCAGTTGAAACTATCAGCAGATGCACAGAAGAATGTATGTCCCCTTTGGGCATGCAGAGTAGTTCTGAAAAAATTCCTCATCTTTGAAATGAAGAGCATGTCATTGATTGTCATTTTATAAATGTTAGGTGGTAATAAATCCTACCAAAATATTTTGAGAGTAATGAAGAGTTTGAGTCTCCACAGAGCAAGAGAAACAGAGATGGAATGCCAGTGGCAGTGGCTAGAGACAGCAAATTTAATACATTATTGAAAGCTGGTCTGAGGTCAAAGAATACGAGAAAGGAGTAGAAACTCTCTTCCAAAAAATACAAGATGTTAACTTCAAAGAGATGTCTGAACTCTGACCAGAAAAATTCCCAGATAGAAAGTAGTCAAGGCTCTTTGGTAAAAAAACAAACAAAACATGCTAGAAGGAAAACGTAAAAAGAATACCACTTTACATACTTGAATGGGGAAAAGGATACTAATATAAGGAAGTTATCAGGTAACTGTTGGGCATAAAAATAATTGTTTTTATTAATTCTGTAAAAATATTTTTATTTTTGAGAGAGAGCGAGAGAGATGGCGAGCATGAGTGGGGGAGAGGCGGAGAGAGAGGGAAACAGAGAATCTGAAGCAGGCTCCAGGCTCTGAGCTGTCTGCACAGAGCCCAATATGGGGCTTCACCCCACCAACCACGAGATCATGACCTAAGCCAGACTTGGACACTTCACTGAGTCACTCAGGTGCCCCCAAATTATTATGTTTTTAGAATAAGAAAGAGTAATTTTGACTTGTTTAGAATAATAAAGAAATCAGAATAAATTCAAGCCCCTAATCTCAGCGACTGATAAATATAACATATGGAAACCAGGAAATTAGAGAATCACAAACAAATTTAAAGTCAGGAAGGAGGTTAGACAGATAGAGGGTGAGCTGAAGAGGAAGAGCTAGGTAGATAGGTAGACAGACAGGCAGACACATGCACACCTTCAAGTAATTTTCCTCACCTTTTAATTTGGATTTTAATCCAGTGTCGTCACAGAAGATTTAGCATCTCCCTCCTGCCAGGATCTGTATGTGATTGTGTTGAAAGTTACATTGTTAAAATGTCCAAACTATGACTATATGTTTATACACATGTCAGTTTTACAGAAAAAAAGGAAGCTGTTCCTTTTTGTAAGACTGTTTAAATTGTACAACAAAAGAAAGCTAATTAGCTTTGGTACAGGGAGCATTAATAATTAATGCAGGTCTATTTAGCTATTCACCCTGATAATGATTAATTCAGAGAAAGGAAGGAAAAATACAGTTTATGAGAAAATACCCAGGAAACACATCACTGGTGATGGTGAGAATGGCTGTGATGAAATGTAAAAAAAGAAGGGAAGAAGGAAGAGGCCAGAGAAGAAGAAGGGAAGAGAGGGAACAGAAAGGGGAAAAGTCATACAACATGTACATAAGTTAAAGAAGTTGCGTCTTCCAGTCAACAACTTGATCCGTTAGGGCTTAGTCCAAGCAATGAACATAATGATAAACTCCTCTCATATTTCTGAAGGCAACCAAAAACTCCAGTAGTGGTGTGAATTAAAGGGAAAATGTGAGCATTTTAAAAAGAATCTTAGCATAAAGCCTATAGGATGTAATGAGGAAAGATTAATTGCAAGTAGACCTCTGCTTTATTCTAGCTGCACCAGTGAGAAATATTACCTCAAATCTTAATTGTGATTATGATTTCACTAACGGACCACCTACAAACTAATCCCCCTTGAACTAGTTACTGATATTTTCTGTACCTGTGCTAGCATCCTTACGTGAATCTGAGCCTCTACAACTTGGCTCCAACTGTCTTCCTGGACACATATGCTGTCACTACCCCCGGCCTGAAGCAGCAATCAGTTTTTAGTTCCTCCATTCACCTTCTCTCCTGGAGCATTCTTCCGTTTCTCTAACTGTAGACTTCCAGTTCGTCCCACTAGGTCCAGTTCATACTTGATCTCCTTTATAAAATTTTCCTCAGTGGATATTGATGTTACAGGGAGTATATAAATACATAAAGTAGAAGAGATCTTTCCAGAGATCCATAATGATATTGTTTCATGAACTGAGAAATGTGATTAGTACAAACCTCAATACTGCTACAGAAAAGAAAAAGAAAAAAGAAGAGGAAACATAAAACACCCATTTCAGGGCACCTGGTGGCTCAGTCAGTTAAGAGTCTGACTCTTGGTTTTGGCTCAGATCATGATCTGACAGTTTCATGAGTTTGAGCCCCACATGGAGCTCTGCACTGACAGTGCTTGGGATTCTCACTGGCTCCCTCTCTTTCTGCCCCTCCTTCACTGGCACTGTCTCTGCCAGTCTCAAATAAGTAAATAAACTAAAAACAAAACAAAACAAACTAAAACAAAAAGGAAAAAAAAAAAAACCACTCTCAGGCAGATTCACCATTTTCCTAGCATGTAGCTCTCTGTCCTTTATCATCACAGTCTGGCTTATAACATAATTTTGTGGGGGGTTTTTTTTTGCCACTACATAATAGTCTTTTTAAAGAAAGATACTGTTTGGTTTATTCAATTATTGCTATATTCCTGCTACACCTTTTAGATAGCTGGTGGTTGCTAATAAATATCTTTGGATTTGATGAACTGATTCACTGTCAACTCAGGCTCAAGTTTTCTCACCATCGAACATGAGCAAGTCTGAAAATGTCCCAGAGAATTTAGCTCCATTTCAATTATTACAAATTCTAAATACTATTTGATTCTAATAAAATGTGAGAAACAATGTATTTTGACAGACAAAAAGCTGGCTAAAAGCCGTACAACTTAACCACTAAGAGGTCATATGTGACCTATCCACAGAAGTATCATAACCGTGACTTAGAAAAAAAAAGCCAAATTGAGCTGATGGATGAGAATATTGATGGTGTGTTTTCGATAAAGAAAAGAAGAGAAAGATGACTGTATCATGGGGTCAAGAAAAGATTTTTTTAAGAAGCAGGGTCCTGAGTAGGAATGCAAGCTTAGAAGATGGATCAAGTATGGGTGCATGATGAAAAAAAATGATTTATGCTATAAGGTCCTGAGGAATCTGGGACGAAGTTACTACAAAAAAGGACAGTCTTGGCTTTTTGACGTCTCTTTGTCATACATACAGCCTTTGCACTCAAGGATCACAGTCTTGGACCAATAATGAGGGCTAACACCCAGTATGATATAAGATATCTCTGGCCCCCTATACACGAACAATATTAACGGTAATTCCTACTAATTTCAGCATTAAAAAGGTGCTTAACAACTAATTTCCCTTCAAAAGGAAGGCAACAAAGAAACAAAGCCTTTCATATCTTATATACATCAGGAAGGATAACATCTTGAGAGAACAACTGGATTACAGAGACAGAGATAAAATAATGAAAGAAGGAAGGAAAGTAGGAGAGGAGGGAGAAACGAACGAGTGACATTGTACCAAGTTATTGCTTAGAAACACTTGCTCAATAGTGGAGAGGTTATGTCAGTGTAAGATCCATGAAAAGAATTAGTTATTTAAACAGGTGATAGAATTTGAGTTCAGGAGAAGGCTGGGAAGTGAAGGCCACAGCAAGTATGGGAGGTAGTGAACAAAGCTGAAGATGTAGCGAGAAATGAAGCTGGAAAATAGTCCTGGCAGCTTTGCTGAAGTACAATGTGTGTATCATATAATTCAACCAGATAAGTATGCCCTTCTATAAGCTTTTGACCCCTGATTTTTTTTAATCCTTAAAGGCAATTAGCAAGTCTACCCTACAGCAGTGACTTATAGAAGTCACCTTTAGCCTTTTTTGCAGATACTCTTAAATGCCTAGATTCTCATTACCTCTTACTATTTAATCATGCTATTTATTTGTATAATTTACCTTTTTGCTGCCAAATAATGAGTTTGGTAATTTCATTGTTATTTTTATGGACTTATGCTCATTGAATAAGTTGCTCTTTAGATCTGATTGGTCGTGGCAGTTAAAAGAAAATCATGATCATGTTCTTGGAGTAGTTTGCAAAGATTCTTATACTCCCTACATAATTATATCCAGAAAGGGTTTATGAGATGAAACCTCAGGGAAGGGATGTACATGATATGGCTGCGGATGCTGGAAAGAACATGAGTGCAATGATCTCCTCCTTAAAGTCTTGCTAAGTCTTAATTAAGTTTTGTGGTAATTACTGCAAATTCAAGGCCCAGCCCAAACTGAAAAGAAAACCTATACTTCAAAACAATAGCCATTTTGATGTCAGTTTATCACAAATTTCCCTTCTAAAGGTTTCTGGAACAGGTTTATTGGACTTTAAATGAAAGGAAAATACCATATAAATATAACATGTATTTAATGGCCATATTTTACTACTTAATTATCTTAACTTCTAAAAAGACAAGTTCACTTTTAACCAAAATTATTTCAGTTGCTACTGGAAGTTTATCACCTCAAATGATGATACACAAATTATGTATAAGCATTTCAATTATAAAGACTACTTAACCATGTAATTTGACAGCCACATCACAAAGCCTATCTTTAGTTAATCTGACACTGCGGATCTTGGCATCCTTATTTAAATTTTCAACTTGTGAACACTCAGAATTGTGTACATTTATTTTTTACTACTTTTACAAATCTATTTCCCTATTTTAATTATGACTATGTTATGATTAAATCTGAAGACCATCAGATACAATGTGCATTTTCATCAGAGGACAAAACTGAATATCACACACACACCCACACTTATGTCCTTTTTTTTTTTTTTTTAACTATTCCCTCATCATTTAATACATTCAGGGTGGGTCAGCTCCAATATGACCTTCTCCGGTCTATCTTTCTATTCTAATGACCATGCAAAGAACATGTTAGTCATCTATAGTGTCAATGGTGGGCTATTCCTTTTGACCTAACTCACCACCAATTTCATTTATTCGACGGACATTTACCCTTTGTCTTATATATGACCAGTATCTAGCTTAGCACAGCCCAAATGAGGGAGAATGGGACCCTGCTCTGGTAAAGTGTACAGTCTAGTGGAGCAGACAACACACACACACAATCAAATAAGGAAGGAAGATTAGTCTGTCACTTTTGCCATGAAAGAAAGAAATAGGATGGTGACAGGAAGGAATTTAGGGGCCCTCTTTTAAATCGCTGCCAAGCAAAGCTTCCTAAGAGATGATATTGAGCAGACATCTGAATAAGATTGAGGTAGGCATTTTAAGGGCTTAGGAAGAGTATTCCAAACAAAATGCTTTCAGACAAAAGCATTACAGAAAAGTGCAAAGACCGTGAGACAAGAGAATGTGTGGGCTCATTGGAAAACTAGAGGACCATATAACTGGAAACAAGTATGCATGGGGATGGGAGAGGAAGTGTAAGAAAAAAAATGAGATGCAGTTAGAGAAAGGCAAGGTTATTCATCATTGGTCCTTGGAAAGAGTGTGGGTTTTCTTTTAAGGTCTATGGGAATGTACCGATTTTTCTGTTTTTCACTAAAATAAGCATGGATGTAATATGACCTCATTTCTAACTTAAAGTTTTCTGGAATGGGTCATGGAGTACAACTTGGTGGAGGTTAAGAGTGCAAGCCAGGAAAATCCATGTTTAGTGATGGCCATGACTGTGCTATAGGGAGGAGAGGATCACACCTTGGGCTGGGGAACTGTGAAAGGGAACTAGGAGAAAGTGGCTACACTCCACCTTCATTGTCAAAGTGAACCTCCTAGGGGTGCCTGGGTGGCTCAGGCTGTAGAGCATCCGGCTTAGGCTCAAGTCAGGATCTCACATTAGTGGGTTAAAGCCCCGTGTCAGGCTCTGTGCTGATGGCTAGCTTAGAACCTGGAGCCTGTCTTCAGATTCTGTCTCCCTCTGTCTCTGACCCTCCCCTGTTCACACACACTCTCTCTCTCTCTGAAAAATAAATAAAACATTAAAAATTTTTTTCTCAAAGTGAAACTCTGGATTTCCTAATGGTTCTGGAAATTAGGGAAGAATAAACTAAGATAACGCTAGGCCTTTGATGAGAGCAACGGTGCCTGATGGTTCCTTTTTTTTTTAATTTCCCCTTTTACCCTTTTATTTGTTGTTCATAGAGTAGAATGTTAGAACAATATGTTGGACAATACAAAAGTTATTTAAAATTGATTTTGTTATTACTTGTAATAGAGAGGTCTTTTCATTACAGATAACACATATTTTTATCTATGAACTGATGGTTTTTTATTTTTTAATAGGAATCTTCCTGTTTTCTTTCTCAACGTTTCTGTGGGACTAACACACTCTGCTGACTTGCAGCCTGAACCGTTTCTTTTTTCCTCTCCCTTTTCTTTTTGCTCAGATGTGTTATAAACTGTAGCCACCTTAGA
Organism: Suricata suricatta; assembly: GCF_006229205.1. Lineage (NCBI taxonomy): Eukaryota > Metazoa > Chordata > Mammalia > Carnivora > Herpestidae > Suricata > Suricata suricatta. The sequence continues at coordinate 94,791,455 of NC_043702.1, read as the reverse complement.
TAAGATTCCTCCTGATTTGGTATGGCCTTTTGAAAGCAAAGACAGCAGTCAGAAATGAGTACCAGGTTCACTCCACTACCCAGGGTATATATCTTAAATGAAATGTACATATTCTAACAAAAATGTGAGAACACTGGGGCTCTTTAAAGAAGACAGAGCATCAGTGGTTTGGATGAGAAAGCTTATCCTTTTTGGCATTAACTGCCTGGCAGGAGTTTAGAAGAAACCAGCTAAATTTCTTCAGTGTTTAATGCCAAGTGGCGGCAAAAGTGAACCAAATCTGATTTCTTGGTGTAGCTCTATTTTTTTTTTGCTTTCTTTCTTTTTTTTTTTATTTTCTTTTTTATTTTTTTTGAATATAACACTATTTTTTAAATATATGCAATTATTTTCCATCATTTACAATACAGTAGTTACAATGACACTCCAAATGGATAAGCAAAGTAAAAAATCAGAACCCCAACTTCTATTTCATGTAATTAGACTTATACAGAAATTAGAAGGCTAAGTAACAACTAGTTAATCACCTAATTTCACAGCTATCTGAAGTGGCATTCATTATATAGCAGCTTATACATTCAAGATAAATGATACAATTTATTACTTGCCCATAAGCTACAACACAGCCTGCTTAATACCGTTCCTTAAATTCCACCTCTATACTACAGTATACTTGAGGTCCATGCAAAAAAGTAGCTACCTTTTATGTAGGAAATGGATGATTAAGTCTTTGGTGTTGTAAAAGCAACTTCACTTAAATGTGTTAAATAAGTAGCAGAATCAGAATTTCTGTCAAACAGGTTTCTGGTAGCAAATTAAAGTTATGAAATCTCAGGTCCATCTGTGTCTGCAACTTTATATGTCACTTGATTCCAAGTGCCTAATTCAGTCACTCAAAACTAATTTGTACAGAAAGGCTGTGTGGGTTCATGGTTAAGTCAGAGCATGGGTCTCTGGGCCCATACTCAGTCTTAATCCCTTACCACCTACGCGGCACTGGGTAAGTTACCTAGGCTCTCCAGGCCTGTTTCTTCAACTCTAATATGGGCATAATAATGGGATCAAGAGAGTTTTGTAAGAATTACATTATTTAATATAGGTGAGACAGTTTTAAAAACACATGACTGGTGTAAGCTTACAGTTGACTCTTGAACAACAGAGGTTTGAATTGAGCAGGTTCGCTTATATGCAGGTTTTTTATTTTTTAATAAATCCAGTAGAGTACTGTAAATATATTTTCTCTTCCTTATGCTTTACTTAATAACATTTTATTTTCTCTAGTTTACTTTATGTAGGAATACAGTATATCACACCTGCAAATTGTATGTTAACCAACTGCTTATGTCATCCATAAGACCTCCAGTCAACAGCAGCCTATTACTCAAGTTTTTGGGGAGTCAAAAGTTCTAAGTGGTTGTTCAGCTATGTGAGGGGTCAACATTCCTGCCCCCTGCATCGCTCAAGGGTCAATTGTGTTTTGCTTTTTCTCTACTTTTTTTTAGTTAGTCTACTGGGCAGTTCCCTACTCAATACTAAATTTCACTGACAGCACTCAATTTTATATAACTGATGAATGCCTTTAACCATGTGTAAAGACTAAAATGACCTTAGGGGAATGCAATTTATATTTTAATGGCTTAATGGAACCAATTATATTATATTAGCATAAAAATTTTAAATAGAAAAATGTATTCACCAATAAAAATGTCCTATATTTCAATAAGAATGTTCTTATGCCAACTGTTTATTACTCAAGACTCAAGAAATATTCACCAGTTAGCATTAAATTTTATGATTTTTAATTCAATATCCATTATTAAGTTAATTCAGAAGCAAGAAGGGCTTTTATAATATGACATTTAATTATAAAATAGCCTTAAATATAAAGCATCTAGGAACTATGTCAAACTTTTCAACAAGTGTAACTAATTAAATCTTTCTGGGGAGAAATTGGATTATCTGGCAACTCTGATTTAAAATCATGGAAAGGAAATCTTCACAGCAATGAAGACCATTTTCATTCTCTTCATATCCAATTTTCATATTCACTTTAAAAACACAAAATTAATAATCAAGTGTATAATGTATCATTAGCTCTGAATAGTGTCATCACTATTGTTTCAGAGAAAATGGGTTTTGATATCAAACCTAAAATCACTGGAGGATAGTTAATATACAGAAATAATATTTTAATAGGACAATAAAGCTCAAGTAATAAAAATAGTCTTCCAGATTTGAAAGTTGAATTTGAAAAACTGTTACATTTGAAGTTAAAAAATTGATTTTCCTTAATATTTTGTTATTTTGCTAAAACTTTATTAGTTTTAAAAGAAAGCTTATGCTTACTACAATTAGTCAGTTTTATTGCAATAACCATATCACTAAAATAATAAAATGTGTGGGATGGGTAAATGGGAAAATTATAAAAAGTTTCATCATAATTTACTGGCTCTGTTCTGGTAAGATTTTTTATAGATTGTTATAAACTTTGTGTTGAGAAGGAACAGCTGAAGAATTTCTTAAAAAAAATAACTGGTCGAAATAGAGCAAAAAGAAATGTTAATTGTCTACAGTGGTATAAAATAAAATCTGTTTTTGTTATAACACTTAAAGTTAGTAATTTAATAAATAATTAAAATAAAAAAGATAGTCTCAATAAAATAAAGTATATTGCATGTTAAGAAATAAAATAAAAATAAAAAGTAAAAAAAAAGAAAGTATATTGCATGTTATTGATTGGACATAATCAATCAATAACAGTTATGCTATTGCAGTTGAGTCAAAAGAATGATATTACATGTTCAGATAAAACTGCATGTATTTGAATAATTTTTCTTAAAATGAAAAAATGAGTAATATACTGTTCTGCCCTGTGAAATATAAAATGCTATTGGCATTAAATTAAGAATTACAAATATAATACAGGATCGTTCTAAACCAAAAAAAAAAAGATAAATAAAAATGTGAAAATCTCTCACTTAACTAACTAGTCCCAATTCATAAAGGTTATCATAGTTGACAATTTGGAAGATACCATTTTAGATTTATTCCTTACACTGATAAAAATACATGGGCTCATACAAATATATTAAGGTGTATACATCTCATCTGTTAAAGAATTTTAAGTAGCTCTGTTGTCTTTCAACTCACTTTCTTCAGGAAAAGATAAATTTTCAAATAGGGTTTCTTACTTTTTAATGACTGCAAGTAGTCCACTGTATTGATTTCACACAATTTATGTTACCAAAGATTAACACTGAGGTGTTTGCAATATTTTACCATTATATACAACGTTTCAGAGGCCTTTCGTACAAACATTGAAGCACCCGTTGAAGGTCTTTGCGGGACTGATTCTTAGAACTAGAATTAATCAGTTAATGGAATTGAGCATTTAAATTTTTGAGAAATATAGACAAATGGATTTCTGAAATAGCTGAGCCAATTTACTCTCCTAGCAATAGTATATGACAGTGCCTGTCTTTCTCATACTCTCTGAAACACCAGATATTATTCATCTTTACATTTTGTCAATCTCATGGGTCAAAATTTGCTGTGTCATTGTTAGGACTTGTATTTATTTAGCTGAGATTATGGTTGGGTTTGGGCTATTTAGATTTCTATATTATAATCTATATTTAGATATCCTAATTATATTTCTTCTTTATTTTTCTATATCACTCTTTTGTTCTTTTCAAATTCTAGGGGCTCTTTACAAAGCATGGCTTTTCTCTTTTGTATTTAATATAGGTTACAAGTGATTTTCCAAATTTGTCACTTGTCCTGAAATTTGTTTATGGAGTCTTAGTAACTGTAATGACACTTAACTATATTCTTCAATGTCACTGTCATGTAACAGTGATATTTAAAATGTATTATCAAGGGCTCCTGGATGGCTCAGTTGGTTAAGCATCTGAGTCTTGATTTGGGCTCAGGTCATGATCTCATGGTTCATGAGTTTGAGCCCCATGTGGGGCTCTTTGCTGGCAATGTAGATTCTGTCTCCCTTTCTCTCTGCCCTTTACCTAACCTGTCAAAATAAATTAACATTAAAAAAATAAAATGTATTATGAGTTATTTATAGATATTATTAGAGTGTATAAGATTTGATTATATTAACTTTTAAAAGATAAATAACATCAGATTCATAGTTATTTATATAATATTACTCTTTCTACTTCCTCTCATATGTTTTTCTAGATATTAGGGATAAAATGATAAAAGAGACATACAGACACATACTGTATTTACATCACTGCCCTCAAAGAAGGGTAGTTGGATTGAGAAGTCAAGAAAAGTTCTAGAAAGTAAGGGAATAAAATTACTTAAAAACAACAAACAAAATCCTAAAAGACATTATCTTCATAGTTGATTAAAGGAGATTTAGCACACACACACTTTTAAAGTATATGTTAATAATTAGAAAAGACTATGAACACTGACAAAATTTTCTTAGGAAGAAATCAATTGATATTATTCCAGAAGGCAGAAAATTAGTGTGTTTGATTACTGTGTGTGATAGGTAGCTATATTGTAAAATAAATTTATCTAAACCCACAGTTTATATGATTAAAATCACATTTTATAAGTTTTAAATGATTCTTCTCCACTAATTTTCTAATGTATTTACCTATGTAGCTAATTAATTTTTATTGTTTGTCATTTATTCTTGAAAGTAGTTCATGTAGTCATGGTGCAAAAATATTAAATCTGCCCTTAATAAATCTCATCTCTGACTCTTTTCTGGACTAGGTGTATCTTTTGTAATAAAATGTTTTTAAACTGAGAGATTATATATCCATAAAATGTACACATTATTATGTATGACAGACTATTCAGTAATCACTACCCAATATCAAGAACCTTCACTCCACTAGTGATAGAAATCCAAGATAACTGAGTACAAATCCATAGGTAGAATTGGGAAAGCCTACTAGACAATAAACTCAGATAATAATAAACATGATAGGGGGAAAAAAACCCAGTAATACAAGTGATAAGGAACATCAACACTGTTGGGGAGAACTGATGGTGTCTGTCATATAATTAAAGATAAAAAAATTTAAATTAAGCATTCAAAATAGCTGTCTTGATTATCTTGGTTCTAGTTCCTGTTGTGTATTGTTAACATTTTAATAAAGTCAGATAAAGAAAGTACCCATTTTAAGTATTAGAGCTTCAGTGAATCTCTCTGGAAAATGGCTCCAAAATCCAACTGATTTATGAAAAATGATAATTTGCTGGAGTCATAATACTGCATGGTGAGATTATTTCAATGGGAGAAAATACTGCCAATTTTATTTATCTAAGAAACACAGGGCTGTGTGTTTCTCTGGGTATGTACATGACACAGTGTCCTAGTTTGTACCAGGTGAGCCATACTGAATTATATGGTCCAGCAACATGAAATGTCAACAGAATATTAGGAATAGATGTGAGGGCAGAAAATAATTATCATCCCTACTTTGTTGATGATGATGGGTATGTATGAAATAAAAGATTCTACAACTTCAAAAGGTTTGCCTTCAGTGAGTTATTGATAAAATATCTAGCGAGTCCATGGAGGAATCGTTTGTATATATCTTAAACTATTGCTATCATTATTTTCTGCTTGGAAATAAACCTGATTATAATTTTAAAAACTCTTTGAAAACTCAAAGCAGGATTTGTAGCACTGGAACTCTATAATCACAGGACACCAGGGATGGGACACAGTCAAAGTAGTTATTTTCTATGAGGAATGAACCAAGAGTAGTTTTTTATCTTTTATTGGAGGGTATGTTCTGATATTCTTGGGAATTTCTCTATTGTTAAACACCACTATTTTTTTTTTGTGAACTGATATTTTTCCTCTGACAATTTTATAAATGGTGTGCTCTTAATATTAAGAAAGCTTGGTTATCTAGAGCTGTTTTTTAATGTTTTTTATTTATTTTTGAGAGACAGAGAGAGACAGTGTGAGCAGGGGAAGGGCAGAGAGAGAGGGAGACACAGAATCTGAAGCAGCTCCAGGCTCTGAGCTAGCTGTCAGCACAGAGCCTGATGGGGGGCTCGAACCAATGAACCGTGAGATCATGACCTGAGCCAAAGCTGGATGCTTAACTGATTGAGCTACCCAGGTGCTCCTAGAGCTGTTTTTCTAAATGTGGTGCCCTGGACAGACAGCATCCTCATCACTGGCCATATCCCAGAGCTACTGAATAAATATCACTGTTGTTGGAGCTCAGCAATCCTTGCAAAGGGACTTGTCATGCATACAAGATGTGAGAACTACCAGTTGAGTTCTCCAATATGGTAGAAGCTAGTCACATGGGATATTTAGTTTACATTTAAATTAATTAAAATAAAATAGAATAACTCAGTTCCTCAATCACACCAGTCACATTTCAAATGCTTAATAGCCACATTTGGCTAGTGACTACCATACTGCAGAGTAAAGATATTGCTAAAAAGAAAACTACAGTTCCAAAATGGTGTTGTTCAGGCCAAGTCAACAGACTGAGGCTTCATACCCAACCTAATTACATTTCAATCTCTTCCAGAAATATGTCTTAGCCTGCATTCAGGAATCTGTTAATTAACCAAAAAAGGTAATCTGTCAAAGGACTCTCTCTGTCCCCAAAGGAAGATGAGATAATTCACCTAATAAGACCCCCTATCCATCTACTTAAGGGAAGGTGATCTTGCTTGGAATAATCTTTATTTTCCTTTGCTAGTAACTTTCTTGTCCCGCCCTCCTTCTTATAAAAACCTTCCATTTTATATAAGTACTTGGAGCTCCCATCTATTTGCCAGATGAGATGCTAATTGATTCATGAATCAGTTAATAAAGCTAACTAGATCTTCAAATTTACTCAGTTGAATTTTCGTTCTTTAACAATGTGGAACATTTCCATGACCATAGTGATTTCTTTTGGCTAACATTGCCTAGGTCATGGCAATGATCCAAACCACTTCTAAATTCATTGTGCTACCTTTAATTTTTCCTTATTCTTTTTAATTTCTTCGCTTTATTTCATTCTTTTCAATTTCTTCTCTTTATTTCATTTTTGTCATGAACAGATTACTTTAGAAGCCAGAGAATTTAGGGCTAAGGTGACAAATGGATGCAGTATTACAAAATATCTCTCTCCCAAATTTGCAAAAAGCACAAAACCAGCCAAAATAAATTGCCAAGATCCATCAGCAGCAAATAACCGTAAACATTTAAAAGTGGCATCCAAGGACACAAAGGAAGAATCTAGAACTGAATATAGCACTATTGAGTAAAGAAAGGGAATTGGTTGAACACTGACAACTTTAATAATATTCTCCAATTTGGAGAGAGAAGTATTAAGAGTAAAAGTAGTTAAGAAGAAACAGTTTTAAGAAAGACAAGAGTTCTTGGGATTGTAAAATTTTACATATCAATATAGGACTTTGGCCAAGATGGAAGAGGCTTTGAGAGATTGATGTCTTGGGGGATGAAGGTTAAAGGGTCAGTGTTGCTGGCTTGGGGGATGCCTACCTAACTAGGAGAGTTGACTCCAGTACAAATCATTTAATATCATTTCAAAGAAGAGAACAGAGCTCTTTGTTCCAGCAAGAATTGATCAATCTCAGCTTTATCCAAGACCTCCCCATTCATTCCCTATCTTCATGATTCCAGGTATAGAAAAATAGTTTAAATTCAACATCTACCAAGTTTCAAGAAAAAAATATCCTTGATAAGATGATAAAGTATGAAGAAGAATTCATTCACATTATATCAAAGTAAATAGAAGGTATGGAGAGAGCTGCCCAATTCAAAGATAAACAAGTTTTTAACAATTGCATGATAGTTATACAAGCATATTTAAGCAAGAGGGGATGTATGTTGAGGGCAACAGAACAAACAAAATACATAATATAAAGAAACAGAGGCTGCTGCAAGATAAAAATAGTATATGGGATGCCTGGATGTCTCCATTGGTTAGGCATCAGACTTTGGCTCAAGTCATGATCTCAAGGTTCCTGGATTCAAGCCCAGCATTAGGCTCTGTGCTGACAGCTAGCTCAGAGCCTGGAGACTGCTTCAGATTCTGTATTCCCTGTTTCTCTGACCCTCCCCTGCTCACGCTATCTCTCTGTCTCTCAAAAATAAATAAAGAAAGAAAACATAAAAAGTAGTATAGATATGAATTCAACACAAAAGGAAAAATACTATGATAAAAATGATGAAAATAAACTGAATGCTAAAACAACTCCACTTAGATCTAATAAATGAATTGAAGCCATGATAGATGAAGTTGGCCCTTGAATATAAAATTATTGTCATGGAGGGAAATAATCAGAGTAAATGCAAAGAAAGAGACAGAGAAATCAAAACAACTGAAAATGATAGAAATGGAAAGGGGACAAAGAAAGTTGGACATAAAGATTACTGTTATTCTCAAACTAGAAATCTAACAAGTGGAATAGAAAATAGTATTGAGGAAGATAATGTATGGAAAAATTTTCTGAAATGAGGGATTATTGAAACTACATACTTAAAAGGTAAAATAAATTAAATACCAGAAGCACATGGAAAAATTTCCTGAAATGAGGGAACATTGAACCTACATACTGAATAGATACAGTAAATAAAACACCAGGAAAATTTATCATTGAACAATTAGTATGTAAATATATTCTAGCTAATTTTTTATTGAGCATCAAAGATAAAGAAAGCATTTTACTATTCTAAAGGCAGAAACAAAAGGCACTTGTAAGGGAAAAAAAGTCTTTTTCTAGCCTTTTCCCTGAAATATTCTTTACTAAAAGACAATGTAAACTACTTACAAAGTTCAAAATGGAAAGTATAAGTCAGTAATTCTGTGTTATTTCCAACTATATTGTCATTTGAGCAAAAAAGCAAGAGGGAGTATTCAAATATTCTGTTCTCCTTCATGGAATATTGCACTTAGGTTCTTGAGAAAAAAATAAACTATCCAATGGAGAAATTTAGGAAACAGATAAACTACACAAAAATGGAGACACCATGGTGGAAGAAGTAGAAGTCAGCACTGAGTCCATTTAAATATAACACTGAGACCAAGTGGTAAGAAAATTATAGACACAGAATGTTATATAAATGCTGAATAAAGCAACAAAATCAGGAGAACATGTAAGAGAAAGAAATAGGAAGAGAAAAAGTACTAATCATCATGTCTTTCATAGCAAAGAATCAGTTGACACTATAAAAATGAAACATGTAATTTAAATTAATCACACTTTAATGATTTTCATATTTAAAAATTTTTTGAGCAAGTTTCTAGAGTTCTTGTACTAAAAAGCACTTATGTAAAATTCAGCATTTTGGGGGGTTTTCTTCAAATTATTTTACTTCAATTAAAATCAAGTCAAATTTACTTGATTTATTTTAAATTTATTTTAGTTTTCTAATTTAAAATCAAGAGTACTATCATGTAAAGCAATTGACCACTGAATTAAAAAATACTGTTAATATGAGAATGAAAAGCATATCTTAACATTTTTATGTGAACCAGAAGATATTTTCACTACTCACTGCTCACTAGTTATTTGCTTAGAATGTTTATTCTTTGAGTACATGTCGATTAATTAAAGTTCAAATTTTTTCCTTTCAAAATAATTATACCACATTATAGCAACTATATTTTCTACAATTTCCAATTTCTTTTTTTACTAGGAGAGCAACACATTAACATTAAAAATGTTTGCAAAATAGTCTCATTGCAAATCTTTCCAGATTTTTTTCTTAAATAGTATCTGGATGTTTTATAGTTGCCTATCCCACACTAATTCTACAAAAATTTCTGAGAATTTAATTGTAACAAGTCTTTCAAAAACATTCCATTTAATTTCTATAGATAGAACTCATATGTTTGAACTTCTTCATCCATTCATATAATAGTTCATTAAAACATTAAAATAACAACTATAACAGCATAAGCAGGTTTGGGAACAAAGCTATCTCTTTTTTAAAATAAATTAATGTCTATTTATTTTTTAGAGAGAGGGAAAGAGCAATAATGGGGAAGGGGCAGAGAGAGAGGGAGACACAGGATCAGAAGCAGGCTCCAGGCTCTGAGCTGTCAGCACAGAGCCCGGCATGGGGCCCGAACCCATGAACCACAAGATCATGACCTGAGCCAAAGTTGGATGCCCAACTGACTGGGCCACCCAAGTGCCCCAAACCTAAATGACTCTTAACATACAGCTTAACTGGTAGGAATGTAAGTACATAGTTATACTAGAGTGGTATCTACCAACCATGAGCATCTATTGTCCCTTAGACAGTTGCTTCAATGGATGTCGATGCTACCCTTCTTTTAAAACAGAGAGTGTAAAGTATAATCTCATTCTTAAAATTAGTTCTTTATATTTAGTCATACATATATCTGTCTAGTCACTCTTCTATGTGCATATACATGTATAGAAAGATGGAAGGTATACTTTCCAAAAGACAGCCAGTGTTAATATAACCAGTAATATGTTTCATTAATGTATCTTTCTAGGAAAAGTTCCCATCATTTTTTTACTATATTTTGTTTTACTATATATATTTCTGACATTCGTTATATCTATTACTACTCATTGACAATAAAGTTAAAAATTACATAAACAAAACCACAAAAATGCAATAAAGAGCAGAGCCTGATTGAGTTTGGGACACCAGGCAATAAGTTATAGTGCATACTGCTGTTGTATGATTAACATATATTGACCCTTCCCTCCTTCCAGAAGAAACCTGAGATTTCTCCTCGCCTGTCATGGAGCACATGTACTTCAGAAGAATATAGCCAGCGAATTATGTTCCCCTAACCACAGCAGTATTAAGTGTGGACATGAGGTTTAGACCATCCAATCAGGTTCAATCAAAGAACTCTTTCTTAATTAGAATACTGGACAGGAACAGTTTTATTTTCTCAGCCTTTCCAGATATAATAGGAAACATACAGACCTAGTTGCTAATAGAAATCATCCTTCAGGCATTCAGAAGATCAATATAAGACAAAACTAGCACTGTGAGGAAAATTCCTGGTAGGTGAGTAAATAGGTTTTTTGTGTGCATGCAAATGTGTTGAGTAGGGTACCTAAAGTAAGCTGATTGACACATTCATTTATTAGTTAAGAACATCAATCCGCATACTACATAAAATACAATAATCAAATCTGTGCTTGAGCACTACTTGGGCCATGGATGTTCTACCTTTCTGAATCTTCAAAACTGAACCCAAAATCTATGAAATGCAGAGGTTTAATCAGAAGTTTCCCTAACTTTAAATTAAGTCAGTCAAATAGGTTGTGAGGATGGACCTAGCCATTTCTATGTAAACTAATGTTTGTTAGGAAAATGAATTAGAGCAAGTTCAAAGCTGATGATTCTCCAGGACAATAACAAAATGTGAAGCCCGAGGAGTGATTCACAACTAGGAATTAATTGTGATTACCATCTAAATCAATTTCATTCTAAATGGGATTTTTAACAAAGCAGTGAATAAACTGTGAAGAACCAACTTATTTGTAATAGCCTAACTTGGTTTTTAATAGTGCTCCTGTAATAAATGATAATAGTGAATCCAAGTTTGCTGGCATGATTTTCATAGCGGCTCCTGATTAAACAAGAGAATTCTCAGTCATTTTACTACTGCAAATGATTAGTATGAGAAGAATGAATTAAACTTGATTGTCTCCATATGAAAATTAGATATAAAAATAATTGAGAAAAACAACTAATTTTGAACGTTTGGTTTGCTTCTTTGATAATGAGAGATTAAACACCTGAACAGGTTGTGCCTTAGGGAAAATGGCAAGGAGTCTCAAGTTTTTCTTCGGTGTCCCTTGTCTCCTTTTTTCTCGGTGTTTCATAGAACTTCACGGCATCTTCCTCTCTAGTTCATTAGTGTCTACCTGCTCTCTCCAACTTTTATTTTTTTAGTCACATTATAGCTAAAGTATAATTTTGTTTATTCACAGCAAACTAAATGAAGGTTGGCATTCATTTATATCTCTGTGTGAATCAATTTTAATGCATTGCCTCTTCCAGTGGTGTTTTTACATCTAAAACCACAGCTCTAATAGTAGAGAGAAAGCCTTATTTCTTCTCAAGCAGACTCAAAACACAAATGGGTAGGTGGTAGTGGCTTTAAGAGGGTGTAAATACGCTTTCCCAAGGGGCCCTTAATGGTATCATGTGATATAATGTAGTTTGTCTTTTTGCCGAACAATAAGTAGATAGGTAGATAAGTTAGCAACTTAGTATATGGCTATAAAATGCAGTTTCTTAAAGTGGCCAGCATACTATGAATTATGGTGTCCATGTATTACCTCAAAATTTGAAGAAGCTTCCTTAACTTTTAAATTGAGTGCCAACTTTGTCAAAGTGCTGGGAGCTCCAAATGTGTTAATACAAGTACACGTTGGGCGTGGTGTCTGACACATGGGCGGTACTCACATTCCACTCTATTATTCAAAATGAATATGTACTGAGCCACAAAATCTGGGTTATACTTACAAAAAGCATGTCATAGTATACAGTTGTTTGAATTATCTGGTTGGCTTGTCTATTATTTGCTAATAATCTCCTAAACAAATCCTCTCCTTTGCTGCCCTTCAACTTTCTAGTTTGGATTAAACACACATCCTATGTGTGACCTTAATAGCCTGTGTTTAACTCAACCATGCATCACATGCCTGTGTTGTCCATTAAGTTCTGAATCCCTTGAAGGCTGGGATCCAGTTACTAGAGATCAATAACCTGGGGACTGGATGAAAGAATAAACAAATTGAATCAATTTATTGCTAAATTCTAATTAAATTTGGTGTGAAGTAAACAAGGCTGAGCTGGTACATAACTACTAAGAACCAAATATTTGCTTATGTACAGTTAAGAGAAAAAAACACTTTTAATATGAGGGTTTCATTTTGGATGTTAGAGTTTTAAGCAAAACTCAGATGACTTTTGCCTGTAGAGAGTAGATTCCAATGATGTTAATTAAAGCAAATAATACTATCTTCTATAAAAGTAAATCCTGAAATCTGAGTGGTTTAAAACATTTCAAGTTTCTCAATTGTATTGCAATTCAAGAGAGTTGGTGGATGGTGGGTGTTGTCTGTTCCAAGGAACCAGTTCAGAATCAGATACTTCCTCTAGGTCTTCAGAATCCTGCACCTTCAGGCAGAGGACAGGTATAGAGGGCTAGAGATGCTATTTGGGCCTTGTCTGAAGGAGGTACATATCGCTGCCATTCATATTGCATTGACCAGAACTAAGTAAGAACACTGGAAAATGCAGTCAAGCTTGTGAAGAGAGAAAACACAGATATGAGTGAGGACTGACATAATCTGCCAGAGGCAAGATCTCAAAAAGTCAAGCAGAGAATCCTCATGAGTATCAATCTCTAATCCTCATGAGTATCAATCTCTTGGATGTGTGCAACTTCGTAAAAGTGTCTTCCACAGGTTCGTTTAATTTAGTGTGTATACCTTGGTTGTAATCTCTGTATAACTGGGAAAAAATAATAATGAGTTTGTGTTGTAAAAATGCTGTGTAAGGAACTATGTGAATTCCTTCGCAAAATCAACAATTTTCTCCCAAAACAAGAAGTTGTCCCATAATTTACATATGCCTTTAAAACAAGAGCATGAGGTGGTTTGATTTCTTAAAGAAGTCACACATTTGCTATAATAATTCAAGGGTAATATGAGCCTGCATTACTATTTGAAAAGTATATTAATGAACCAAAAGTATTGAAACTAAACCTAAAACCTTTGGTGGTTTACCTAGCAGAGCATTGTGTTAATTCACCAACATTAAATGAAAATAATTACGTAAGCTATCCTATGGGATGCAGATATTCCAAAATGACTCAGTTTGCTGCTGTTTATCTCCTCTGACCAAGAATATCTTACCGTTTGTTTATGTCAGTTGGCCCAGCTGTTGGAGGTTAACAATAAAGTGTTTGTTTAGTGTGGCCACACGAAGTGAACTGCATGACAAATCGGACTGCGCCTGGTTGGCTCAATTGTCCAGAATATGAAATTTATGGAGGCGCCATCATGGTTTCAATCATTTTTCAAATTAGAAAGTGCTGCTATATAACCACAAGACTAGTTGTATTGCTCTGATAAAGCCAATGGACAAATATTTCTAGGGACCAAAAGAGTACTCTTGGGGAAAGAATCTGAATACTTGGGGCAAATTCCGTATAGTTCAAGAAAAATAACCCACTCAAATCACACAGTCCTACTGAAAAATTAGCAAATGTTTGGTTTTAACATATGTGGAATGAAAATATTATGAATATTTTATTATTTAATAGAGTCATAAATGGCCTGGTACAAAGAAATGTATTCTATAAACAGATTGTTCATTATTTCTGGCTGTGCATAGCACATAATAAATCGTTGTGAATCAGATGTGGACATGGCATAGCATCTGAATGCAGAAGTCATTTCACTCTGGAATAACTCATTCAGTCACTCATCCTCCAAGAATATACAGTGAATGCGTAATAACTATTTTAGATGCTGAACTACAAAGATAAAAGAAAAATATCCATACCATCAAGGACCCCTCTTTCTAGAGGAGAGTAATAAAATGCAAAACGTAATGAGCATATGTGATGCCTATTAAAACAGAGGTCCATATGCCGTCCAGTGAAAGCAAAGATGGAAGGTCACCTAAGCTGACCTAGGGGAACCAGGAAAGGTGTGAGCTTAAACCTGAAGAAGGAGTTGTAGTTGTTTCTATCAGTGTGCAGCAAGACAGGGAAGCCCATTCAGGGCAAACAAAATTGCAGAGGTTAAGGCATGAAACCATGGAAAAACACAAGCTAAAACATAAGATGGGGGTAAGGGAATAAACTAAGTAAGGAATTTTAGATCTTATGCTTTATGTAACGAAACATTTTGAGAGGCAATATGACATAATGAGGTTTGCTCGTTTGGACAATCCTTGGATAACGGTACAGGAATGGGTTGCAGCAAGGACCGTAATTTTCACATGCCATGTGCACAAAGAATCACATGAGCCCCACTCCTAGAGATTCTTATTCAGTGTGCCTGAGTTGAGGCCCAAGAATTTGCATTTCTAATAAGTTCCCAAGTGATATTTATGCGGCTGGTCTGTGAACCATACTTTGATTAGTACGGGATTAGAGGCAAGGAAAATGCCCCTGGAATAATGATTATGATAACCTGAAATAAAGCCGTGCCAGGAAGAATAACAAGAAGCTGAAGACCTGTAGCAGATGGAATAACAAAGCCCGATAGGCCATAGAACCAATAACAAGGTTTGAAAACATAGAGATAATCCTTCTTCCTGACTGCGATGTACAAATCTCTCAGGTTTTTGTTGTCCTTCTGTTTCACTCCCCACTTCCTCCCTTTTTCCACTTTCCTTCTTTCTTTCTTTGCTTAAATGATCAGTCATGCCCACTCCTTTGCATATATTCTCACTGCCTTGCCCCCAACCCCACATTTCATTGTACTCACTTTGACAGACAAGATGCCTGCTTAAGTCCAGACCCCCAAGTACAGTTTATCTGCATTTCACAGCCCACACAGTGAGGACTGGGACACTTTAATTTCCCCAGGACTGTGTCCACAATGCTGTCTGGCCATCTGCCATATTCTTCCAGTCCATTCTCCCCCTCACTTTCACATTATCTACTACATCCATAGACTCTCAGGACCAGCCTTATTCTCAGCTTCCTATTCCACTGAGAACCTACCACCATTCAGCAAAGAGCCTCTCTAGGCTCTCCCCAGCACATCCCTCCTACAGGCGTCTGTGCCCAAATACTCAGCTGGCTTTTCTGCGTCCATACAATGCAGCAGAGAGATGGCGATCTATGAACGAGCATGTGGGCCTTCACTAGTCAGAGAATCTGCTGACATGCCCAGTGACTTGCCCAAATGCTGTATGTGTGGTGGCAAGGTACTACATTTTCTAGAATTCTTTCCTATGTTTTCAGTTACCAGGGGGTCCATAGAAATTCTCATAGGAGGTTTGGAGAGCAAGAGTCAGGGAGCAGCTTACCACATAGTCACTAACCTGTTGTCCCCTTGTGGTGGTGTTGTGCCTACAACCACTTCACTGTCCCCTGAATCCTTCTGCTTCCTCGACTCTTGGGCCACGTGGGTATTGAGGTTGTCATAAAGGACTCTGACCTCTGCAGATATATGCACATATAGATTCTAAATAGAGACTCTGTATATAGAGATTGCATATACAGATTCCATATAAAGAGATCCATATGTAAAGATTTTATATACAGATACATACACATATATATATTAGAACATATGTACACACACAAAGACAATCTCCTAGTGGTTCTGCTTCTCTGACTGAACACTGAATGATTCAACATTGCATTATAAATCTGATTCCACTGAGAAAATAAATGCCATATGGACCTTTATTAATTTTTTAAAGTTAAATTCTTCCCAAAATACCTCTGCCTCAAACCAGGCTTACTTTCTTTAGCCCTTTCAGTTAGAGGAAAAATGAATGAATGAATCTATGAAAATTATTGATATTTGAAGCATACCTGTTTGTTAATATAGGAAATGTTACTACTTTATTATGTTAATATGCTCTTTCAATTCAGAAGAGTCATTTAAATTACTATCTCTCATTCTCCATTTTCCTTACAAATACAACTTCAGTGAGAGATCAAGAGTCAAAGTAAATCTTGCATAGCCTTTCTTTCAACTGCTTAACATCTAACTTCGTATGTTCCTGGACACTTACGCTGCCATATATTCGGTTTCCTCAAAAGAACGATGTCATAAAGCTTTGTTCCACCTCTGCCGAGGCAGAAGTCTGTTGACTTTCTCTTCCTTTATTGTGTAGGCACCATTAAGACCCATCAGCTGCCAGAGCGCTCCTCTTGAAGAACACTGTACTTTATCCTTTTAAATATACTTACAGCACAATCAGTAGACTCCACTCCAACCTAACCTGAAACAGACTTAACATGCACAATACTCTCAACCAATCTTCCTTAATTTGAAAGGAAAAATATGCATTTCCCCCAACACACTTATATCTGTAATAAAGTATGCTCTCTACGCAGGACTCAGAGAACTTCCCTGATAATGTGAGACAGTTGTAATCTGTGAAGCCATCTGCAAGGTCATGTTTGTTCCCCGAACTCGAAACAATTAAGTATAAACTGAAGGGAATGAGGAGACAGCAAATACACATATTAGACTACCTGGACACTTATCATCATATAGAATTCATCTCTTAATCTTTGTCTGACTTAAATAAAATAATCCATACTGAGATGTTGATGGAGATTATGTATAAATTGAGTTGAAAATGAAAAAAAAAGTGTATTTTCCCCTTGATTCTTTGCATAAGAAATCGTTGCATTTTCCCTACCTCTCTGCCTTGGTCTGATCAACATTCAGACTTGTTATCTCTCCCCTCAAGGAATATGAGCACCCTGATTTGCTTCTAGCCATTTGCATTGCTGTAGCCCTGGTCCAGGTCACCACTCTTCACTGAATTAGTGTAGAAGCATCCCATTTCACCTGTGATCTGAACTCTGCAATGCAGCCAGAGAGCGCCTATTAAAACCGAGTCACATTGTCACTCTTCTTTCAAAACGCTTCATTGATGCCTGCTCATCTCACGTGGAGTAAAGATCAAAGGCTGGGTTGTGATTTACTTGTTTGCTTGTCTCCCTAGAAAATATGCCTGAGGAGGGCAGGGATCCTTATACATTTTGTTTGCTGTGGCACCTACACAACCTAGATCAGTGCCTGACACGTTATAGGCTCAGTAAGTATGCAATGAATGAATGCATGGATTTTTAAGTGTAAGTGAAATGAGACTGAAATCAGGCAGAACAAATGATGTATTTCTAAAGATGGTAGCTCAATAAGCGTCCAAATGTTCGATGACGCACCCAGAAGAGTTTTTGGCTCTAGCTGCTTCACTCAGAGCAAATACAATTATGCCATATTATGGAACTATTACCTCTTTCCATGCTCCCTGCATCTGTAAGTCTCAGCATCTGTATTTAGATAAGGATATCACTTAAAGAAAGCTCTTTCTTTGACCTAAAACTTTCTTATGAATAAAAAGCTGATTCTGCTAACTGTTATAAGGGTATGCATTTTGAATAGCATTTCTCTTGATGGAAACTGAAATTTGTGTCCTTTCTTGTCAAGTTTATTCAGAAACCAGTGGCATGATTTCACATTGACTGTTTAAAACCACGGTGCCCTTGGGACTGTGAGGAAGTGTTTGCTTCCATATAAAGCAACCGCAATGCATATGGACCTGAAATCTGGGTCCCAGTAGTTCCAGGTGTTAAGGAATAGTTTCAGGAAATCCATACTGTCCTCATGTGTAAATATATGCAAAGACAATCCGTGGATTTTTATTTAAAAAAATAGCGTGTTTAAGAATGTTTTTAAATGCTAAAGTTGTTAGATTCAGAAATATATCTTGTGACATTTTAATTCTTTCTATTATACAAATTTGTAATAGCATTGCTCGAAGGAACTTAACAAGACTCAAAGTAATTATTCTCATCCATCTCACTGAAGATATATAAATCTTACATTAAAGATTTTACAAGTTATGAAAATATATTGTCCCTATAAAGTACATTTAGCATCAAAGGATTCAGATGAGGCTTTGGAATAATAATGGAGAAAAACCAAGTGATTTAAATTAAGGCTCAACAATAGTGCCCAGCAAATCATTTTGCAGATCTTCAGCTCCACGTTTATGTCTCTTCCATAAGTAGATTATGCTAATAGGTGCCAAGAGATTCATATCTCCAGCAGGCTGAGAAAGGCTGTGGTTACTTTAAATTCTCTTTCTCTCAAAGGGCAGACACCATAACCTGAAATATTTTTATTATGATTCACTTAACAAAGACGATGTGTGGCAGGTAGCCTGCCCATCAATAATCTTTAGTGAGTATTCGCTTTGGACAAGCTTTGTAATGTGGGTTTGGAACAGAAAGGCAAATAAAAGAAGACATTATCTTTCCTCTTAGATGCTTGAACCAAATAATCACGTGCACATCCCTACTCTCTTTCTCCTAGCAACACACATGAGGGAGAGAATCAATTCTCATGTGGTCAGATCCCACTAACTGTAACTTATTCTTGAAACACATGCTAGATCCTAACTCTATACCAATATGTTTTCTGAAGAAACTGTCTATGCAAAGCACACATACAAACCAATGCAAAAAGGATATTTAACTTCTCAACGTTATTTTCCCTGGCCCCATTTTTTTTCACTGATAAAAACTGAGATAACAAGAGTACCAACATTATACATCCATGCAGGGATTAGTGAGGTAAAGTGCAAAGACCATAACATAATGAGCTCTCAATAAATCATAGGTATCAACAGTAGGTATAGTATTCATTCAGCAGCAGCTCTACTGATGAACTCATGAACTAGAATTGAGAACCTTTTGTATGCCAGAGACTCTATTAAATGCTAGCAAAAGGAAGATAAATCACACATTCTATACTCTTAATTCTTTCTCAGATTTTGTGAAACACACATCCAAATACAGTGTGACATATGCTCTGATTACATTTATAAGGTATTATAAGAGCATGGGGTCACTGCTTGACAGACATCCCATATTTTATGCTATTTCTATACTGTCTTTTTACATGCAAACAAGTTAAAAAAAACTTTAGTTAGAATGTATTCTTGTCTGTTTTTGATAGGATACCAACCGCTGCTACCCAGTGAACTTGTTTGAGCTTTATAGCCAACGAAATACAGTGATCAGTTACTATGTACGGAATCTTTCTCGAAGTCACCTGTACATCAACATATGTCCACTTGAGAGAAAATTACAATTCATATTGGGTATACAGATGACATCCCATTACAATGAATGTCCAGTGAGTGAATAGCATACAGTATTTTCTTAAAATGGGATTTTACTGGAGCAGAAACTGTATGGATATAACCCATCACCACTGTGCAGAAGGATATCATGATTGCAACTGGTTTTTCATTTAAATGATCTTGAGGCTAGATAAAAGATTCCACTTGTGTAGGCTAAAAATGCAAAATCATATTTTAGATTTCTTGGTGTCCAGCTACTTGAAATAAATGCATGATAAATATATTTATATTTATATTTTCCTAAGTGAGTAAAATTAACAGCTGTAAAGAATATTAGCTTGGCAAAGATTATTCTAATACCATAGTTTTCTATCAGTTACATCCACAGATAACTCATCATATCCCATCCAATAAAAGTGTATATGAACAAAATGTTTCCTGTACGTCAGAGACACTGGATTACTAAACACATATTCCTCTAATATTTGTTGAAAAAACCCATCAGAATAGTAATAGTAATAGTAATAATACAATAACAATAAAAGCATGTGTTGATGAAGATGTGGAGTAAACCAAATCCTTGTACATTGCTGGTAGGACTGTAAATATAGTAGCCAGTTTGGAAAAACAGGTTGGCAGTCCTTCAAAGTGTTAAAAACAGACTTTCCATATGACCCAGCAATTCTTATCTTAGGTGTACACCAAAAAAATGCCATATTCCAAATAAAACATATATATAAACATAAAATTGTTTAAAGTAGCCCTATTTGTAATAGTCAAAAGTGGAAACAATACATTTATCAACTGATAAAGGAATAAACAAAATATGGTATACAGTAACAATAGTATATTATTTTGCAATAAAAAAGAATAAGTATTGACAGATGCTACATGGATGAACCTTGAAAACATTATGTTAAGTAGAAGCCTGACACAAAAAGTCACATATTGAGGGGTTCTATTTATATGAAATATCCCAAATAGGCAGATCCACAGAAGCAGAAAGATTAGTGATTGTGAATATATTAATAATTATTAGATTTTACTTTTTTTTTGTTTACTTATTTTTTGAGAAAGAGACAGAAGAGGCAGAGCATGAGCGGGAGAGGGGCGGAGAGCAAGGGGGACACAGAATCCAAAGAAGGTTCCAGGCTCTGAGTCATCCTCCTAAAGCCCAATGCAGGGCTCCAGATTATGAACCATGAGATCATGACCTGATGGGTCAGATGCCCAACCAACTCAGCCACCCAGGCACCCCTGGGTTTTATATTTTAAATGGTGATTTAGATGGAATGTGAATAATATCTCAATAAAATTGTTAATAATACCCTGACAAACTATAAAACACAACAGCCAAGCAAAACACAAAAATACTAGTCTGTAGAAGCCTTTGTGAAAGTCTCTTTTCCCATCTAACACAAGCTGCTTTACCTTTAGCATGGTTGCAAGGAAGAGCAAGGTGACCTAGCTCAGTGATATAAGGATGTTGAATTAAGCAAAATTTTCAAAAGCATTCCCTTTATGAAACTCGAATAGGTGAAACAGAAAGTAGCACTTTAAAACTACAAAGTCATCTCATAATTTCAAATTTATTACATTCATTTGTAATATATGAATTATATTTGTATTACATTGTATTTGTATTATAAATGTATATATACCTTGTATATAAAGGTACATATATACATTTATTAAAAGGCATTCAATTAAATAAGAAGGCTAATACAATAACCTCAAAACTTTAAATGTTATAAATCACAACTATTCAAAATGGAAAGTTATGAATCACAGTATCATAACAGCACCATGAATTATTTTATTTGTATGATTTGCTTTGGTTGAACAATTCTAAGAAAATCCTGATTCATACAAATAAATACTTAGAATATGATTTGTAATTAATATACATTTTCAATTAAATGATTCCAGTGGTTGAGTTTTGTTGCTAGAAAATTCCAAAAACAAATCAGAGTATTCATCATAAACACAAAGGCAAAATCAGGGTATACCAAATAATAAACCAACCTCAAAATTTTCTGGAATATAGTTTTAGTAAGATGATTGATATATTATATTTACTTGTTAGCAATCTATTATTAATCAAAATTACAGCACGTTCCAAAAAGTTGAGTTCAAACTTTACCTAGAATTCAATTACGTATGGCCTGTGCATGCTGTAGGAGGATATTTAACTTCAGAACTTTATCAAGTACACATGTGGAGGAGGTCTTGATTAGGAATAATATCAATACTGAATTGCAACCTGGCTAAATAAACATGAGTACTACACATGACACGCTGTGCACAGGCACATGCACACATGCACACAGATAGAAGAACAAGGAATGTTTTATTTTGAAGTCCTCATACTCAGAAAACAAAGTCAAACCAGAGCAAAAGTCGTCTTATCAGTAGTGTCTAATACGTTAAAATTTGTGTTTGTAATTCATTTGAAGTTGTGCCCTTTTGACAATGTAATTTTAAATATAATGAAAAAGATATATTGTATTAGTGTCATTTTAAGTAAATGCTTCATGAGATTACAATGCTGAGCAGAAAAGTCCCAAAGGGCAGGCCTTGGAAAGCATGGGGCTACAGTGACACAAATGTTCCCTGCGGGTCTACAATTCTATTGTTTTATTCTCTTAAGCAAGATCGAATTTTGTTAAGTATCCATAAATCATTTAAGACTTTAATGTTATTTATAAAAGATTTTGGATTACTGGATCCCAGTGAATTTTCTACCAATAACCTACAGAGACAGAGGACAAAATAGTAACAACTACAACAAAAGAAAGAACTCAGCCAGCTGTGTCTTGCTTCACACACTTGAAGTTTGTTTCATTTGCCAGAAAGCCTTTCCCTGGAGCAGAGGAATGATCCCTTCTATCCTTAAGTCTGTTTAGATGGCAGACACCTCCTCAAAAGATGATGCCTCACTGGAAAACCTTAACACAAGACACATCACTATGATGTTACTTTTTCGGCCAGTTCTACGCACCTAGGCATATACCAGCAAAATTATTGTTCCGTAAAGACAGCAGGTATCTTGAGCATTTCCTACCTCACTACACCTTTACCCATGTTAACCTCACGCACATGTCCATACATGCACGGATGCCAAGAGCTCCTAGCACAGTGCTAATAACTAAGTTGCCTTAGACATATTTAGGGCCTGGCCAGACGTTTCTGTTTGGGTCAGATATTTTAGAGATCAGAGAGTTTCATACACTACTTGAATGTTTTATAATGTTTATTTATTTTTGAGAGAGACAGGGAGACAGAGACAGAGAGAATGCGCGAGCGAGTGAGTGAAGGAGAGGCAGAGAGAAGGAGACACAGAATCTGAAGCAGGCTTCAGGCTCTGAGCCTGATGCGGGGCTTGAACCCGCGAACGTTAAGATCCTGACCTGAGCTAAAGTCAGATGCTAAACCGATTGAGCCACCCAGGTGCCCGGACTCCTTTTAAAAAGTAGGCCATTTAAAAACAGAGAAAATAGATAATTTCCTAAAGGACTGTTTTTCCACCTAAGTCTGGAACTCAATTCCCAAATCTTATGGCTATTACACTAGCATGTCACATTGTTCTTAACATATTTATGGTTTATATGGACACTACAGGAATGATGTGTTTATGTGTATACTTGCATGAAGATGTATTGTTGAATCCAAAAAGGTTTGTTTTGTTTGTGTGTGTGTTTCTTGTAAACTCCTATATTGTTACTATGTATATGTATGTGCTTATATAATAATGTAATTTACATATATACACATATTTAGAAATTTATGCATGGGAACATTATCATATATAATGTGTATTATTTATTTACTTGATTTTATAATCCTCCCAAAATGTCTTCTATTGAGATGTTAGTATGTTGGTTTGGTAACTAATATGTCTATATCTCTAATTGTAGTAAATTACTTATATTAATTAATATTTAAGGAATACAGTTTTGATGTAATAAGTATTGCTAAGCCAAACACCCATTTGATAAGATTGCATTAAGTCCCATAACAATGTCATATAAATATTAATTTGCTTACAAAAAACACTGAGCCTTCGAGTGTTTGTTAGTGTAGTAGGGGAAGGAGAGGGCGCCCACTGAAATTCACCAGGTATGCTTCCTACTCTCAACAGGCAAACAAAACAGCAGAGCAGATGAGTCTGTAAAAACTCTAAAAGAAATCAAATGAGTTCAAAGCTCTAATAAATCTAAAGCAAGTAATAGAATCCAAAACAGTGATCTTACTCTGATGGAAAAATGAGAGAACACTCGATAAAAGTAGAAGGAGATATTTAAGCCTGAACAATATAAGAAAATAAATCTCTTAGTTTGTAACTTAAAAAAATATCTGTCCTCTAATATTAAAACCCTTCATCTTACATCTAGCTTTAGGGTATTTTACAATATTTAGATTTACTTCTAATAACCTAGAGTAGTTACTTATGGAAGCACCCTGGGAAATAAATGCAAAGTTGGTTGATTATGATCACTTTTTAAGCATATATAATTAAAAGTCAAAAAATGCAATTTATTTACCAAGCACAGAGGCAACTCAATAGAAATCTGTAGGGATCATCTTTTTATCACTCTGTTATTATGCTCATCTTCCTTATAAAGTTTCCTGTACAGGAATCAGACACAATAAACATGACAATAGTATGAAGCAAATTATAAAAATGAAATACTAACTCAAATATGATTGAAGGTTTAGCTTACTTGAGCTAAACTTTGTAAAATATACGATCACCCCTTCCTGTGAGTGCTGTGCACTAAATCTTACCTTGATTTATGATGTTGGAAACCTACAAAGGCATGCTTTCTAATACATATACTCAGTCAAGGCTGAATACCTCACTAATGTACTATATTCCCTGATGAACCAACCAATTTAATAACTTTGCCAATGCCAGCTTTTGAACAAAGCGGCCCCTCATTGACATTCCAGTGCCATAGCTAATAACAATTAGATTTCATTATGGCATTGTATCTTGCTATTGTCCACCCAACAAGAGATGCTTTCCTTATAGTCCACAGAATTGACGTAAATGTAAATGTTAGTCCAACCCACCAAGTAAGTGGTCTATGGACCCTCATTACCAGATATGAGCTCACATCTGTCTCATTGTCATATATTGGTTTTCCATGTCATTTATTTTCCAGTCTTTGAAAAGACTCCAATATTTTTCAATTTTTGAAATCCTGTCACCAGTTTGGCAAAATCTTTCAGGCTCTGGAGAAATGTATTTTTTTGTTGCTGCTGGTGGTGTTAATACTGTCCATTTAGAACCTACGTAACTAAGCAGGGTACTATCTGCACAATGTAAGGATAGAAAACTCAGAGGTTTCCTCGTTACAGATGTTAGAATCTAAAATTTACTCAAAGTGATGCCTTCAAAAAAGTTTAAATCATCCCTCCTTGGCTTACATAGAACAGTCATTTTGGCAATTTTACATTAATGACAAAAGGCTCATAAGGATGTTGAAGGAACATTGTTTGATATAGGCAAATTAGAGTTGAATTTACATTACTGTAGTTATGGAGAGCTAAGAAAGACTGTTTTAAATTCAAGTGATTAGCAAAGTAATTGAATGGCATATGGATATATGAACATGGCATTAAATGTCTTTGTCAGGATTTTCTTTAAGTTACATTAACTTTCAGGTTTCTGAGATAAAGACCGACCAATGACCAGATTTCAGGTTGCTGAAATGTACTCTACAGGGAGATGCCACAGAGAAACAAGGAATCTGATGCACCATAGATATGAACATTAAAACCCTGAAAAACCTTATGGAGAGGTTAAAGATACTTGGGTATGTACATAGGAGAAACGCCCCAGTGGTCCGGAGCTGAGGCTGAGGCAGAATTCTATTGTTTTGCCTTCTCCCCAACACCCATGCTTCATTGCAATGAATCAATGCTTCTATCCTTTGTACTGAAAATGAGAAAGCAAACAGAAACAAAACCAGTAAGACTACCCCAATTTGAACCAGAGAACATGGGGTAATCCATTAGGATGCAAACTCATGGGCCCGAGCCCCTAGGACTCTTGTGAACTAATACTTCTGAGGTGGAGGCCAAATAATTTGTTTTAATAAGCTTGCCAGGAGCTTCTGATGAGCTCTCAAGTTTGAGAAGCCCTGGAGCCAAGATGGGTGGGAAATGGTTAACAACAGATGCGGGTATGTTTCTATTAATAATCTCTCCTCCAACGAAAGAACAACAGTACTGCATAGGGTAATACCAAAAAAACAAAGCAAAAAACCCCCAAATTCCTGAGGGAGAAGGTTGGTCAGTAGTGGGTGGAGAGGGAAAAAATGAAAGTGGTATAGCTTTATATTTTGATACTCTAGTCTCCCTGTTCTGAACCATTTAACTCCCTAAAATCTCCAGAAGGATTATCAATAGCATTATAAAGTTAAGGAGTTATATTGAAAATATTAAGTAAAAATAATTTTAAAGAATAACCAAATAGAAATAATTTATATAAAAGAGAAGAATTAATTTATTCAAGGGTTAAATGGCCAGATGAATTAAACTAAAGAACTAGTAAGGTAAACCACTGAGTTCAGGAACTATTCCAGAAGGAAAAGAGAAAGAATATAAATAATGACAGAAAAGGGAAGGTAAGAGATCCTAAGGACATAAATAGAAATGTTAATATCTATTTAATAATAGTCCCAGGAGAGAAAAAATAATGAAAAGATGATTTGAAGAATGAATGACCAAGATTTTTTCAGCACTAAGACTGCAGATTAAAGGAGTTCATAATATGCTGTTAAAAACGAAGACAGCAAGCCCTAAATGGAGTCACTATGCTAAGCTTTGTGTCACCAATCCAGGACTTAACTACAGTTTTGGGTCTCACAGAAATGGGATCTCAAACCAGTCATCAGGAATCATCTCATCAGCACTAGGAAGGTCATTGGCTGGATAGACCCCTGCCCTCCCCTGAAGGAAAGTGACCTTGCCACAACAAATCCATTTTCTCCTAGTAGAACTTCCTTGTCCTGCTCCCTTTTGCATATAAATGTCTTTCATTTTGTACAGCTCCTCAGAGCTCCTTTCTGTCTGTTAGAAGGGATGCTGCCTGATTCATGATTGTTGAATAAAGCCAATAAGATCTTTAAAATGTGCTCAGTTAAATTTTATTTCTTAACAAAACTGAACCACAGAGCTGGGGATGAGGGTTGGAACTGTTGGGAACATAACTAAATTTAATTTAATAACATAAAAAGTAAAAAAAAAATATTCTAAACACTTTCTGAGGGAAAACACATCTACAAAGAGGAACTGTCTGTCAGGGAAAAAATGACTTTGAACCTAAAATGTATGTCTATGATTTGTCATTTTTGAAAAATAAAAAGGTTTTCCAAGTTATGCAGTCTCAGAAATCAGAAATGTCATCGTATTAAAATTCTCTTCGAGAGGATTTTTCAAGAAATCACTGCAGCAAAAAGCAAAAAAAAAAAAAAAAAGGACAATATGAAAAAGTGAATAACTTATGGAATCTTAATGTCAACCAAAGCAATGACAAAAAACAGATACCCAGCAAAACTTGTTTGAGGATGGGGAGGGCACATGGAGGGAACAGAACGAGTAGTGAAAAAAGCTGAAGAAATGGACTTATTTGTAGAAAAAAAGATTGTAACAGAAAAATAAGTAGTAGATATATGAGTGTGTGTGTATATATGTGTATATATACATACATATGTAATATTTTTATAGATTGATTAGAAAAAATAAACATGTAAGGGCTGTAAAAGTTGAGAAATAAAGAAGGTTAATAAAAACAGAATATATAAGGGCGCCTGGGTGACTCAGTTGGTTAAGCATCTGACTTCAGCTCTGGTCATTTCCGGGAGCCATTTCTGAAGTAAGGCAGGTTTGCAAGGCCTCCCACAGTCAGGTGGCTACCAGTGTCTGCACCCACTCAACCACTCAATTTCTGCTTGAGCACCGACCCCCAAGGTGCCTGACTGACAGATACCGGGAGTGACTTGCCTTCTTATGCTAAAAATATGTGAATTGTACCTTGTGAAAAAACTTGTTATAGGAGTTTCTTCTTTTGTGATTATAGGAGCAAATGTTACATTTCCTGAGAAAACCTGTTTTTCTTCCCCTGGAAAACAGGCTGTTGACCCTTGCTCACAAAGACCTAACTCTTGCCTTTGCTATGCTAAATACTTTGCCTTGGATTTGAATGCAAAGATCCCTCTCTTTCCCATATGATAAACATCTAGTCACCTATTGATAAAGGTTATGCATGAGTCTTCCACCAATCTATGTTCTGGGAAATTTTTACATACCAGAGAATTTGTTATCAGCAATTACTGTCTAAGGCAATTGCCACTTCTGTTTTGTACCCCATACATTTTTTCAATAAATAAAGCTGACTCTTGGGTAGAGATGCCTGCCTGAAGAAACAGGCCAAGGCTCTCTCACTTTCTTTTGCGGACACCTTCCATCCTTCTGGGAGGATTTTGCAGTTTGTGAGTTCAAGCCCTGCATGGGGCTCTGTGCTGACAGCTCAGAGTCTGGACCCTGTTTCTCTTTCCGCCCCTCTCCTGCTCATGCTTTATCTCTCTGTCTCAAAAATAAATAAACATTTAAAAAAATTTTAAAAACCCAGAATATATAAATTGAAACTAACTGAAGAAAAGTTTTTGTAATTAAGAAAAGATTAAAAAAAGATAAAAATCAAAGAAAACCACAGCACAGAGATACACTATTTGGAATAAGCTAAAAAAAGGTACTTGGGTGGCTCACTCAGTTGTGTCTACTCTTGATTTCAGCTCAGATCATGATCTCACTGTTATGAGATCAGGCTCCACACAGGCATGTAGATTCTCAGTCTTAAGATTCTCTCTCTCTCTCTCTCTCTCTCTCTCTCTCTCTCTGTGTCTCTCTCTTTCTGTCTCCTTCTGCCTCTCCCTGGCTCATACATACAAGCAATCTCTTTCTAAATAAATAAAATAAGCTAACAAAAATAGCAATGACTATGTAACTGTATAGGACTGAAATCCAACTCATGAATATAAAGATTGGCTCTCAGATAATTTTATACAAGATCCATTAAAATAATATCAACATGTGACTTGTTAATTGGGAAAATGTATATTAGGTCAATATTATGGAAAATCACGCAATCATCTTTCTTGTCAGGAAAAAACTGAAGTGAAACTTTGCAACATCAAAGTGGATATTATATTCTGATATATCCAATGTAATGGCCAAGATTTCAGTGTCACCCCCAAAAACCAGAAACCGCCAGGGACCGAGTCATGCATGCAAAAGCAAAGGGCATTTATTATCACAGCTTAGGCTCGCCGGGCCTAAGTTCGGGCTCACAGACTTTACCAGCGCAGTGGATCCATACTGAGAGCCTAGAACAAGGGCTGAGTAGGGTTTTCATGGAGTTTAGGAAGGGGGAGTTACAAGAAATTGTGACATCCAATCATTATTGTATAACAGCATTGGCAGTAACTCTAACCATACACATTGTCCAGGGTGTTCGTTACTTTTGGCGGGACCCAATTACAACATTTAGAGTACCTTTAAAATCAACCAATTACAGGGCGAGCCTAGGGTCTTGTTCGGTGACTATCAGGTTAACTTTAACATTAGGTAACAGGGTCCTATCTAAAGTTTCTATCAGCAGGCCTCACCCTTAGGAATGTGGAGAGTGGTAGCTGGCCTTCCCTGATTGGGTCTTGCGAAGGTGGTCTCTCTTGCTCTAGGCAATGTGTTAGTTTCGTTAGTTTCGGGGACCTGAAACCTAGGCCTTCTAGATCAGAGGGGAAACTTTAAGCCTGTCATGGTGTCTGTTTGGTTTAGACTTGTGTCCTTACACCAGCTAATGAAAAAAGAAAGTAATAATGAAAATATATGCAGATCTATAAGCAGTACCAAAAAATATGAAGAAACAACTGGTGAAACCAAAAGACAAAGTTTTTTCTTAAATTTCGCTTGAATATTTTGATACTCTCAGAAAGTGATTAAAGCAGACAAAATATCATGCATTACATTTGAACAGTTAGATGCAATGTTCATATTCTTTGAAAAACACCACTTACCAAAACTGGCACAACAAAAATGAAATATTTATAGGATATTTCTAGATTTGATTACAAAATGTAATTCACATTCAAAAGTCTTTCCAGTAAGAAAACTACATTCTAAGTCTTCATTGGACAATCCTTCTAAACATTTAGGGAAGAAATACAATTCTACATAACCCTTACCACAAAATAAAGGAGGAAACTCTTGCCAACACATTTGTGAGGCAAGAGAAAAGCCTGATACCAAACCCTGAGAAGATCCTTAAAAGATATGAGAAGACAATCCACTATGTCTCAATAACATAGATACAAACAATACAAAACAAAACACCTAACCAAAGATTAGCAAACTAAATCCATGATATACAAAAATGTTACTAACACATGGATTTATTCCAGGGAATTTAAAGTTGGTTTAACATTCCAAAAGTAATCAATGCCCTTTAGAGCATTAACAATATGAAGGATAAAAACTGGGGTGGGGGGGGAAAGTTTTGAATTCCCCTAAGTAAGCTAATAAACTCTTTATTTGAAAACTGGGTAAGAATAATCCAAAAATACAAATTTAACAAAATCTCCAGTAGTCATTAAACTTCCTTCAACCTCAGCATCTCCTGTGTAGTGTGAAGGCCTAAACAAGACAGTGTATGTGAAGTGGCTGATACAATTCTGAACGACATGCAGTGGTAGTCACAGCTGGGCATTTCCAGTGGGAAGAGGAGCACCTGTAGCGCTGTGGTAAGGCTCCAGAAAGCTGCAGGTCATGAGATGAGTGTTTTCTGGTAGAAAGTGTCATGCCCATTTATTTCCTGTGGTTGGACGACAAGAAATATAATTGGAAGAACAGTAAAGAAAAGAATGCTGAACAGGTAGGCCAAAATTAGCAGAGGTACACAGAAATGGACTTAAAGCATGAGATACAAATGTTTAACAAACTATTTTTGTGAAGCAAACATGGACATCAGAGAAAGAGAAACATTCATGGGATTGAAGTACCATTATTCTCCTGTCAAAATAGACGAGTTGTCCAAAGCCAGTAACAGTTAAAGCAGAATTGGGATTATATACACTGCTGTATATGCATCACTCTACTAGTGTGATAATGAATCACATTATCATCAGTAGAGTATCAAGAAATGTGATTATAAACTACATTATTAATAATACCAAAAAAATCATCTTTTCCCCAAATGTAAATACACAGGAGAAAGCAAATTGGAACTCAGTGCCCATGAATATTTTTTAATGTACAAGCACAAACTGACCTACTCATAGAAAACTATTACACAGAAATTGAAATTAATAAAAAAAATATTTTACCCTAGCATGTTTATTATAGAACTATATCATGATAATAAAAAGATGAGTAAATAAATTACAGCCTACAAATCCAATGAAATACTGTGTGCTCATAACATCTTATGTTGAAAGCAAAATAATAATAACATAGGGAAGTATTTGTGCTATAAAGTTTTATTGTAACTGAAATGAGAAAATTTTTCACATATAGTGTCAACCACTTTTAAAGTCAATGAAAGCAAATATAGCAACACCTTAGTGAACATTTTCTCTGGAGTGATGGCCGATTCTTAAAATGTTTTACAGAACTTCCTTGTTTTCTATAATAGTCATTATTTAAATTGTATTCAGAAATAAAAGAGTGAAAGAAAATAATTATTTCAATTTAGGTCAATTACCTTCCTAATTTTTAGAAAGCATGACTTACTATACTATTTCAAGTTCTTTTTTCCCCCAATTTTATTGTGATATAATTGACATATAACATTGGTAAGTTTAAGATGTACATGTGTTGATTTGGTATGCTTACATATTGCAAAATGATTATCACCATAGCATTTGCTAACATGTTCAAATTATAAAAGCCCATGAAGAACCTTGGTCTTCAGCATATATAATTTGTTACATGGACTAAGATGTAATGAATGTCCATGTATTTATAGTAAAAGAGAATGACAAAAGCAATAGATGTAGAAGCTGCTTGGGGGTAAATCCATTAATTTAGAAATGTCTATGGAAAATAATGCTGGGATTGGTGCATAAAAGATCAGAGAGACCATAGCAGCAGGGCCTCAGTAAGAGGTATATCAACAAGGAGAACAACAATTTTGAAAAATAACTGATTAATTAACTTAATCAAAGACAGATTTGGCTCATTTATCTTGGTCTCAATCCTCTACCCATCCTCCCCATATGGAACTGACCGACTGAACTGGTTTAACAGTTTGACAGTTTAACAGTGCTGTGGCAATACCCTAGTCATTGCTCTGACAAAATGTCTAGATCCAAGGTCATCTGAGCTACAATTCTCTATATTGACTGTCTTCAAAGCCTTTCTGTAAAGGTCTTTCCAAAATCCTCCCATTTCTCATTTCCTCTGTAAAAGTCATCATGGGTGTTACAGAATAAACACAAGCTTAATAATGAATGCCAGTGTGCCTTTTTAGCAGCTAGATATGTGTTTATCAACAATGAGTCTTTTACTTGGTATAGATAGTAAGTGTATGACAACTACTTGTCATCTGTTGAGAGTGTATTTTCATGACATTGAATTAATCTCAATAATTTAGCATCTGTTGCAGTATAATACAGCAACTTTTAGGACCACTGAACCATATTCTTCCTATATTCAAAGATCAAGAATTATCTAGAGTATCATGAAATGCTGTAGACCTTTTAAATAATATTATTTATGCTTATGATTCATGTATCCTCTACACCATAATTCCTAGAAAATAATCTTTTCCCTAACTTGGCAACAACCAAGGAATACTAATTTCCTGGAACATGTGGTTCCTTGATGAAATAAACAGTGATTGTTTATGGAGAGGCCACTGGGGGAGTTGTTTCGTGTTTAGATATTTGAACTGACTGATACCTACCAGACCCAAAAGAAAATAAGGAAACTCAGATGCATTAAAGAAAATCTGAACCTTTCAGCAAATACTCTGGAGTGGACAGTTGATGAGAAGGGTGACAAAGAATGTGGAACCCATAGAGATTGGAGTCATACCCACCACACACACCACAGGCATGATTTATGCTTTTTGGCAAAGCAGCTTTAAATTTGTTGAAGAAGAAGGAAGGAATTTTTGGATTCCCACTTAGCACCTTAAACCTTTCTCAAACGGTAGATAAAACACGTTCTAAGAAAAAAGTATTTAGTAATGTGATTTAGCGTGGAGTGTGTGTGGCCTTGCCTGGGCATTACGGCTAGATTGTTCAGCTGACAAAAGTCCCATTGTGAAATACAAGCAATGGTCACATGAATAAGGATGTAAGAGTCTGGAGAATGTAATTAGTGACTTAGGAGATATATTTAAGGAAAAATTACAGCTTTTAATCATTTTAAGGGTCCAGAGACTAGAAGGCACAAGCAGAATAAAATGTGTGAGGCACAGAAGTAAACACAAGTCATAGTAATGCACAATACTGTTAACGTAATGGCTTTGCTATCTTGGCAGTTCAGTTTATCACTTAATGCTATGTTATCAAGGCCTGACGTTTTAATTTCTTTTCCACCTAATTGATATTCCCTTAACACAAGGTGAAGACAAAATTTCATACCTTGATCTGGGGTTTGCTATGCTGCCTATTGGCTGAACCAATGCAAATATGCAAGTATCTTATTCAAACATCACTTTTTCTGAGTGGTCCCTGGTGGAGATTCTGATATTTAGATGTAAGCTGACTGTCACAACACTAGCTGCTCAAGCTTACAAAAATTTTCATTTCAGGCCAGTCTGTTTCTAGAAGTCTATGGCTGTCAAATCTTGTATCTTTCTTTCTCTCTGATCCCTAGAGCAGATGTACTCTGTTTGCTCTTATAATAAAACATGTGTCTGGCCTCTAACTGATTACAGTATCAACTGGAACACAAGACAGTCAGACCAAAGGGTTGTGTGTCAAAGAGCAATTTAAGCCTCTCAGTGGAAGAGGGTAATTTTTGAGAGTTTCAGTGTAATAGTTACAGGCTTGATCCACAAAGGACAGTATTAGATTGCACATTAACCTTTTGATAATTCATGCTTCTAGAAGAAAAGCATTTCAGGAATAATTGTTTTCACATATGTTATGAATGTTTACCCAACTGCCAGGAATTAAAAAAAGCTTAAATACATTGAAAGAATGCATAAGCAAGCTAAGTAATTAAAAGGCACAAGACCACTGGTAAGTCTTTTACATGGGTGCTGATTAGTACATTTTGAATACCTATTCTGTAATCCACTATAGACCCACATACCTCGATTTATGCAATACTGTGTTGCAGAAAATTTTCCTATGAGTTACCTTTCATATATAAAGTAAAACATTGCTCTCACTGAGAATGTTCTGGTGTTACAGCCTGAATGTGCCTCTCTCCCCAACACTCAAATTCATGTGTTGAAACTTTAACATCTGGTGAGGTTATGTTTAGAAATGGGACCCCTAAGGAAGTAATTGAAGCTAAATGAGATCATAAGGTTGGGGCCTTGATGCTATAGGATTGATGTCCTTGTAAAAAAGAGATAGAACAGAGCTTGCTCACTCCCTCTTCCCATGCACACTCACTGGGGAAATTCCATGTGAGGCACAGCAAGAAGGTGGCTGTCCACAAGCGAGGAAGGGAGCTCTAGAAACTAGCCATGCTGATGCACTGATCTTGGACTTCCAGCTTCCAGAACAGTGAGAAAATAAATTTCTGTTATCTTAGTTATTCAGTTCGTAGTGATTTGTTATGGCAGCCCAAGCTTACTCACACATCTGGTAGAACAACAAATGTAGATAAAGAATTTGGCAAAGTTAACAGCTAACTCCAGAGCAGACAAGGCAGAAAGTGGATGACATACAGAAATTGTCCTAAGATAGCTAGCTAAACACACATTCCAAGGTGTTTAGACAACATGAATGGGACAAAGTGAAATACTTTTCTTCAAAATTAAAAGGAGAATAAGAATTAGATTAAATACTGATGGATCAGAGTTGATATTTATTATGGATTTTATTGATATTAGGTTCATCTTTCATTACCTTTATAAATAGCATCTTAGATTTAGTGCCCATGATTCAAATGTATTAGAAAAGAGAAGTAAGGTTGAGTTTGCACTAAATGGTATTCACGTGCACTGTGGAGTGGAAATATTTTAAACAGCACGAAATGGGTTTAAGGGAGCACCTCCCTGGTGTGAGGGAGACAAGAGAGAGGGTTATTGTGTAGGACAGCTTTCACTATCACTAAGGGAATCACTGCTATCTATTGGCTAACTGGAATTTTTCTCTTCCTGCAGTTTTAACAAGGAACCTATCCAATGACTGAGACTGGAGCACAGCATTCCTAAGCTTACCCTTGTATGGAAAAGCAAAGGGCTGTCCATAGGTGATTTGAAGTGACAAAAAATACACTAGTGCCAGTTGTGGCCACCTTCCAGTGTTCTGAAAAATCACTTATTTCTGCCAAACACCCTGGCCTAAGACCAAGCATCCAAGCATGGGAGACCATCACCCACAATTCTGGAGAGAGAGAGAGAGAGAGAGAGAGAGAGAGAGAGAGGAGAAGTAGTAGTAGTAGTAGTAGTAAAGAAGAGGAGGAGGAGAAGGAGGACCACTGGCACAGTTGTGATCATGTGACTTTCAGTGCCTTGTACTACTCCTATTGCAAGACCTTGCTAATTATCAGGTTAAAATTTATTATTAGAAATGTTTGATGAAAACTATAGAAAACTTATGAAAGAAATTGAAGAAGACACCAAGAAATGGAAAAACATCCCATGCTCAAGGATCAGAAGAATAAATATTGTGAAAATGTCATTATTACCCAAAGCAATCTACACATTCAATCCAATCCCCATTCTATTGCAACTGCAATTGCAACAGCATTCTTCCTAAAAGCTAGAACAAGCAATCCTAAAATTTGTATGGAACCACAAAAGACCCCAAATAGCTAAAGTAATATTGAAGAAGAAAACCAAAACGGGAGGCATCACAATCCCAGACTTTAGCCTCTACTACATAGCTGTCATCATCAAGACAGTATGGTATTGGCACAAAACCAGACACATAGACCAATGGAATAGAATAGAGAACCCAGAA
This sequence comes from Suricata suricatta, assembly GCF_006229205.1. Classification (NCBI taxonomy): domain Eukaryota; kingdom Metazoa; phylum Chordata; class Mammalia; order Carnivora; family Herpestidae; genus Suricata; species Suricata suricatta. The sequence continues at coordinate 94,755,470 of NC_043702.1, read as the reverse complement.
CTGGGCCCACACATGTACAGCCAATTAATTTTTAACAAAGCAGGAAAGAGTATTCAATGGAAAAAAGACGGCCTCTTTAGCAGGTGGTGCTGGGAGAACTGGACAGCAATATGCAGAAGAATGAAACTAGACCACTTTCTTACACCATACACAAAAATAAACTCAAAATGGCTGAAGGACCTGAATGTGAGACAGGAAACCATCAAAACCCTAGAGGAGAAAGTAGGAAACAGCCTACTTGACCTTAACCACAGCAATTTTCTACTCAACACATTCCCAAAGGCAGGGGAAATGAAAGCAAAAATGAACTATCGGAACCTCATCAGGATAAAAAGCTTCTGCACTGCAAATGAAACAATCAAGAAAAGTAATAGGCAACTGACGGAATGGGAAAAGATAGCTGCAAATGACATATTGAATAAAGGGCTAGTATCCAAAATTTACAAGAAACTCACCAAACTCCACACTTGAAAAATGAATAATCCAGTCAAGAAATGGGCAGAAGACATAGACAGACACTTCTCCAAAGAGGACATCCAGATGGCCTACAGATACATGAAATGATGCTGAGCATCACTCAGCATCAGGGAAATACAAATCAAAACCACACTGAGATACCACCTCACGCCAGTCAGAGTGGCTAAAATGAACAAATCAAGAGACTATAGATGCTGGCGAGGGTGTGGAGAGATGGGCACCCTCCTACACTCTTGGTGGGAATGTAAACTGGTGCAGCTGCTCTGGAATGCAGTGTGGAGGTTCCTCAAAAAACTTTCCGAAGAACTCCCCTATGACCCAGCAATAGCACTGTATCCAAGGGATACAGAAGTGCTGATGCATAGGGGCACATGTACCCCAAAGTACATAGCAGCACTGTCAACAATAGCCAAATCATGGAAAGAGCCTAAATGTCCATCACCTGATGAATAAATAGATCAAGAAGATGTGGTATATATATATACAATGGAGTACTACATGGCCATGGGAAAGAATGAAATCTGGCCATTTGTGCAAAGTGGATGGACCTGGAGGGTATGATGCTAAGTGAAATAAGTCAAACGGAGAAGGACAAATACCATATGTTTGCACTCAGAGGTCTAACAGGAGAACAGGAGAAACCTAATGGAGGACCATGGGGAGGTGAAGGGGGAAAGAGAGTCAGGGAGAGAGAGGGATGCAAAACCTGAGAGACTATTGAATACTGAAAATGAACCAAGGGTTGAAAAGGAAGGGGGAAGAGAGGTGGTGGTGATGGAGGAGGGCACTTGTGGGGAAGAGCACTGGGTGTTATATGGAAACCAATTTGACAATAAACTATTAAAAAATACATTAAAAAATTTAAAAAATAAAATAAAATGAGTCTCTTATAGGCAGAAAAAAAAAAGAAACCTTTGCTTGTCTTGTGGAACACTCACAGAACAAGTTACACATAATCCAAGGTTTTATTTTATTTGGAAATCTTGAGATAGTTGGTCTATGATCCAGACTTAAACACACACACACACACACACACACACACACACACACACACACACACTTAAATAACTCAGGTGATTACTTCTGACCACCAAAGTTTGTTTGGGAATGGCTAAATTTGTTTTTTCTTTCAATCCAGCCACCAGATTGCAGTCATAGCGCCTATGAAGAATTATCAACTTTAAATGACACCACTGTCGAAAGATAATTCTATGAAGGGATAGCAAGCCTTATCCATAATTCTGATGAACTGAAATTTCAGATGCCACTTACATATAACACAGTTCAATACAAATTCAATAGTGCATATGTTTAAGTACCTCATGGATACATCAAGTCCTAAAGAAATTGAGAGAGTGTATGTGGACTCTGGGTCACACTAAAGTAAGAGTTTCAGTAAAAAAGGTGGTTGACATGGATCTTAACAGATGAATAAGGATCAGTCAGACTTAAAAGCAATGAGGGGGATCTTTTTTTTCAACAGGAGTAAAGAATGCACAAAGAGTAACCAAAGCAGCATATTGACTAGGATAATAGGGAGAGATAAGAGTAGACCAATGGATCATAACCAAATGTGGAGGGGCTTAATTGAGAGGCAGAGGAGTAGGAAGATGAGGGTAGGTGACATGATTAAAAGACATAGTTTAAAAAAAAAATCCCTGTAACTTAAGTACCTTGGCAGATTTACCTCATTCATTAGTGAACTTCCAAAATCTGTACCAGTAATTGGCACTCATTAAAGGCTCAAAAAATGTCTTTACATGAATGAAGCTGATTATAATGATAATGTGATAATTTATCATTTGTTTAGGACTAATGGAAAAATACATTAAAATGTTATTTTGTAAGAGCTCAAAGAATAGATGTTTGCAATACGAAAATGACTGCTGAGCAATTATTATCCCTTATTCCAGCCCCACAATTTCACTAATGTTCCCTCGACAGCCCACCAAAAGGGGGCCCTAGCATCAACTACAGGAGGCCCTCCATGATCACCTTGTGCATGCCATTTTCTATAACATGAACCAGCTGCAGCTTGGGGTCCTGGAGACAAGGTTGCCCTTTGTAGTATAAACCCCAAAAATACACTTAAAAATTTTTTTTATGTTTTTATTTATTATTGAGACAGACAGAAACAGACCATGAGTGGAGGAGGGGCAGAGAGAGAGGGAGACACAGAATCTGAAGCAGGCTCCAGGCTCTGAGCTGTTAGTACAGAGCCTGATGTGGGGCTCGAACCCACCAACTGTGGGATCATGACCTAAGCTGAAGTTGGACACTTAATCGACTGAGCCACCGAGGTGCCCCAAATATACTTCTTAAAAGCAAGGTGCTTCTGTAGAATGAACAAGAAAATAGTAGCTAACTTAATGTGTTGGTAGTCGACTCCAGGAAGACCCTAGAACAGGGTAAGAGGATTCATTGCTATGGTATCCCTAGATCTTATTAGTGAAGTTTGGACAAATAATAGCAGTAGTAGGCAGAACTCGGTTTCTTTTTTGAGAATAAAACCTTCTTGTCCAATGTCAGAGGGAAGGGAGAGCAATTTGATTGTACATAATCTTTCCTAGTTCTTTGGTTCTCAAAGTGTTTCCAGGGACAAACAGAATCAGCCTGATCTGAGAATTATTAAAAATGGAAAGTCTTAGCTCTCTGGGTCTACTCAATCAGACCCTTTGTGTATATGACCCAGCAGCCTGGGTAAATAGCCCTCTAGCAATTCTGGTGCAGGGTCAAGTTTGAAAACCCCGCGTCCAGGTGTCTGATATTCTTCTGGCTACTTTCTCTCTTATAACCTTCACCCTTCAGTACATTTTGTCATTGCCGTTATTGTTTTTCTGGCATCACACTTACCCTTCTTTACCTTCTACTTTTGCAACTTTAGTTAGTTCTAGAGAATATTTGGTTGGATCATGTGCTGTTTTGGCAGTGAATGTTAAGCCCTGTTAGACCTTCTTGCGCCTCCTGATTATGCTGAATCCTGCATGCAACAGCTTGCAGTTTAGAATCTTCACACTGATTTGGACAGCTGGACTCTTCGTCCCAATCATGGAACTCCTGCTGACTCCGGGAGCTGCTGAGGTGTCAAGGCTGGAGTAGGATGGTCCAGACCGTGTCATATAAACCTCCGCTGGTGCTGCCTGATTACAAGAGAGATACTAGGTCTTAAAGTGAATGGTGAGAGTAAGTGGTGATAACATGAAGGACATTTTCAACTTTTCATGTTTGTGGGCCCTGCTCCTGAACTCTCAGGGAAGCTATATTTTAACATTTACCAAGGTCAAAATGACTCAGCAAAACCTCAAAGCATGGGCTCTATTTCTGCCCTGAGCACACATTGTATATCAGTTAAAAAAAAAATAACCAAAAAGGAGCCTTCAAAACATAAAGATAAGCAGAAGAAAAACCTGACTGGTCCCCCTAAGATTAAAATCACACAGCCATGCACATACTAAAAGCAGAAGATAAAGGCTGCAACCTTATGGAATGTCTTTTGTCATGATTTGTAGTGCTTTATCTCTGAAAACAAACAAACAGCAAACATAAATAACCATGCACCAAATGTCCCTTCTCCAGAGAACTTCTCTTTGTGAAGATTGTGTACCCAGGGCAACTGTCCTAACTTAGGCTTCAATAAAAGTCTTTTCCTTTTTCTTTACAACTTTTGTAAAAGGCTTGTTTATCTTGCATTAACAGTGGCCAAAATGTCATTGCATTAATCACAATATTAATGTATTAATTGTAACATCTTTTTTTTTTTAATGAGAATATATAGTCCATCAGAGCAAGACCATTCTGCCTTATCTCATTCACATGCCTAAAAAAGTGCCTTGTTCATAACAGGTAATCAGTAACTGCTCTCTGGATAAATGAATAAGAGAAGGAAATAAAAGCAAATATGTCTATTACACAGAACTCCAAGATGTAGGTATGTGGAGTCATTGGAGTTGGTCACAGATATTCTGCTCATTCTCTGTCCCTCCAGGGAGGACATGCTTCTCTGCCTGTTCAGAGGTAGGTGTGGCCATGTGACTGACTGGGCCAGGTTAGGTGCGTGGCAGTTGTATTTATTTTTTTATTTTATGTTTATTCATTTATTTTAAGAGAGTGCATGTGTGAGAGCTGAGGAGGGGCAGAGAAAGAGGGAAAGAGAGAGTTTTCCAAGAAGGCTCTGCGCTATTGGTACAGAGCCCTGTTGTGGGGCTTGAATTCATGAACTGTGAGATCATGACCTTAACTGAGATGAAGAGTTGGACACTTAGGGGTACCTGAGTGGCTCAGTTGGTTGGGCGTCCGACTTCCGCTCAGGTCATGATCTCGCGGTTTGTGAGTTTGAGCCCCCATTGGGTTCTGTGCTGACAGATCAGAGTCTGGAGCCTGCTTCAGATTCTGTGTTTCCTCCTCTTTCTTCCCCTCTCCTGCTTGTGCTCTGTGTCTTTCTGTCTCTCAATAATAAATAAATGTTTAAAAATTAAAAAAAAAAGTTGGATACTTAATGAACTGAGCCACCCAGGTGCCCCATGTGAGGGGCCGTTCTAAAATCCTGTAGTATGAGTAAGGCATGAATTTTTGTTGTTTTAGTCACCAAGATTTATGATGTTAATTTTATTTTCTCTTTTTGAGGTGTAATGTACATAAGGTACAATGACCCATACTGCCTATAAACATATGCATATGAATACATCTATATAATCATGGTGAGATCAAGGCGTAGAACATTTCCAGGACCTCAGAAGTTTCCTTCATGTTCCTTCTCTGTCAGTCCCACCTCCCACTAACCACATTCTGATTTCTACCACCACAGAAAATAGACTTAGGGACACCATATAAATAAAAACATATAAAACATTTTCATTTGTATCTCTCTTTTTCACTCACAGTGATGTATGTGAGATTCACCTAGATTGTTTAACATGCGAGCAATTTTCTTTTTATTACTGTGTAGTGTTCTACTTTGTAAATACTATGCTTATTTTCCTATTGATGGGTACTTGAGTTTTTCAGCTTTGAGCTGAAGCGACTATGAAAATTCCACACATATATTGTAGTGAGAAATGCATTCGTTTTTCTTGGTATAAACTTAGTAATGGAATTGTTGATCCACAGGACACGCATAGGCTTAGCCTTGGATATTTTGAAAACGTGTTCAGTGATTCTCAAATGTTAATCAGTTACCTGAAGGGCTTGTTGAAACACAAACTGTAAGGTCCCATCTCCAGAGTTTCAGATTCAGTAGGTCTGATTGGGTCCAAGATTTGGCATTTCTACAGTTTCTAGGTCATATTGAAGTTGCTGGTCTAGGGAGTATTATTACAGAAACGCAAATGGAATTTACTGATATTTGTCATTGAGATTTTAGGGTTCAATGTACTGTAGCATAAACTAGACTACCCTGACTGATCATAAGTTTGGCAGATTTAACAAATAAAAATACAGCACAATCAGGGAAATTTAAATTTCAGACAGACAACAAATGGATTTTATGTCCACATGCCATATTTGGGATATATTTATGCTAAAAAAAGTCTTTGTTATTTATATGAGATTCAAATATAACTGGGACTCCAGTATTTTTATTGAGTAACCCTAACTGATACAAATATTATTTCTGTTTTTCAAAGAGGACAATGACATGCAGCCTGCTTGAGTTATTATCCAAGGACATGCAGCTAAGAAAAGGTAGCAGCAGAGGGGTGCCTGGGTGGCTCAGTCAGTTAAGCACCCGACTCTTGATCTCGGCTCAGGTCATGATCTCACAGTTTGTGAGATCAAGCCTCCTGTCGGGCTCTGTACTGACAGCGTGGAGACTGCTTAGGATTCTCTCTCTGACCCTCCCACATTAATGCTCACTTGTGCATGCTCTCTCTCTCTTTCTTTCTGTCTCTCAAAATAAATACATAAATAAACATTAAAAAAAATAAAGAAGGCAGGGCATCTGGGTGGCTCAGTCAGTTGAGCGTCTGACTTTGGATCAGGTCATCATGGCATGGTTCGTGAGTCTGTGCCCCATGTTGGCCTCACTACTGTCAGTGCAGAGCCTCCTTGGATCCTCTGCCCCCCTCTCTCTTAATCTCTCCCCTTCTTGTGCTCTCTCTCTCTCTCAAAAATAAGTAAAAACCTTTAAAGAAATAAAAGTAAATAAATAAGGGGCACCTGGGTGGCTCAGTCAATTAAGCATCTCACTCTTGACCTCAGCTCAGGTCATGATCTTACTGTTCATGAGTTCGAGCCCTGAGTTGGGTTCTGCACAGTGAGGAGCCTGCTTAGGATTCTCTCTCTCTGTCCATCCCCCACTCACTTGCACATACACTCTCTTTCAAAATAAATAAGTAAACTTAAAAAAAATCTGCCATAGATTTCTACCAGCCTATCTGATCATGGCCCATGTTCCTTCTACCCCAACCATGTTGCTTTTCCTGCTACCCAGTTGCCCAGTCCCTAGTGAGCAACAAATTCAGTTTCCAGGGATGATAATCCTGCATAAATTGGAGTGTCTATTCGTGGATTCACACTTCAGTGTGGGGTGCTACTTGGAAATCTGTCTTCCTCAAGATGAAGAAGAAAATAATTCCATGACTTGGTGCCACTTGGCATCTACATTCCACTGCCTTTCAGACCTGTCATTAATGATCAGGGCTCATCTGTCTCCCCCAGAGGCATAATTCCATATTAAGTCATCTGCCAGGTGGTCCATGAAGGAGATGCATGGTTTACCTTTCTCTCCTAGAGGAGGAAAGTACCAGCCACTTCTACAAACTGCTCTTCTGTAGTGAGACAGGGAGCAGGTAGTTCACATTTCCCTATTGCTTGTCTCCAATTCCAGAGTCCAGGGCCAGGCCAGGTAAATAAGGCTCCTCCTAAAGGAAACCTCTTGCTCCAGGGAAGGGCTTTCATGGTCTTCTCAGGCTTAAACGGCCACAGTTATCCAGTGGTGTTATTTTAAGGATTCTTGATTGATGCCTCAATCCCCAAATAGTCTCTCTTCCTAATAGGTGAAGTTCTATTATTATCAACTCATCTTTTTGATTTTAAGAATAGTTTGCAGAGGGAGGTTCCTGTGTGGCTCAGTTGGCTAAGTGTCCAACTCTGGATTTTGACTCAGTTCATGATCTCATGGTTCATGGATTAAGCCCCACATCAGGCTCTGTGAGGACAGTGAGGAGCCTGCTTGGGATCCTCTCTCTCTCTTTCTCTGCCCCTCCTCTTCTCATGAATGCATTTTCTCTCCCAAAATAAATAAGTAAACATAAAAAAAATAGCTTGCAGTGGTGAAAAAGACAAAGTGTCACAGGGTATGTCACCATCAAAAATACTAGGTCAAGGAGTTTCAGCAGACCCAGTGTCTCGACAGGAGAGTTCTTGGGCTGCATAAAGGCATTGGGGGGGTGGGTGTGAGAGAAAAGAAGGGACAACAACTTTAAGAATCACATCTTATGAGAAATTATTCCTGAGATTTATTTCTCCAGAGGCTGAAGTGGATATTTCTCCACCTGTGCACAACTCTATTGTACTACTTTAATTACCATGTTGCAAGTGTCTATTTAATTGAAGTCTCCTCATCAAACTGTGCACCTTTGCAAGTAGAAACTTGTTAATCTCTGTCCCTCAGGATATAAACAGTATGTTTAGAATATGCTAGATATTTGGAACAGTTTGTCAGACTGTATGTCTGCCTGCATAGTTGCCAGGACAAATTTCTTTGATTTTACAGTTGGGCTTTAGACTGGCCTGTGGATATTTTAGTGGCACCTTTGAGGACAGCCTTCTCCCTTGAGGGAATTTTTGTGGTAGGGTCTAAAATCTGCACGCACATGCACACATGACCACAGGACTCTAGGAGGAGAGTTTGTGGGCTCTCACTGCCTGAGTGAACCAGAGATATGACTGAAGTTGCCTTTTTAAGCTTGCCTGTTAAGAGTTGAACCCTTGACTGTTGGATGTTATTGGATGGATTGTCTTCTGAGCTATCTTGTAGTTTTCTGATCCAGTTGGGTAATCACACTCCATACAGGAACTGCGAGATGAGCAATTCCCAAGCAGCTGTTGGAAAGAAACCAGACCTGACCTTTAAATCTGAAAACATGCAAAAAAGACCATCTTGATAAACAGAGCCTGATTGAAAAGTGAAATTTTCCCCCTTCTGTAGGAGTGAATAAACTCCTTCTCATCTGCCCTTTGTGGTGCTGATAGTCAAAGTGTGGTCCCACAACAGCAGCATCAGCATCAAGTGTAGCTTGTTAAACAAGAAGAATTTCAAGCTCTCACCCCATACCTGCTGAATCAGAAGCTGCATTTTTTTGTTGTTCATTTATTTATTTTGAGAGAAAGAGTGCAAGTAGGCACAGAGGAGAGAGAGGGAGAGGGAGAGGGAGAGGGAGAAGGAGAGGAGGAGAGAGAGAGAGAGAGAGAGAGAGAGAGAGAATCCCAAGCAGGCTCTGTGCTGTCAGAGAGAAATCCAATGTGGGGCTTGATCCCAAGAACCAGGAGATCATGACCTGAACTGAAATCAAGAGCCAGGTACTTAACAAACTGAACCAGCAAGGTGTCCCAGAACCTGCATTTTTGTTGAACCTGCATTTTTAATAAGCTATGTACATACATCAATGAGTGAGAACAACTCTTCAGAATCAAAAGATTATTATAATTAATTTCATGCCTGTTGCTTTATGTTGTTCTTGTTGTATATTTTGTCTGGTTTCCCCAAAGGATTGGAATGCAAATATCAGGCCAGTTGAAAATTCCATCCCAAGAATAATAAGGGAGAACCTCCATCCTCAGCAGCTGGTATGTCCTCCACTGAACCAGCTGTATTTCCTTCTCCCAAATACACTATGCTCCCTGATGTTCCTGGGATTCATCTTAAAACAGGTATTCCTTGTTTGATGAGACTCTCATGTCTCATCTCTACATTTTTTCTCTCTCTTGTTTGCACTTATTTTTTTCCTTTTTGTTCTCTCTCTCCTTTTAAGCAACAGCCATTTTTGCAAAGTACCTATACATCTCAGCTGAACAGTAGAAAAAGGATTTCTACTTAATAAGCCCAGCCTTATTAAACTTGGGGCTTGTTTTGAGGAAAGCAGATGACAGTTCCAGCTAAGGGTCTGGGGAAGTCTGTGGGATTTGCACTGTAAATGAGGGGAGTCACGCAAAGTAAATGAATTAGGATGGCACTGATTGATATTGATTTCCAACAAGGCTAATTATAAATCAAATAGCGTCCTGAGATATAACACCAAAAGCTCAGTGATAATAGACAAAGTGGATAATTTGGGCTGTAGTCAAATGTTTAAAAATTGTGCTACAAACTAAACCACCAAGAAAGTGAAAAAGAAATCAAAGAATGAGAGAATATATTTGTAAATCATGTACCTGCTAAGTGACTTGTATCTAGGATATAAAAGATCTCTTACAACTTAATTATAAAAATCCTAAATAACCTAATTTTAAACATGAGCATAGGGTTTGATTAGACATTCATTTCTGCAAAGAAATGTGTCCAATAAAGCTAATAAATCTAGGAAAAGATACTGAGCATCACTAGTTATTAGAGAAATGCAAAGAAACACCAAATCCACTAGGATGCTCTAATCAAAAAGGAAGATAATAACAACTGTTACTGAGGACATGGAGAAAATGGAGCCCTTAGCCATTGCTGGAGGGATTGTACAATGATGCAGCCATCTTGGAAAACAGTTTATGTTCCCTCTGTGCTAAACACAGAGTTACCACATGACTTGGAACTTGTGCTCCTAAGTATGTACCTAAGAGCATTGAAAACACATGTCCATATACAACTTGTACATAAATGCTCAGAGAAACTTATCCATAACAGCCAAAAAGTGGAAACAACCCAAATGCCCATCAACTGAGGGATGGAGGAACAAAATGTGTTCTATCCATATGATGGGATGTTGTTCAGCAATTTTCAAAAGGTGAGGTTCTGACACATGGTATAACATTTATAAACTTTATTCTAGATGAGAGAAGCCAATCACAAAATCAACCCACTGCAAACTGCATGACTTATACCAAATGCCCATTTATGTAAGGTGTCCAGAATAGACAAACGCATAGAAACAGAGATCAGTGGTCACCTAGGGGGAGAGGAGAAGTGATTATTCCAAGTATGGGATTTGTTTATAGGGTGCTGAAATTTATAAAATTAATTATAATGATATGTGATGATCATTATAATACTTACATAATTCTGTGACTACAGTAAAAACCACTGTATTGTACATTGAAAATTATATGGGTTAACTTAATGCTATGTAAACTATACCCCAATAAATCTGTTATTTAAATATCAAATAGTAAATTAAATAACACATAACATATACACTGACCAATTATAGCTTTTTCTTTTGAAAATGGATAAAAACATCACGATAAATGAATGAAACCTCAAAAAGGACTGCAGTGTGTGGCTTAGATAATAATCAATACAAATTTAACTAAGAAGAGACCGCCACTGCATCCTCTATATATTTTCCTTTGATCATTAATCTATTCATTCATATGTGCAAACAATGGATTCATTAAATGTGTACTAAATATGAGGCATTTTAGTTGACCTCTGGGATACAGCTGTGATGGATATATGTTATCCCTGCAGTAATGTGACCTATGGTCCAGAAGTAAATTTAAACTAATAGCAACTATTCAGCAAAATCTGATAAATAAAATAGATAACAGAGCAAAGATAATCTATTCATTTTGCCCACATAATGCCTAAGATAATTTTGATAAACTATGTCTTCCCTACATATTTTAGGTTGATATTTAAATATTTTTAATATGAGGTTATATTAAATACCTTATTAATTGTAGCTAGAAACTATTATAATATAAAATAATATGAATTACTGTAACTAGAATAAACATTTCATGATATGATTTGATAAAATGTATTTTACCTATGTATTGAATTAAATGTAAAATATCTGAAATACATTATATAGAAGTTTTACCTACATGATTTATATACAATGTACTTTGAAAAATGTGGCAGTCCTAAATGCATTCCAAGTACATTTCAAAGCATTAGTTTCACTAATGAATAGCTTCAGCTCTATAAATTACATGCATCCCCAAATAGGTAAAAATATTTTTCTAATAGCAAACTTTATCCTTCCCTCATAGAAATATATAACAAGACAGGAAACCTTATGGGTGTAGGTTGCCTAAATTAAATATTAAACTGTATTTTCCTTAGCCAATATTTTATTTTTTTCCTTTGTTTGATTCCCTGGTGGATTTTACCACCCAGGGACGATTTTACAATAGCACAGTAAGATTTGGTATAGGTGAAGAATTTTACTGGTTTGCTTATTTTAGTAAATTGGGAGAAAGAATATTGTGAGTATTACTTCATTCACAAGTTGATCAATTCTAGCAAAGATCTGAAGGCTGAGAATATAGAAATAAGTTCCCTTAAAACTCTTGATGCAAACATACAATGGAAAGTCATTTTGTGTCACCATGGGTTAATGTATCACCACAGTGTGAAGATCACTATTCTAGAGTTGACTGGAGAGCTTCTGAGTTCTGTGGAATTACTAAAAATAAAGTAGAAATATGTGGAAACAAATTAGAAGTAAACAAAAATAAGATTGATAGAATTTGCATTTCTTGCAACCATAAGTGATAGAATACATGAACATGGGAAAAGGTATAGCCAAAGTAGGATGTCATCAGATATGCCAGCATCTTAGTACTCTTAAAGACTATGCATGAGAGCACAAGTCTTACAAAATTATGTTAGAATCTCTGCTCTAATTATCAGCCCACTAGTTATTATATCTGGTTAGCATCTCAATCAGGAGCTGATGTTTGAAAAACAATATTCTTTTCAATTCAAACTGCTCAGAGAGATGTGGTAGACTGTTTCCAAAATAGGTACTCCTGACCCTATTATGCCATGGAGTCTATCCCTCCAATCCCTTGAATCTAGGCTATTCTATGACTGCTCTGACCAATCAAATACTGTAAAAACCAATATTGTATACTTAAAAAAGAAGAAACATTGAAGTTTTCTCTTAGGTCTTGTGGACCCTGTGCTTGGAGAAAAACTAGATCCGATGAAGGAAGTCCCTTCTCTGAGATCTCCATTCTGTTAGAAAGCCCAAGCTAGCTTTTGAAAAGACCTTGCTGAGAGATGCCCAGCTAGAATGCACCTCTTCATCTAAGATTCTCATGACCAATTCCATTTCATGGGGGTTCCCCCCCCACACACACATCTAAATAATCCTCTGACACCAACTGGATGTCCTACAGTTCAACTCAATTTGAACATTCTGTATCTGGAGATAGAGAAGTTAAGGGCTCAGTCTTCCAAAACTGCCCCCCGTCCAACTTCAGATGCTAATTAAAGCTCAGGTTGTCATCAGTTTTTCTGATAGGATACAGACCAGAGGTTCTAGGGATGTCCTCCTTGGGTCAGATTACTTTGCTAGAGTGATTCATTGAACTCAAAGAAACATTTTGTTATCAAATGACTGGTTTATTATTTAGAAAAAACCATATATAACTCAGGAAGAGCTGAATGGAAGAATTACAAAGGGCAAGGTATAGGGAAAGGACAGGGAGCTTCTGTGCTCTCTGAGACTCTCACTCTCTCCATATCTCAGTGTTCACCAATTCAGGAACTATACAGACTGAGTTATTTTGGGTTTTTATGGAGGTTGCATTATGTAAGTTTGAGTGATTAAATCATTGGCCATTGGTGATTGATTCATCCTTGGGCCCCTCTCCCCTCTCAGGGAAGTCAAAGGATGGGGCTGGAAACTCCAACCTCTAAACACATGGTTGATTCTCCAGGCAACCAGCTCTCAGCCTTAAGTACTTTCCAAAAGTCAAATCATTAACATAACAAATGACACCTTGATTGCTTTCCTTACTTAGGAAATGTCAAGGGTTTTAGGAACTCTGCGTCAAAAATAGGGACAAACACCAAATATATATTGCTTATTATATAATCACAGTATCACACCATCTCAGGGACTAAAAATGTGATTGAAGATGTCTTCGGATGACTCTAGCCTCCATGTGATTTGAGTGCAAGTACACAAGAAACCAAATAAGAACTACTGAGCTATGACAGTCAAGCAGCAGAACTGTAGGAGATTGTAATAATTATTTAAAACCAGTAAGTTTGGGGGTGGTTTGTCTTAAAACAAGAGCTAACCAGAACTGGTGATTTTTGTAAGATTTGGCTATATTATCTCTTTTTAAGAGGAAATTCTAATGGATTGGGTTTAAGCTTACAGGAAGATTATGGATACAGTTGCAACTCGAGTTACCAACATGGATTCAGTAATGAGAAATTCATAAAATTAATGAGAACCATAGAATTACAAAATATAGAGTTGATTAGGATGTTAACTCTTTTACAATCTAGCGTCACTAGTTTGTGGGCTAGTATAATTCAGTTCATTCTTTCACATATCTCTGGTCCCATTAAGCTAGTGAGTAGTCACTAAACTGTTTATCTTTAAGAAGCATACCATGCTCCTGAATAACTGAGTACTTTGTCAGATAGAAGAGTAACTGTGTGATCTCAAATTTTCTTAAAACTACAACATATGTGATTTTTATTAGCCATAACTATGCACATCTAACTACATAATTTGACACTTATTTTCATGTCTCATAGGTATCTCCCACTTAAGTTGGACAAAAGAGAATTTTATTGTTCCAACCATAACCTGGCCCTACTCAATATTTCCTTATCTCAATGAGGAAATAATGCCACTCAATAATGCCACTCTTCATTCAGTTATTTAAATAAACTTGGGCTCATCCTTGACTCCTCCCTTTTCTTCCCCAACTTTCATTTAATTCATCAGAAAGTCTTCTTGTATCACTTCAAAAACATATTTCAAATACATCTATTTTTATCTCCACTAAACTAGTATTAAGTTTTTAAATATCTATATTAATTAATATTATCCTGAGTGCAAACATGAGGTTTTCTGGCACATAGGCAAATTACTTATTACTTATTCATTGAAATAACTGCACCATATTCCCTTTGCTTCAGTTCTCATACAACTGGAAGTTATCCTATACTATAGGGTCTCTATGGTAAATGAGGAATCCTGGATATACAATGCTGGATGGTTATAAAAGCAGGAAAAAAAATATCCTAATTTCATTTTTAGGTGATGAAGAGAAATCTTTTGCTCCCTAGAACACACAAATTCAACATGGGAAAGATCTTTGGTTTTCACCCTTGGAATAGGAAATAAATATCCATAAGGGAAAGATAAGACAAGTATATCCAACTTTGTATCATAGTGCTGCAGGATTTTTTTTTTTACCTCAAAATCTAGGGTATGTTGTCTTGCCACTTTGAAGGATAAAGAGGTGGACAAAAATGAGCAGCAGACAAAATATTAGAGTATAAGATCATAAGGGAAGAATAGTAGGAAAGCTCTCTTTACAGAGAAGGGGCATTTGAAATTGAATGCCTGAGGCCTGAAGGCAAAGGTCCTTGTTTTATAAGGTTCTGGTTGTCCTCCTCTCCCTTTCCCCCTTGTTCTTTCTCAGATTCTACCCTTATTGGCTGGATAACTCTAGGTTGTGGTTTGTCGATTTTTGGTTGGCTCATTTCCACTGTATGAAGGGTGGTCTATGGCCATATCATTTCTTGTGGTTCATAAATTCTGTGGCCTACTACTTATTTTTAGTCAGGTCTTTTGTCAAATTTCTGAGGGAAACCTATGGGGCAGTAGGTGGTATTAGTAACATTCTTAAGAGGAACCTTACATTTGAGGTGGTTTGCTCTGCTCAGACATTCTGAGCATTGTTCCAAAAAATGTCTTTTTCCCCACCTAAGGACCTCAGGTCCTATCCTTTCCCTCCCTGCCAATTTTAACCTATCTTTTCCTATCATAATAGGGTTATGCCCATGGTCTCAAGCCTCATCTCCCCCCCTCCCCCCACTTACAATGTAAATGCATATCTTTGAGGAGTTAAATCTTTCTAGGTGGTTTAGCACTACATAATCAGTTATAATTCAGTTTCCACAGCTCATTCTTTTATGGCCCTTTCTTATGTTTCAGTAAAATTTACCCAGAAGGCCCTACCCATGCAGAAAGCCCTAACCATGCAGGAAGTCCTAACCATGCATGTTCCACCTCCCTGTATCACCACACCTAGTGAAGCCATCATCATCTGTCCCAAGTCCTTGTTTAGCTTTCACAATGACCCCCACCCCATCCATTCTCCACAGAGCAGCAAGCTTGATTTATATAAACATTAATCTCATTGTCACTCAACTGCTTAAGTACTTCAGAGGTTTCTCACTGTATTAGAATAAATCCAACTTGCTTGCAATGGCCCCTGAAGACCAGTGTGATCTAGACTTCCCTCAGTTCCCTGACCCCTAAGTTTACTTCCTGCACTAGGCTGTTGGCATTGCCAATGTCTCTGCAGGGGTTGTGCTTGCACATTCTGGCATGACTGGAAGATTCTCTTCGTTTGAGCTCCAGGTTAATGGGAGTGCTCTAGAAAGGTTTTTCCTGAACATTCTATCTAATGTAGCTGCTTACCATCCTCCTATTCTCCATCACAATACCCACTCTAAAACCTGCACAATGATGGTTCAGTTGTCCTAGGTGTTATCTTCTTAGTGTTTATTTCCCCCACTATGATTAGAAGGTGAGAGATCTTCATTGTCTTTTCTTATGTTTTATTCTTAGAGTTAAGCACCATGCCTGGAGGAGACTGGGGGTTCCATAAATTTCTACTAAAGAATACAATTGATGAATAAATAGATAAATTGAGGCTATACACAGAAAATCATTCAAAAACAGACTGCAGGCCCTCTCAGTTGGTTATTACTTGTCACCTTCACACTAAAAGAACATCCAAGATGATATTTAAAAAGATAAATTCAAGTGAAGTAGAGAACATAAAATATTGAAAATTTTAATTCAAAAGTGAGATTTTCCTGTAAATGGGGGACCAAAGGAAGTCTATTGATTTTAAACGTTTATTTGACTTATTTATGCTTAGACACATACTAGGTATTTGAATAAAGAGAACATGTTAGGTAACTTCTTTTATTTTATATCAGTTTAATATTTACTGAATGAGGCATGCATAAAGAAATGCATATTTCTTATCTATAGTTTGGATCATAGCCATTTTTGAATATGAAAACATAAGAAAAATCCATACACTTCTTCAAAGATCAACTTCTCTTCATGGAGAGAAGGATACAAGCAAAGGAAATGATGCTCTAAATTTCCTCCAACAATAAACAACATAAAGTTGAATAAACTTATTAATTTTGTGTCATATTTTCCAAATAGCATTATATTTATTTGAGCATGAACCATTATATCTTAAACAATAAACTTTTAGTTTACTTTTAAAGATTTCCTATGCAGAAAAATTTGGGGGGAGGGGAGGTTTCCAGATCAAAGGGTATCTATCTCTATACCTATATTTATACCTATATGTACCCTTATCTTCTTTTTTTGTATCTGATCATGTCACACAGCATGAAGTTCTAGACAAAAAACAAGTCACTAATGTCTACAAATTGACCAGTTAAAAAAATTAGAATGTAGTAGGCATGCCTGGGTGGCTTAGTCGGTTAAGTGTCCCACTTTAGCTCAGGTGATGATCTAGTGGTCCATGAGTTCGAACCACACATTGGGCTCTGTGCTGATGGCTCAGAGCCTGGAGCTTGCTTCAGATTCTGTGACTCCCACTCTTTCTACCCTTCCCTCATTCGCATTCTGTCTCTCTTACTCTCAAAAATGAATAAAATTTTTATGTTTAATTTATGTCTTGTATTTATTTTTGAGAGACAGAGCAATCAGGGAAGGGTCAGAGAGAGAGGGAGACACAGAATCTGAAGCAGGCTCCACGCTCTAAGCTAGCTGTCAGCACAGAGCCCAATGTGGGGATCGAACCCATGAACTGTGAGATCATGACCTGAGCCAAAGTGGGACGCTTAACCAACTGAGCCACCCAGGATCCCCTGAATAAATGTTTAAAAAATTTTTTTCAATTAGAATATAGTAAAAATATTAGATTGGAAATGAGAAAAGTGTTTCAAGTTTGGATATGCCCTGAAAATACTAGAGGAGCTTGAACAAATAGCTTTATAACTCAGTTATACCAGATGTAAAATGAGAAGGCTAAAGCAAATTATTTCTGAGGTTTCTTCCAGATTTAAAATTCTACAAATAGCTAAGAGCATGCTAAGAGGTACGAGATTTTATGAATGTTTTCTACTTTTAAAGAAATTATGAATTTTCACGTCAAGTCAAGAAAATATGCCTCTTTGGAGCCTTAGTAATTGACAAAGGGATAAAGAATGTGGAAATGCAAAGCAGATGTTCTCTGCTAAGAATAACGACAAAAATGTTAATTCCAGAATAAAGGGCAGATAGTTTACTCAGAGGCTTTTGGTAAATCTGAAGAGATGCCTTAAGCGAAACAGAGCTTTTCAATATCCAAAATAGGCAACAAATGAAAATATATTGAAAGTATGTCTGCCAAGAGAAATAATGTGACTTGGGCCCACACTAAACACTGAAATTTCAACAGAAAGGTTTCAGAAAAACTGGCAAAATAAATCATCTCTGTTTTCATACAAATAAATCATAGTTAATATGTCTTGCTCTCCATAAACTGTCATCAATACTTTCTTAGGTTATGTCCAGCTCCTGGTTATTGTCTATACATGATTATCCAACAAATGTATCATATTGAATCTTTAAGTATGATGAATTATTCATTTTTCTGACCAATAGTTAGATTATCAAATTGTACTTACTAGTTCTGGCCATTAATGTTTCAGTTTAGGGTCCCTGAAGATGCTGAGAATAACCTTTGCTTTCAGTTTTCAATTAGTTCTGTTTTTTTTTTAATTTTAAGAAATTCAACTTGCCATTTGTTTTGAATGATTGTCTATCTTAATTGAGGTCTACTAGTGTACCCTAGGGATTTACTGATATTCCTCAATTCAGGAATATATTTCTTTTTTAAAGTTTTTTTAATGTTTATTAATTTTTGAGAGACAGAGACAGAGTACCAGTAGGCAAGAGACAGAGAGAGAGAGGGAGACACAGAATCCTAAACAGGCTCTGGGCAGAGCCCAACACAAGGCTCAAACTCATGAGACATGTGATCATGATATGAGATGAAGTTGCATGCTTAACCAACTGAGCCACCCAAGGGCTCCAGGAATATAGTCCTTTAATTCATTCTGGAAAATTCCCAGCCATGTCTAGCCTTAGTCTCTCCAGCCTTTCCTTTCAGAATTTTGTTTAGATGTATTTAGATATTCTTACTCTTTTCTCTGTGTTTCTCAATTTCCTGTTCAAATGTCCTTCTTTTTTTTCTTTCTCTGCTGAAATTTAGATATTCCAAAAATCTATTCCTTAGTTTACCATAGTAATTGTTTCTTCAGTTGTGTCTGGTATGCTACTATATTAAGCTTCAAATTTTCATAATTAAATGTTTTAAAATCTAGACGTTCTCTTTGATTCTTTTCCAAATCTGGCTGTTGATAGATTCTTGTTCCTTCCTCCAGGACCAGATTACCCATTAGACACCGTAGGCACAATGCCTAGGGATCATGATACACTTTGGACCTACAAAAATACTTTATTTCATTTTAAAATCAGAAAGAGGAACAAAGGACTTTAAGGGTTAAGAAAATGTTGTTATAAAAATATTAATATATTTGTCTTTTAACAGCATAGTCATAAAATACAATTTTTAAAAATACATATGTATGCATGTGAATTATATATGTACACATGCGCAGACACACACACACATACCAATGCATACATGGGAGAAGGTGTCTACAAAGGCAAAATTAAGTATCTATGGCTAACCAAAATCATAATATCAATCTGGCAACCTCACACCATTTCAATTTTTTAAGTTATTTATATTTATATTTATATATTTATATTTATATTTAGTACTGGTTGATTCTTTTAAGTTCTAGCAGATGCAGTTTCTGAGGTCTGTGGTTCTGTAGTTTGTTGCATCTGCTGACTCTTGCTAATGGTGGCTTATTTCCTCAAGTGTTTCCTGTGTGTGTGTGTGTGTGTGTGTGTGTGTGTGTATAAATTTATATCCTTTAGGACTTTCTCTGTGGAGATTCATTTAGATCTGACTTGAAAATCTTTCCCTACAAAAGTGATTTGTGTTTGCTCCTGCGAGATGCCTGAGACACAGACAATTCAGAACAAATTTAATATAAATTATTACATAATTTAAAAATGTAAATTAGGATCAGTTTTTTTCTCCCCTCAAGACTCACAAAAAAAGGATTATACATCCAATCTATAATTGCTGAATTATAGTTAAGCCCTCTCTAAAAAATCTTCTCTTGGGGCACCTGGGTGGCTCAGTCTATTAAGCATCTGACTTTGGCTCAGGTCATATCTCGGGGTTCATGAGTTCCAGCTTCAGGCTCTGTGCTGATCAGCTCAGAGCCTGGAGCCTGCTTCAGATTCTCTGTCTCTGTTTCTCTCTCTCTGACCCTCCCCAGCTCACTCTCTCTCTCTCCAAAATAAATAAATATTAAAAAAAAATTCTAAGGAAAAATTTCTCTTTCCTGCCTTTCTCAAGATCTAGACTGAGAAGGATATGTGTCTTTAGACACTTTACCCAAATGGTACAATTTTTCCTAGGATTTTATCAATAGTATTGCTTTTGGGGGAACCTGGATTTTTGCAGGGTCTGGTCTAAGTTTTTGTCCTACTTGGTCTCAGGCTTTTTATGCCCAATATCCAGACCATTAGTTATTCAAAGATGCCACAAGATCAAAGCTAGCTCTGTATCCTGATCTTTGAGAATGTCTGAGGATTTTATTTTACTTACTTTCCAGCTCAAGAATTTTTTATACATTCTATCTAGAGTTTTAGATAATCTATAACATTAGGGATGTTTCAGATAGACAACCTTCTATCAGAATTGTAGTAGGTATTCTTAATTATCCACATATTAGTGGCTAGGAAACTGAGGGTCAGAGAGATAAATAAAAATTTCCCAAGTACTCATATCTGTTAGGTGGCTGAACCCAGATTCATACCCAGTCTACTTGGCTACAATTTTATTAGGAGAAAAAAGCTTTGTAATAAGACATTTGAAAATTTTGAAGTGTAAATTAAAAACTTTAGGTGAAATGAACTTATTTCTAAAAACCTATAACTCACTGAAATGGACAAAAGAAAAGTAGCAAGAAATTAACAACCACCAAATACACCGTTTTAAAATCCTTTTTTTCAAAGAGAACTTCAGACCTAAATAGCAGCATTGGAGAATTCTTTCAAAGATTTAAGGAAGAAATAACACTATTCTTACAAATATCCTTCAAGAAACTGTAAAAAATAAAAGAATAAATCCAAGTTTGGTGTTAGCATAAATTCAATATTAATCTATGACAAGAATTATTTAACTAAATTCACTTACAAATATGAATACAAAATCTTGAGCAAAATATTTCTTGGCTAATTTTAACAATATGTAAAAAAAGTTATATATTATGATCAATAGAGATTTATTCTAAAAATTTGAGTTTGATTTGGCAAAGGAATATTAAGCAAGATAATTCATAACATTAACTGAATGAAGGATTAAATTGTATGATAACTTCATTAGATGTAGAAGAAGCATTTCAAAAAATCATATTCATTCTTGATTTGAAAAAAAGAAAGAAAATTACTAATATGTTTTCCACCAAAGGAAAAAATATAATAGAAACACTATAGATAATAAAATATTGAATAGCAGAATAAAGAAAAAGAGAAGAGGGAACAGAGATTTATAAGGTTAAAATTAATATATCTCACTGGAATTAAGATGATAGAAATCTAAAATAGATTTAAGTTAAAATGTATAGTGAAAGCCCCAGTGACTAGTAAGAAAGTAACTGAAAAATATAATATAAAGTCATTAAAAACATTAAAATGTCACATTAGAAAGTATTTATTAAATGTAAAAGTAAATAGCAATGGAGGAACAGTAGAAGAAAAATCATAGACATATAAAAATTAAAAGAAATAGAGCAAACAAATTTAATAGTATCAATAATAACAGCAAGTGTTGATTGATGTAATAATCCAAAGTGACAGATTTTTAGACTGGATTAGAAGTATCAAATACAATCATATGTTCTGTATAGGAGATACACTTTTGATTCAAATATTCAACTAGAAGACTAAAAACACAGAAAAAGGTATACCATGCAAACAGGAACCAAAAGAGTGCCTAAATTAGTTTCAGAAAACAACTGCCTTTAAAACAAAAAATACAATGAGGGGTAAAAAGGAATATTTTATAATGACAAAGGGTCAGTTCATCAGGAAGATATAACAATGACAAATATACAGGTATCTAACAACAGAACCTTAAAACACATGTAGCAAAAACTGACAATATATGAGGCAGAAATGGAAAATTCAAAAATCGTAACTGGAGACTTTAACGGTCCATCTTCAATAATAAGTAGAACAACTAAATAGAAAATCAGCAAGGAAACAAAGATTTTAACCACAGTATAAACCAGTTAGATTGAACAAATATGTATAGAACACTCTACCCAATAAACTGGACCATACATTCTTCCCAAGCACACATACAACATTCTTTAGAATAAATTATGCTGGCCCATATATCAAGCCTCAAAATATCTAAGAGAATTGAAATAATATGTATTACAAAGCACAAATGAAATAAATTTGAAGTAAGTGAGGAAATTTGAGGCATTCAGAAATTGGTGGAAGTTAAAAGGTATACTTCTACATAAACAGTGGGTCAAAGAAGGGAAAATAAAAATATTTTCTGGTGAAAGAAAATGAAAACATAACATACCAAAAGTTAGGGAAGGCATCTAAAGCAGTGCCTAGAGAGAAATTTATAGCTGTAAATGTTACATTAAAAAGAAGAGGGGCTCCTGAGTGGCTCAGTTAAGCATCCAACTCTTGGTTTCAGCTCAGGTCATGATCTCTAGGTTTATGGGTTCAAGCCCCAAGTTAGGCACTGCAGTGACAGAGAGGGCTTCTCCCTCTCCCTCTGTCTCTCTTTCGCTCTCGCTCTCTCTCTCTCTCTCTCTCTCCCTCTGCCCCTGCCTACCATACTCTCTCTTTCTCAAAATAAATAAATATTTTAAAAAGAAGAAAAATCTCAAATTCCCTAATTTTCTGAACTAACACATTGGAAAACAAAAGAGAAATTAACAGCCCAAAGCAAGGATAAGGAAGGGAATAATGAACATTAGAGAAGAAATTAATGAAACACAATTTAAAAAAACTAGAGAAAGCTAAGAAAAACAAAAATTGGTTCTTTGAAAAGATTAACAAAATTGACATAGTATCTAGAATGATCAAGAAAAAATAATTGAGAAAATACAAATTACTAAAATAACTATGGGTGTATAGAAATTTTAAAAAGATAATTATAAGGAAACACCATGAATAGGAATATGTAATGATTTGGTAATTTAGATGAAGTAGTTAAAATTGATAGAGAGGTAAACTACCAAGATTGACTCAAGAAAAAAGAAGATATTTTACCAGACTGAAAACTAGTAAGGGGAATGAATCAGAAATCTTAAAATTTTCCAAAAATAAAAGTCCAGGCTCAAATGGCTTTACTCGTGAATTCTGTAAAAATATGAAGAATTAGTTCCAATTTTTCACAAATTCTCCTAAAACATGCAAAAGGAGGGAACGCTTCCAAACTCCTATAAGTCCTTGATATCAAATGAGAAAAACACCACAGGAAAATTCCAGATAAATATCTCTTATGAATATGGACAAAAAAAATCTAACAAAATATTAGCACACAAAATGTAATTGCAAACTATGAACAAATGAGATTTATTTCAGGGATGCAGCCAAAATATCATGTACCATATTAATAAATTAAAGAACAACAACCAAATGATTATCTTAACAGAAAAAGAATTTGACAAAATTCAACACCTTTTTATGACAAACATAATGAACTAGGTATAGAAGAGAACTTAGACAACTTAACAAGAGACAGCTAATATATTATACTTTAAATGGTGAAGGATTAAGTCATTTTCAAACAATATGAGGAACAAGACAAGGATGTCCACTTTCACTACTCCTGTTAACATTGTATTAGAGAAATGAACCAGAATAATATGATAAAAAAACAAAAATAGAGGCATTCAAATAAAAAAGAAAGAAGTAAATTCCATATTTCAGGTAACAGAATCCTAAAACTAAAAATCCCTACTAAATCCACTAAAAACTATTAGATCTAATAAACAAGTTTGACAAGGTTACAGGATATGAGCTCAATATATAAAATTAGGGATGTCTGAGAGACTTATTTGGTTGAGTATCCAAGTCTTGATTTCAGCTCAGGTCATGACCTCATGGTTTGTGAAATCTAGCCCTGCATCAGGATTTGTGCTGACAGCACAGAGCTTGATTGGGATTCTCTCTCCTTCTCTCTCTCAAAAGAAATAGATAAACATTAAAAAATATACAAATGTATACATATAAATCTTATACCTATACACTAAAATACATAATTCAAAATGAAAAAGTTATTTTTAAAACAGCATCAAAAGAATAAAATACTCAGGGATAAATTTAACCAAAGAAGTGAAGGTGTGTATAACCAAAGAAGTAAATATGTGATATTACAAAGTATCTTCATAGACATTTTTCCAACAATTAAATACAAATGGATGGAAAGATGTTTGAGATCATTAGTCATAAGACAAAACATATGAAAATATTGATGACATATCATTTTACAATCTCTAAGATTTTATGCTAAAAAGAAAGAGAATATCAAGTTGTTGGTGAGGATATGAGATATAGGAATGTAAACTGGTCCAACCACTTTAGAAAACAGTTTGGTAGTGCTTTAAAAATATATAGTTATATGACCCCCAAATTCTGCTCCTTTGTTATACAACAAGATAAATGAAAACCTGTAACTTCACAAATAACTTGTGCACAAATATTCATAGCAGTATAACTCAAAATAGCCTTGGTAGAATCAGCCCAAATGTCCATCATTGGTGAAAGTGATCAATAAATGTGGTCTATAATAAAATTAAATATAATTCAGCAATATAAAACAGAATGAAGTAATGATATATGCTACAAAATTGGTGAACACTGAAAATATTATGTTAGGTGAAAGAAGCCAATCCCACACAAAAAAGAGGTTATTATATGATTCCATTTAAAAGAAAAGTCCAGGGGCAGCTGGGTGACTCAGTTGGTTAAGTGTCCGACTTCAGCTCAAATCGTGATCTCAGTTTGTGAGTTAGAGCCCTGCATGGAGCTCTGTGTGGACAGCTCAGAGCCTGGAGCCTGCTTTGGATTCTGTGTCTCCCTCTCTCTCTGACCCTTCCCCTTTTCATGCTCTGTCTCTCTTTCTCTCTCAAAAACAAATAAACATTAAAAAATTTAAAAATAAAAATTTTAAAAATGTCCAGATTAGGCTAATCTATAGAGATCAAAAGTAGACCAGTTGTTGCCTATGATAGGAAGAGAAGTAACCACTAATGGAAATGGAGGTCTTTTTGAGATGCTTGAAATGTCTTAAACTTACATTATTTCAGCATTGTTCAACTGTTTTAATATACTTTAGAACACCAAATTTTATATTTTAAATGTGAATTACATGGTAGTTTAATTATATCTCAATAAAACTGCTTAAAGCATAGAAATGGATTTCATAATATGTTCTTGTAAAACAAAACAAAACTTAAAGCAAACATTGTACTTGATGAAATGCTGAGGGCTACTATAAAACACACACACACACACACACACACACACACACACACACACAAGGACATCCTCTATCACTATTTTCTTTTTCAAAATTTTACCAGACGCTTTTGTCAGAACTGTAAAGCCATAAAAAGAAATGAAAACAACTGAAATGATTTACTATTATGACAAATTATTTGGGTATAAAATATGAAACAATCTCAGATAAATTGCTATAATTTATTTTGGCAAGATTTTGTTGGATCTAGCAATGAACAGAAAATAAGGTTTCATCATACACATCACACATAATAGGATAAAGATATCAGATAATCTAGTTATAGAGCCCCCTGGTTATGTTAGGCCATCTGACCTGTTAAAATTGTAATAGTGGCTTTGGTGATATCTGAGTCACCTTTAGGGTCATATGTCCCTCTTCTTGAAGAGCACATTTCATAGCCAAATAGCTCTGTTAGTTAGTCCTATCAGATCTAAGGAGTGTGGTAGCCTTTCTTCATTTAATTTCTTCTCCATCCCCTTCAGTTCTCATATAATAACCCCATGAGCCCTTTCTTGAGTTATAGTTCAGTCATACTAGCAGTTTTCTTTTCAAAACATGTCTTCTCACTTTCTGCAATATAGGCAGGCTGAGAATTTTTCAGATTTTCAAGTTTTATTCCTTTCTGCTTATTTCTTCATTTCTTTCTTTTCACATTTCGCTGTAAGCAGTCAGAAGAATCCATACTTCTCCTTCAGCACTTTGCTTAGAAATCTGGCCAGCTAAATATCCAGGCCCATTGCCTTCTACAAACACAATTTATCCAACCTTTTTGCTACCATATTAACAAGGATCACTTTTCTGCCAATTTTCAAAAATGTTTCCCTCAATTCCATTTTGGACTTCATTAGAATGACTTAATATTCATATTTCAACCAACATTCTGTTTATGATTGTTTTAGCTTATTTATTTGAGGGGGAAGGGCAGAGAGGAGAGAGAAAGAGAGAGAGAGAGAGAGAGAGAGAGAGAGAGAGAGAGAGAGAGAGAGAGAGAATCCCATGCAAACTCCATGCTGTCAGCTCAAAACCCTAGGATGTGGCACTTGATCTCAAGAACTATGAGAACATGACCTGAGCTGAAACTAAGTGTCAGGCACTTAACCAATTGAGCCACCCAGGTGCCCCTGTTCATGAATATTTATATGTAATCTATGATAGAAGCTTTCTCTCCAGCTCTTTATTTCTGAACTCTCAGCAGAATTGCCTTCAATATTCATAATTGTGGTATGTACCTCAAATCTCCTCCAGTCTCCACACCCCAATTCCAAAGCCACTGTCACATATTTTGGTTATTTGTTATAACAGCATCCCACTTCTGGTACAAAAATCTACAACATAATCCATAACAAAAAGACTGCATAGCTTAAAACCCAGAAATTTATTTCTCACAGTTCTGAAGGCTGGGAAGTCCAGATCAAGGTGCCAACAAGGTAGATTTCATTCTGAAGCTCTTTTCTTGGCCTGTAGACGGCCACCTTCTCACTATGTCCTCATATAGTTATCCTCAGTTCATGCATGTCGAGACAGAGATCTCTCCTTTTTATTCTTAGAAACTCACAACCTATTGGATTAGGTCCTTGCTCTTATGACTTTATTTAATCTGAATTACCTTCTAAAATCTCTGTCTCCAAATGCGGTCACATTAGAAGTCAAAACGTCAACATAGGAATTTTGAGGTGACATTTCAGTCTATAACATATATTCATTGAGGAGATGGTTTAATATTATAAAGGTCACAATTCTCCACAAATTTATGCTGAGATTCAGTGTATTCCAAGTTAAAATGCAAGCATGCTTTTTTAATTTGGGGACTGAGGAGAATTTAACAAGCTGATTCTAAAAGTACATGAAAATAACGGGCCAATAATAGCTAAGACTTTTAAAAAGAACATGGGAGTTTCTCAACTTGATATCAAGACTTATTTTAAAGCAATAGTCATCATGAAAGCATGGTGTTAGTTTATGAACTGCAAAGAGAAACCTGAACAGTTATAGAGTCCAGAAGTACATCATTTCATCTGTTGGCAGGTAACTTCTGACAAAGGTGGCATTGCAGAACGGAGGTAATAGGACAGTTCTTTGGAATAAGTGGTTTGGGAGCATGGGGCTATCCATTTGCAAAATTAAATTCGACACCTACATCATATCACATAAATAAATCAAGTGTGTTATATCCCTAAACTGGAAAGACATTTTGTTGCAAAGCCTGTAAAAGATTTTAGGAGAGAATACCTTTTACCTTCAAGTTTGAAATAGAAATCTAAAACAAATCTCAAAAAGAAAAAGGCTGTGAAAGACAAGGTTGAGAAACCTTACATTTAAAATTAGGGACCTCCCGTTGATCAAATAAAACTTGAGATGAATGAAAAGATAAGACTCAGAATGAGAAAACATATTTGCAAAATACAAATGAATCAAAGTGTGCATCCAGAATAGACAGCACTCATAAAAATGTACAGGAAAAAGACAAACTATCTGGGTGAAAATAAGGAGAAATTTCAATAGGCTCTTCATGAATGAGGAACTTGAAGTTGTTAATAAATATGTGAAAAAGTGATCAATTTCATTAGTAATGAGGCAAGTGAAAATTAAAACCACAATATGATAACACAACACACTCCCCCAACTGCCGAACTGAAAAGACTGACAATGGCGTGTGGTGGCAAAAAACTGCAACCACTGGGCCCTCATAATCTGCTGGTGGGAATGCAAATTATAAACTTCTGAGCCAACAGTTTTACTTCCAGCTATACATACAATTGAAGGTGTACACATGGCCACTAGGGGCCATGTACAAAATACCAATGGCAACACAAGCATAATAGCCTCAAACTGAAACAACTCAAAGGTTCATCGATAGTAACACAGACATAACATGTGTGACATCATCAGCAATGAAAATGCATGAACTACAACCAAATGGATTATCATGGGTGAATCTTACAAATGTATTTTTGAGTTAAGGAAGAAAATCAGAAAAGAATAATACCGATGATTCCATTTATATAAGCTTCAAAAATCTATAAAAATTAAACTATGGTGTTTAAAAATGTATAGGTCGGTGGTAAAAGTATAATGAAAGCGAGGAATTCATTATCATGAAAGTCAAGAGCGTAGTTCATCTAGGAAAGAGGGAGGAATTTTAATTGGGGCGGGTCACATAGAGGGCTTCTAAGGTGCTGGCTCTATTGTATTTCTTGTTCTATGCAGTAGTTGTACAATAGTTTATTTAATAGCAAGCTGTTAAGCTTTACATCAATGTTTAATGCATTTTTTTCTGGTCATATACTTTATTTTCCAATAAAAAGTTCAAACGAAAAAAAATGAAACTCTGTTTTAACCACCTTCTAGCTGACGCTAGAAAAGAGATAAAAATTAGCTGTGAAATAAATGTATGCATTAAATGTCTATTTATATAGAGAATTTCTATATTGATCCAGGTACTATGAATAGCCTTTCTTGGGTAGCAGTCTGTTCATGATTGTTTTGAAAAGAAAGTGAATTCTTGGAAGAAAAAAAAAGTATTCATCTAAATAGTTAATATGCATTTTTCCTGTGTCACACTTCTCTCCATGTAATAAATTAGATGAGATTCCCACTACCACAACTGCATTAAGATTCTAGTCCACATCTCGAGGATTGATTTAGGAGTGACTTAAAGAATTAATGACCTGAGCTTGTTGTGCATATTAAATACACGCCACTCTATTAGGGAAGAGTTTGGGCAAATTGGTGCAGAGGCACAAGGAAGAAAATAAAACCCTGTTCTTTTCTTCAGCACTGTCCATACCATGTATCCAAACGCAATTTGAGAGCTGCCTCCATGTGAAAAGTATACTTCTGGCCACTAAATAGTTACATTATTGTGAAAAACCTGATCTAACCAATTGTTCTATGTAGTACAGATGTTTTCTTAGTGTATAAATACTGATATTGTTAAATGTATTATTTATTTATTTATTTATTTATGTATTTTATTTTAGGGAGAGAGAGAGTTAAAGAGAGAAGAGAGCATGTGAGGGGCTGAGAAGGGCAGAGGAAGAGAGAGAGAGAATCCCAAGCAGGCTCAACACTCAGCCTTGACTCAGGGCTCTATCCCATGAACCTGAGATCTTGACCTGGGCTGAAATCAACTGTCACAAGTTCAACTGACTGAGCCACCCAGGCACCCCTGAGATTGTTAAATTTAGATTTAACTACAATTTATAGGTTTCCTGCTCTATTCCAAGCTCTGTAAATACACTCTTTAATTCTTGAAACTTTTATGATGTGAATTTTATAGCAAATAAAAGGACAATCAAAGAGATTACTTAAATTTCCCAAAGCTACACAGCTATAGGTATACAGTTTGGACACAAGAGCCCTAATTGCTGTTTGAATAATTTCTCTTTATTGCATTAGTTACAATAGGTTAACTCCTTTGACAAAAACCCTAGTATCTAAGTGGCTTAAAACAAATATACGCTCATTTTTGGGAGCACCTGGGTCGCTCAGTCAGTTAAGCATCTGACTCTTGATTTTGGCTCAGGTCATGATCTCACAGTTTGTGAGTCTGAGCCCCGGGTTGGGCTCTGCAGTAAGAGTGTGGAGCCTGCTTAGGATTCTCATCCTCTCCCTCTCTCACCAATTAAATGAAAAAACTTTTTAAAAAAAACAACAAACAAATGTTCATTTTTTTAATGATCCAATCTAACATTGGTTGCCAGGTGGAGGGATAGGGGCTGTGCACGCCCCACAGTCGTTAGGAAATCCAGGCTTCCACTAGTCCCTACTTCTCTAAGGCCAGCGATCTTCCCCTGGATCCTCTGACATCTGTCTCGGAAGGGAAGGAACATCCAGCATCCTATGGAAGAGTCTGAACGTCTACATTTGGAAATGGCCTCCATACCTCTGTTCATATTCCTTTATCTAGAGCTCCTCACTTTAGACAGTAGCCTCACCTCACCTCACTGCAATAAGGCTCAGATATGAAGTCCTACTATGTGCCTATGAAGAGAAAGATATGATGATTTTCTAGCCATTCCCATAATGCCTCTATTCTTAGGACTACTGCCAACAACATTTGCATAATTCATTTGAATCTTGAGCATCCACATTCCTAATTTTTAAGTGATATGCTAATTACTCATATCTCATTTTCAGGTCCTTTAGTAATAATAGATAATACATGTGTGGGGCACCTGGGTAGCTCAGTCAGTTAAGCATCTGACTTTGGCTCAGGTCACGATCTTACAATTTGCAGTCTGAGCAGCATGTCAGGTTCTGTGCTGACAGCTCAGAGCCTGGAGCCCGCCTCGGATTCTGTGTCTCCCTTGCTCTGCCCGCCTCCACTCATGTCTGTGTCTCAAAAATAAATAAATATTAAAAAATACTTTTTAACACATATGTGGCTCTTATCATGTACTAAGCACTTCCTCCATCCTTTATAATTATTTACTAGTTTCAGCTTCTCAACACCTATGTAGAAAGTAGGAAGCATTATCTTTTTTTTTGTAGACTAGGCAACAAATTAGGTACAGATTTTAAGTAACTTGCTTAATTATCATATTTCTAGTAAGTGAAATAAAGAACAACTGGAGGGGCGCCTGGGTGGCTCAGTCGGTTAAACATCCAACTTCAGGTCAGGTCATGATCTCATAGTTTGAGCCACGTGTCAGGCTCCGTGCTGACAGCTCAGAGCCTCTTTTGGGATTCTATGTCTCCCTTTCTCTCTGACCCTGCCCTGCTCACACTGTCTCTCTCTCTCTCTCTCTCTCTCTCAAAATTAAAACATTAAAAAAAATTACAAACAAAATAACAACTGGATTTTTACTCAGTTGGTAGCACACTACTCCTTTTCTATATTTAATCTCTCTTTGCCATAAATTATGTACTTTCTCATCTTTTACATATATTACTTTTTCATTTATTTTGTCTATATTTTTTATGATGGCCTAATTCAAGATATTAAAAAGCAATTTGATATGTAATCCTATGTTTATTATTAAGTTTATTCTGGTAAATCATGCTTAGGTTTTGGACTTGATTCATTTCTTATTAAATCAGTTTTGTTAACCATACGAAGCCAGGTATTTTTAAAAATGTGATAATTCTTAAGGAGAACTAACTTGCTGAGTGTCACTTTGAAAAGTAACTACTTAATTGCAACTATTCTGCTGCTTTGATGCACAGTATTTCATAAATATCCTTTAGACAAAAAAAGGAATATTTAATATTTTTCAATGGACATTATTAAGCACAGTGGCCCTTTGGATGGTGGGAGTGGGCCAACACTCAGGGGCCTATGGATTTCCGAAGGGGCTAAATTTACATCTTCAACTTTCTTAAAAGTTTTTTTTTTGCTCTTCTTTTTATTAGAGTTACCTACCATAAGGGCTAAGCAACACTGTCTCTGGAGACCTAGAAATAAATTTCTTCCAATGAATTAAAAATGTACACAGCTTTGGAATCTTGCAGGCATGGTCGGAACTCCCTGGACTCCAGTGGACAGAGCACTTTATTTTGTTTTTTTATGTTTCAAGTTTTTATTTAAATTCTAGTTAGTTAACATGTAGGGTAATGCTGCTTTCAGGAATAGAATTTAGTGATCTGTCCCTTACATTTCATTCCCAGTGCTCATCACAACAAATGCCCTCCTTAATGCCCATCTCCCATCTAGCCCATGCCCCACCCACCTCCCTTTTTCAACCCTCAGTCTGTTCTCTATAGTTAGTACTTTGATATTTTACCTTCCTTACCTGCACAATGGAAAGAATAATGTGTACTTCATGGAGGTACTATAAAAATAAAATAAATATGTGCAAAAAATTTGAAACATAGCATTCCTTATGTAAATATTAGCTATTTTTAACATGCGCTAGATGGACACTCTTCCTTCATGGAATTGTTAAATATATGCAAAATAATTGACAAAAGGAGAGGTGTGGAGAGAATAGCAGAAGGAAGTGAGGAAAATGGAACTATACATGGGAAATAGAAGGGGCTAGCAAAGATTGTTAGGTGACTGGGAGCTAAATTAGTATCTGGTCAAAGAACAGGACCAAACTTAACCCTCACAAGGTTGTACAGAGCAGGAGCAAAGGGCAATTTTAATTGGAGAGTTGACTCTATCACTCATAAAAGCTATGTGAAAATATTTTGATCATTAATTCTTATCATTAATTTGATGAAATTAAGTTCAAGTTTTAAAAGCATTACTAACTTGCTTATAAGCCTGTGATGGGTTGGTATTTTTTCTGTGGCACCAAGATCAAGTTGCTTCTTGTAGAAATATTGAATCTCCATATTTTGTCCCAACTAGCCTCTTCTACCTTGATACCTCTTAATATTTCTAAGTTTCCCATTCCACAGCCAAGATAAGCTACTTCTTCTTCTCTCTGGTTCTCTTTATCATGGCTGGCCCTATGCTCCTGCTTTTCCTTTGTCCTAGCATGACTTCTCCCTGCCCCCCCCCCCCACATCCACAAGTCCAAAAGTTTCCTGGATTTCAAGTCCAAGCTGAAATGCCATGTCCCAGAAACCTTCCCCATCTGTCTTGGCTAGAATGAGAATTATCTTCTTTCAACCTCCATTGCATTTGATCTATATCTCTGTTAAGGCTCACATTGCTTTCTAGTTTATTGTTTTAGATTCATATTTAAATCATAGTGCATGTGCAATATATTTAATGATGAATACAAGTTTTGTAAACTGCATTTAATGAAGCATCATTAGTATAATGTCAGACTGGTGTTTTTTGAAAAAGAATTCTAGGATCATTTACATTTGGGAAATGGTCATTTTCCCCAAATATTTATTTCTTAGAGTTCTGAGATAGTCAAGGAGGTATTTAGAATATAAAGTGTTTGAAAGTTTAACTATGAAATTAATAATTTTTAATAAGGACAGTTTTCTTACAGTGTATTGGTGTTCCATGGAATATACTTAGGAAAATACTCATGTCCAATGGGCATTAGTTTTACCACTGCCTCAGCTCAGTGGAAGATCTTGAGATAGTTCTGCTAAATCTCATCCTCTTCAGTTACGGGGATTTTTTTCTTTCTTGTCATTGCCATTTTTCTTGGAGTCTATGACTCTACCCTCAGTCCTGGGTTTTGGAAAAGAGGCTTGTCTACATGGGAAGGATATGTTGGGTGTGGGGTGAGGGTTTGAGCAATATAAGTGATTAAAAAGCTACATGCTGCAGCTTGCTGGCTGTCTTCATCAAACGGCAAGGAAAAGAACTCATTTGATTCTGTCACAGGCATTGTATAGGGTTTATCTGCATAAAGACATGTGGTTTGCAAGGAGCTAAACAGCTCTGCTGGCTCTCTGGAGCTTGTAACTTACTGTAACCATGGAGCAGAGCTAAGAGGACCGTCCTTATTGACTCCATTTCAGTTTGTGTGATCCTTGGCCTCATTCTATACTCATCCTATGGATCCTTTGACTAGTTTTGATTAGGAAAGAACAAATTGGATCAGAGATTTTTTTTTCTTTTCTTTGTGTGTGTGTGTGTGTGTGTGTGTGTGTGTGTGTGTATGTGTGTGTGTGTGTGTCTAATAACTCAACGGATCATTTCATTTGAACATAAGAGCCAAGAGTTTCACTTTGTCTTTCCCTTGTTCTCCTGTGAACATTTCATTAAGGTTAATTGGTAGGTTGTCTATTTGGCTACATTGGAGGTGGAGGGTCAGGATGGAATTTTAGGATTCAAGGAAGATTGGAAAGGGAAGCAAGAGCAAATGGTTAACACATACTGTTACCTTAACACACTAATATACATGGATTATCTCTCTTACCCGCCAATAAATTTTTTGAGGTTTATCCTTGTGTGTTGTGTGGTCTGTAGTACATAGCAAAGAGTTAGTGTCTAATGAATATTTGTTAAATGAGTAAAAAACTTTTAAGACATTAGCTGTAGGGAGAGTCTTCCAACCATCTCTGACCATTTGGGTTGGGTTATTGTCAGCCCAGAGGGGTGGTAGATGGTTCTCACTCTAAAGGAGATTAAGGTTTCTGCCTCATGGAGAGCAGATATTGGTTCCAGGAAAAAAAAAAGAAGAAGAAGAAACACATGTTATTTCTACAGACAGACATTCTCTGGAAGAGTACATCTTGCCAAGAAGGACTGGAGTGTTAATCATCATTTAACATATCATATGATATTGAAAGATAAGTACAGATTTCCTCTTCTTTTGTAACCTGTACTTTTGACTCAGTGTCCTTCAATCACTCATAGCACAAGGAGATTAACAGGCTATTTAATCATCCACCAGGAAAAAATACATTTAAAGATGTTGCAAAATGACTCTTCAGCAAGGTCACATGATTTTCTTACAGTGATTTGAAATTGTTTGCTAATGACTGATTATGCTCCTTTTTGATAAAAGCACTGCTGGTGGCAATGGCTTGATGTGTGGGCCCAATTAAGACTGATATTTCATCCTTGGTTCATTGCCCATTGCCACATACTTGAAGACAAGCCTTCTGCACGTGTACCTATTTGTGCCATTTCTTGATGCAGTTAAGCTTAATTTTTAATAATAAACCTTTCCATTTATTTGGTGTTTAACATTTTTAGGGCACTTTAACACCTGTGTGCCACATCAAACTCATAATAGTCCTGAGAGGTAAAGAGAGCCTGAGTTAGGTTTCTAATTGCACGTTAAGCGTATGTGGGAAGTAGCATTTGTCATGTAATTTGTGTCAAGGCTTATTCTGTGACTGTATAGTGCCTCTTTATCTTTCTCTTGAACTTCTACTTTAACTTCTCCTTGGCATATTTCCTTCTGTGACATCTATTTCTTTCCATGCTTGCTTGACTTGTCATTACACAGTTACCTTGGATACTTGGCTGTAAACTATTCTCGGCAGATAGTCTGTCCATGGATGTGTTTCGGATGAGCATTCCTTTATGCCTTGGAACTTCTCTAGGACTTATTTTCCCCTCTGTGTGTTTAAAAACTTAGTTTTGATTTTACATAACAGCATCTTTCACCAGGATGTGATTTTCCAGAGCTACTGGCAACTGAAATAACTGGTGATTTTTCCGAGCAGGGTGATAGCAGTTGCACATGTTGTACTCTGCTACAGAGTTCTCTACATGGGATATACTCCATAAATAGGAGAGGAGATGAATAAATAGGAGAAATTAAGATATTGTGATTTCTAAGTTGATATGCATTGTCAGTGCCTCACTTTGCTTCAAACTTGATTTCATTTATCACTGAATTATTGAAACATAGTAGGCACTCTATAAATGTTTCAGGAATGAATGATACTAATAAGTATCTGAATGTTGGCTACAACAACAAATGGGTGATAATTTAAATTACTTTAATTGTGGTTTATTTTTATACAATTTTGAGAAGTTGGCTTGGAGCTACTGAGGACACTTATGAATTTGTGGATCAAATTCAAATGTTTCCTTCTTTGTGTATGTTCTATTTTGAGTTCTCATATCTCCAAAGCTCCTGATATCTTCTCTGGGGGGAGGGGAAAGGATTTTATACTTTATTTCATCTCTGTATATATTTCTCAGCATTGTTTCTTGCATCTTTCATAATCAAACTGCTTTTTTCCAATTGTCTTCTATTTCATGGGCAACATGTTTTCTCTTTGCCCTGTAGCACACAAAATCATTTAGGAAATGTGCTCCTGTATAAAATCCAACCTACCACCTGCTAACGCATCAGTCAATCTGAGCTCACTTCCTTAGCTTTTTGATCAGCATTGCAATATACAGGCACTTCTTTTAGCACATATTGCATTAAATGACATTAAACCGTGTTTGTCTCTCCATCAGACTCTGAAATGCCTTAGGGAGGAAGACATGGGGTAGCCATGTATATATCCACACCTGATGGAAGCAACGTCAGCCAGGCAAGCACTGCTCGACTTGCAACCATAGTCTTCTCAGGACTGGCACGAGAAACTCGACTTTTGCAAATGAATGCTGACTTTAATGACATCTGAACATATATAATAAAGATGTACATACAGTGCATATTTCTCTTTTTGCCAACTGTTTTCAATTAAAATATTAGTCATTCCTACTTTAGACTGCATAACATGCAGGAAAAAAATGGAACAATTGTGACAACCATCTGTCAAATTTCTTGATGTCTGAAAGCAACAATATGATGACTTCATTCATTGGTTTTAATATGGACATTTTAGAAGTAGATAGAGACAAGTTAAGAGACATTTTGTCTAAGATAATGCTTTTCTTTGGGCTTTTCCCCCCAAAGCTATGTAGGAAGACAAAAAGGAATAAACTTATAAAAACTCCCTAAAAATTTAAGTGCATATAATGTGATGTAGAAATGTTTTAAAAATTGTATATTCAAGACCAAAGGTTATAGTATCATGAGTAAAGGTGACAAGGTGATGTAGTCCTTGGTTCAAGTTATAGATTTATTCTTAGAAGTACAATAATTTGTGTAAATTTTTTTTCTCACTAAACTTTTGTTTTAATGGGTCTCAAAATTCTGTGACAGATTTTTGATCAAATTGTTTCCATTAAAAAGTACTGATTTAAAAAAATAATAACTTAAAACTGCCATGCACACACAAAAAACCAGTTGGTCCACAAAACACTCTCCTTCCCTTCTGAAGGTTTTATGAGGCATTATTATCATTAACCAGTCTTTTACTATTAAACTTAAATGGCCAATTGACACAAACAGTTCTGAGACCGTTCTTCCACCTCTGATTAAGACTGGGGTGGCCGGGGCACCTGAGTGGCTCAGTCAGTCAAGCACCAGACTTCACTCAGGTCATGATCTCACAGATTGTGTGTTCAGGCCCCTGTCAGGTTCTGTGCGGACCGCTCGGAGCCTGGAGCCTGCTTCAGATTCTGGGTCTCCCTCTCTCTGCCCCTCACCCCCTCACGTTCAATCTCTCTCTCTCTCAAAAATAAACAAACATTAAAAAAAGACTGGGGTGGCAAGTATTGGGGATAATATTCAGTTAGCCTTCTGAGCTTTCTCGGCAGACTTGGTGACCTTGCCAGCTCCAGCTGCCTTCTTGTCCACTGCTTTGATGACACCCACAGCAACCGTCTGTCTCATGTCACGAACAGCAGTGGTCCAGAGGAGGATAGTCAGAGAAGCTCTCAACACACACAGGCTTGCCAGGAACCGTATCAACAATGGCAGCATCACCAGATTTCAGGAACTTGAGACGATCTTCCAGCTTTTTTCCAGAACGATGGTCAATCTTCTCCTTCAGTTCAGTGAACTTGCAGGCAATGTGAGCAGGGTGACAGTCCAGCACAGGTGCATAGCCAGCACTGATTTGGCCTGGATGGTTCAGGATAATCCCCTGAGCTGTGAAGCCAGCTGCTTCTATTGGTGGGTCATTTTTGCTATCACCAGCCACATTGCCTCGACGAACATCTTTGACAGATATGTTCTTGACGTTGAAGCCCACGTTGTCCCTAGGAAGAGCCTCACTCAAAGTTTCATGGTGCATTTCAACAGAATTTACTTCAGTTGTAACATTGACTGGAGCAAAAGTGACCACCATGCCAGGTTTGAGAACACCAGTCTCCACTCGACCCACAGGGACTGCACCAATACTGCCAATTTTGTAGACATCCTGGAGTGGCAGACACAAAGGCTTGTCAGCTGGACGAGTTGGTGGCATAATGCAATCCAGAGCTTCAAGCAGTGTAGTTCCACTGGCATTGCCATCTTTATGGGTGACTTTCCATCCCTTGAGCCAAGGCATGTTAGCACTTGGCTCCAGGATGTTGTTACCATTCCAACCAGAAATTGACACAAATGCTATGGACTCAGGGTTGTAAACAATTTTCTTAATGTAGGTGCTGACTTCCTTAATAATTTCCTCGTATCTCTTTTGGCTGTAGGGTGGCTCAGTAGAATCCATTTTGTTAACACCAACAATAAGTTGTTTTACACCCAGTGTGTAAGCCAGAAGGGCATGCTCATGGGTCTGCCCATTCTTGGAGATACCGGCTTCAAATTCTCCAACACCAGCAGCAACAATCAGAACAGCACAGTCAGCCCGAGATGTGCCTGTAATCATATTTTTGATGAAGTCTCTGTGTCCTGGGGCATCAGTGATGGCCACATAGTACTTGCTGGTCTCGAATTTCCACAGGGATATATCAATGATGATACCACGTTCACATGCGGCTTCAGCTTATCCAAGACCCAGACATACTTGAAGGAGCCCTTTCCCATCTCAGCAGCCTCCTTCTCAAATTTTTTGATAGTTCTTTTGTCGATCCCACCACATTTGTAGATCAGATGTCCGGTAGTGGTAGACTTGTCCAATGATGACGATGTTGATGTGAGTTTTTTCCTTTCCCATTTTGGTTTAGGTTTAGCAGTGGTTTTCACAACACCTGTGCTCTGGCAGCAAACCCATTGCAAAAAAGCTGTGTAAATTTTTTAAAGTTTACCTAGAGTCAAATAAATCCAGACCTGATGATCACAGTTCAGATTGAGCAGATTCAGGAATAATCTGGGAGACTTTTCTAAACCCAGTGCTAGAGACAATATGAACAGAAATATGTTACTGTAATAGGTTTGTCATAACAAACACCATAGCTCTTAACAAAGAATATGAGATCTTCTCAAGGTAGATCTTCCCAAGGTAGAACTGAAAGACAATCTGTGGGAGAGATTCTGGATAAAGTTATGTCTGATAAACTATCTCATCATGACACCCCAATTATAAGAAGAAATTAGGAAGAGGAACATGGGAATCCTGTGTGAGTTATACCCCACAGAGAAAACTCTTCCTTTCAGTACATTATTATAAAAGAAAATACTTTAATATTTAAAAAAAGCATTTTAAGCAGGGAAGTTGTTTTTTGTGTTCCATCTTGAGGACCTTACATAACTTAAATCACTCTCAAAATGAACTTCAAGTTCTATCTACAAACTAATTCAACTTTAAATCCTTTGAATTAACTAGAACTTCTTTGATCTTTTACTTTCTGTTAAATATTGTTATGAAAGTTAGTTTTCAAAGTAAAACTTTGTTTAATCCTGATCATTATACAGATACATGAACATTTTTGACATGTCACTTTGTGTCAACATCTCCATTAAATGTATATCTTTTTTCTTTTATCTACTACTGTCTAATGACCTAGTTAGTGTTTTTTAATGATGCATTCAAAAATCTAGTGATTAATCAATCAACACATTTGGTAGGTTCTACTCTGTGTTGCAAAACTATGCTCAAAAGGAGAGTCAGAGGATGCTGCTCTGCTCTTGGCAGTGCTATTGATAGCTTAGAATACAGAGAGAAGTATTATGACACTCATTTTCTAGGTGAGAGGCTTGCCACGTGGTATAAGTAACACATGTTAAGATAAGACCAAAAGTATGTTGCATGAGCTAATACTCAAACCCCAGCTTTCACCGACATCAACACCTACACTTTTTAATATGCCATATAATATTTTGTTCTCCAAATGCCAAAATGGTAAAGACAATAACATTTATGGTAGCCCTCTGTCTTGATGCTGTAGTTCTCCAAAAGACTCTGTGAAGTACACATAATTACCACCATTTTACAGAGGAAAGATCATACTTTAAAGGAGATGAGTAACCTGCTAAATATGATGGTGTAAGTGTTGAAAGATAGAAGATGAAAGAAACCTTGAGATTTTGGGGGTCATCTCAATATGAAACATTAACCTTGCCTGGAAGGATTTTAAGTTAACTGGATAGTTGTAAATCTTTAAAATTAGAAACAAATCTATATTTGCATCCACTGTACCATGGTGAAAGTGAATATGCTCTAGGAGGAAATAATCTCAAAGAAATATTTTTTTAATAGTTAGGTTTATATTACTTTCCCTTGTGTTTTTCTTGAGCAACCTAAATTTCAGTCTTCACTGAGTCACTAACCCAATCAATCACTGTTTTTAAAATGTTTTTTATTTATTTCTGAGAGACAGAGAGAGACAGTGTGAGCAGGGGAGGGTCAGAGAGAGAGGGAGACACAGAATCCGAAGCAGGTTCCAGGCTCTGAGCTGTCAGTACAGAGCCTGACATGGGGCTCGAACCCATGAACCATGAGATCATGACCTGAGCTGAAGTCAGATGCTTAACCAACTGAGCCACCCAGGAGCCCCTACCAATCACTTTGAACTAATTGATTTCTTTGTGACCACATAATAAGTCCCTTTTACCCTGAAATCCTAATACCCAGTGTGTTCATGAGCACCAGTCATTACTGAAAAGACCCAAAGTTCAAAGGAAGCATACTTGAGTGCTCTAGCAAAGTAAGGAGGAATCTATGTATGGTGAAATATCTGGGAATTTAGTGGAAGCAATAAAGAGAGAAAGGAATAAGGAAGAGAGACAAAGACTACAGCTTACTATGGGTTATCAACTATTATAGCAATTAAAGCAAAATAAAATAACTCAGACTAGTGGAGAGAACATGAGAGAAAATGAGTCAAACTTGGAATGCCCAGAAATGGAAAATGTCATGAAGGGAGGAGGAAAGGTAGTGAGAAAGCATTCACTAACACAGCTCAGTAATATGCATGACTGCATAATCGTTTATATAGTGCTTGTCAGCATACCCAGGCCAAGGCATCTGGGTGCATGAATGCAGAATAGGCATTGCACACCAAGAGGGAGGAAAATAGTCACAAGGATTCCTGGGGAAGAATTTTATATTTTGTATTGTCTATTTAAATATTTATTTAAATATTTCATAGTTTTACATTTAAATGTTCATTTAAATATTTTATATTTTTATATTTGGATAGACAAAACATACACACAGATGTTTTGAAAATTTATGTAAATTAAATAACATTTGAAAATATAAGGAATCAGACACTAAGACATGTAAGAGATATATCTAGACCTACATCTTTAGTAGATAAAGACTTTTAAAATCACTGCCAAAGTTCTTTCAACC
Organism: Suricata suricatta; assembly: GCF_006229205.1. Classification (NCBI taxonomy): domain Eukaryota; kingdom Metazoa; phylum Chordata; class Mammalia; order Carnivora; family Herpestidae; genus Suricata; species Suricata suricatta. The sequence goes on along the minus strand of NC_043702.1, from coordinate 94,714,283 downwards.
TGTATATAATGATAATTTTTTATAATATAAGCTGCTATCCAGACAGATTCCATGAGAAAGGTAGTGTCTTGTAGGTACTATATGGAGTTTTCTATATCATTCTATTAATAAAAAATATGTGATTTTAAATGGCAACCTGAGATTCAAATTTTATATGATAAAGTATCAAATGATATTTAAAAATATATTGTTGCTTGTGTTATTTTGAAAAAACACATAGGATGAATTGTTTTTTACTCATGAGATGTGAAATAGAGTTAAAATTGAAGGTAGATTGAGGGGGAAGAACACTTTTGAGGACTGATGTGATCTGACTTCAAGACTTACTGTAGCTATAGTCTAGTCGTCAAGGCAGTGAGGTATTGGTAAAAGAACAAACAGCCCAATGGAACAGAAGAGAGAACTCAGAAATAGAGCTACATAAATAAAGTCAACTGATCTTTTGACAAAGGAGCAAAGATGGTCTCCTCAGTAAATGGTGCTGGAATAACTGGATATCCACATGCAAAAATATAAATCTAGACCCTTCACTTTTGATAAAAATTAACTCAAAATGGATCAGAGACCTAAATGTAAACACACAAATATACAACTCCTAGATGGTTGCATAGGAGAAAACCTAGAAGACTTTGGGCATGGTGATGCCTTTTTAGATATAACTGAAAAGATATGACCCATGAAAGAAATAATTCATAAGCCGAATTTCATTAAAAGTGAAAAGTTCTCCTCTGTGAAAGACAATTGTTAAAAGAATGAGAAGACAAGCCACAGGTAGGGAGACAATATTTGTAAAAGACAAATCAGATAAAGAACTATTATTCAAAACATGCAAAGAACTCTTAAAACTCCACATAACAAAACTAACAACCTGATTAAGGAATGGGTCAAAGAGTTTAAGAGATGCCTCATCAAAGAAGATATAGACCCTCTCCTGCTCGTGCTCTGTCTCTGTCTCTCAAAATTAAATGAAAATGTTTTTAAAAAATTAAAAACAAAACAAAACAAAAAATGGAGCACCTGGGTGGCTCAGTTAGTTAAGCATCTGATTTTGGCTCAGACTATGATCTTACAAATAGTGGGTTCAAGCCTCACATCAGGCTTTGTGCTGACAGCTCAGAGCCTGGAGCCTGCTTTGGATTCTGTGTCTCCCTCTCTCTCTGCCCCTTCACCATTCACGCTCTGTCTCTGCCTCTCAAAAATAAATAAAATGTTAAAAAAATTTAAAAATAAAAAAAGATGTAGAGATGGCAAGCATTTGAAATGATGCTCCACATTATATATCATCAGGAAATGTACATAATAACAGCAAAGAAACATATTAGAATGGACAAACTCCAGAACACTAATAACATCAAATGCTGGTAAGCAATAGGGACTCTCATGCATTACTGGTGAGAATGCAAAATAGTACAATCCATTTGGAAGACAGTTGACAGTTTCTTTCAAAACTAAACCTAACCACACTATGCGATCCAGTAATCATGGTCCTCGATATTTACCCGAAAGAGATGAAAACTTATGTCCACATAAAAACATACACAGGATGTTTACAGCAGCTTTATTCACAATTGCCAAAACTTAGAACGAATCAAGATGCCCTTCAATAGGTGAATATATATATACACTATGGTACATCCAAACAATGGAATATTGCTCAACCCTAGAAGGAAATGAAGTATCAAGTCATGAAAAACCATGGAGGAAACTTAAATGCATATTACTAAATGAAAGAAACCTATCCAACAAGCAAAACTGATATTATAATGATGGGTATGCCACTATTCATTTGTCTAAATCCAATGAATATATAACACCATGGTCAACTGTAAGGTAACTGAGTAATTTTAATGTGTTAATGAGGTCCATCCTTAATTTAAAAAAAAAGAGTGTACCATTTTTTTGAGGAATGTTGATAACGGAGGACACTCTACATGTGTGTGGAAAAGTGATATTTAGAAAACCTCAGTGTCTCCCACTCAATTTTGTTGTAAACCTAGAACTTCTTTAAAAATATAGAGTCTCTAAAAATTTAAGGTAAGGAGTCCAAAGTCCAAGTAATCTCAATAACATATTTATTCCAATGTTAAAAATAAGCTTTCCTGCATTTTCATATAAAATGTGGATTTAAAAATAAAAGTCTACATTCTACTAGAAATAAAATTTTATATCTCTCAATATTGTTTTAAACTTTGTCGACAAGAAAAATCACTTCAATAAAATCACAGCCTTAAAGCAATGTGTTTATAATGGCCAGGACATTGTCATGAATAAAACTAAAGACGATGGCTCTAATTCATTGAATACTGAGTGTGTGTTAAAAACTTTTCATGCATTATGTCCTTTAATACTTGCCTCAATGCTTTGAGACTGAAATCATCATTCTTATGTGTTGGAGGCAGAATTAGATGCTTAAAAATTTTAAACAGAGGGGCCTGAGTGGCTCAGTCGGTTAAGCATCCAACTTCAGCACAGGTCATGATCTCATGGTTTGTAGGTCCAAGCTCCCCATCAGGATCTGTGCTGACTGCTCAGAGCCCGGAGCCTGCCTCAGATTCTGCATCTCCTTTCTCTCTCTGCCCCTTCTCCATTCACACTCTGTCTCTCCCACTTTCTTTGTCTTAAAAGTAAATAAGTATTAACAAATATTTTTTAAATGTTAAATAATTTGCTTGAAGGAACACAAAGATCGAGTGGAAGAACTTGGATTCTAGAGAATGATCTTTATGTTCCATCTATGAAACCACAAGACTCTATAGTCTTCATCCATAACATACTTCTGAATGTAGTTTTATACCTTCTCTATTTTTACAAAGTAGCTAGGTGTCTAGAGATAACTTAATGGGTATCCGTGATGAATACTATCAATTTGTGAGCAATGAAAAAAGAGTACAGTGAAGGTGAACTTGAATAAGTTCAAAGGTCCATGACTGAGTCTGCATAATAAATCCCACAGATTTTAACAAAGATAAAGACATTCTAATGCAAAATCAGTTTCATGTTTCACGTCATGCTCACTAATTTTAAAGAAACAGTTGAAAAATCTAAGAGTGAAGGTGCAGCTACAGATTAGGAATAACTGATTTTGATCTCAGTCTTGACGCCACTCTGGCAGTAGTTCTGGATTTATAGAGCCTGTCAACATTCTGTTGCTCTGTATGAACAAAGCTCTTTAAGTTCTAAGAGAGTAACTAGCAGCAGTAAAGTTTCTCTTTTACAAACCTGGTCCAGCTTATAAAGAAATTTGAAAACACTGACAACAATCTCATGATCTCACTAAGGGGACCACCATGTCTTATAAGCTAATTGAGTTATGTATTGGTCCTTTTTAATATCTCCCATCACCTAGTACAGTGCTTATGTATATAAAATAGCTCTCTAATATGTTAGAATTAATTTGATTTCTAAGATATATTTAATATGAAAGAGCCAAGTCAGTTTAATAACTCAATGCAAGGCAATTAGAAGAAAAAAATAACCTAAAAAATAAAGCTAGCATTCATTGTCGAAGGCCTGCCAAAACATAAAAAATAAAAAATAAAGACAGTGGTGTTTCCAATTCTTGACATTAGCAAACCATATGTGTACCTACAGAGGCTTGTAAAGTACTTGATTTTATTTTGCTTTTTGGATTTTTACTCTCCTGACTTTTGGAATCCAAATGCCATGTGAATAAGCCTCAAATATCGGCTAGGTGTTTAAAACACGGGATCCCAATCAAATGCCACACATGAGAGTGAGGCCATTGGAGACTACATCCTGAGCCCAGGTGGCATTAGGCTGGCCTTGGTGCATCTTAAGGAAATATTTGATGTTTAGCTGCTTTATAATAGCTGGGTTAGCAATGTATATCCACTTTTTAAAAGTTTTTCATCAAAATACGGCCCTCAGAAATATTCTGTTATAGACTAAGTAAATAAGGAAGGGTTTTAGTAATACATGAAAGAGCCCAGAAAAAACGAGCCAGGATCATGCCCAAATGAACTAAAATGAGAATGCTTAAACAATAAACAGTATGCTTATTCATATCTACTCCTAACTCACCACTGAGAATGCAAATCTAGTGACTTTTGGGAAAAAAACTTTTCTTACATAGTACCGCACCCTAATAATTTGTATTAGAAATTGTGAATGCTATAGGAAGGTAACTGTATTTAATCTATCTTGTTGAGCCCCTTTCCTCCATGTACTATATGGGACACTGTAAAGGAAGCCTGTAAGACACACAAGCATAAGTTCCAGTAGCCTTATCCATGTTGGTGTCACCTGACACTCAGGAAGCAAAACTAGCCTCCTCTAACCCCACATAATGTACAGTTACTCCTTCTCTAGTCCTCAAGCAAGAGATGAACCTGGGACATTAGGAGAAGTACACTTGACCAAAAACCAATATACTTGATCTTCATCCCAAAGCTTATAGTAAGTAATTGTGTGATTGTAGCCTTGGCATCTAATTTTTCTGTATCTCTATTTTTTCCACTTATTATTTGAGAGGTAAGAACTTGTCTTCCTTGTCTTAAAGTGATGTGAAAATAAAATTTGGTATTTTAGAACTAAACATCACAGATAAAATTTATTAACTGGAATAATAGCTATTTCATTTTTCTGCACTTAAAGACCTGAATTGGCATATTCTTCTCTTTCAGCTTCACCTATCAGGAAAGTAAACCATTGCTACTGTGGGGACACCCTTGAATAAATTTTAAATTTCTTCTTTCTTCTGCTTGGCTTTTTCTTATAATTCATATTTGGACTAATCTTGATTTTTTTGATCAAAATCAAAAATCTTGATATTTTTATCTTTCTTTTTGTGTTTATTATTTACTTCATTTCATTATATGCATTATTTATAAATGACTTCAAATAGTTTCTGAAAAAAGCTAGTAAGTATATATATTTTAAACAAACATGCAGGGGCGCCTAGGTGGCTCAGTCGGTTAAGCATTCAGACTTCAGTTCAGGTCATCATCTCGCGGTTCTTGAGTTCGAGTTCTGCATCAGGATCTGTGCTGACAGCTCTGAGCCTGGAGCCTGCTTCAGAATCTGTGTCTTCCTCTCTCTGCCCGCCCTCTCTCTCAAAAATGAATAAACAGTTAAAAACAAAAAAAGAAAAAGGAAAACAACAATACACATGCATAAGTACTTACTTATAGGAGAAGGAATGAGCCACATGCCTGATGTAACTTTAGGACACCATGAACTATTTGGTCAACTTCTGGATTTTAGCAAAATGACTCTGAAACATTAGAAAAGTACACACCTGACCAGAAGCCAATATACTTGGCTACTATATGTAACAACTGGATCTCTTTGCTCTCACATATGTGCTATGCAGTGTTAAGATCTCTCATGCCTGAGTTTCTCAGAAGAAAAGAATATTCCCAGCACAAGCTGTGACATAATCTCCAATGATCAAAGAATGACCAAAAGGCAGGTTTTTCTAACCTCTATAAAATCTTATTTAACTGTATCCTAGGTCATTCGATTCCTCTTATCCCTTATTAAATTTACCTCATTAATTGAACCTATTCAGAGAGAGAGAGAGAGAGAGAAAGGATGGAGGACCTGTCCAAATGGCTCAAAGCAGATTCAATACAATTAATCAGAGCATATGTACAAAATGATCATGACTTTCTTGGAATCAAAATGCCATGTGAAGAGGCAATTTCTCTTCTTAATATTGGAAACAAGACATGCAGTAGATACTAGAGACAAGGAGCCCCAATTTCTTACATTATTCCAAACAAGCATGTTACCTACCAGCAATGTTTACAATCGGACACTCCTCCTTCTCTATATTAAGGTTTCTGATTTAATTTTGAAGTCAAAATAAATTATTTTCTAGGATCTTCATGTTTATAAATACATGAACCATCCACAAAATATAGAGGTAATAGAGGTAATATCAGCTCCATATTAGGTGTGGCTGATCACAGGTAAAGTGAAAATAAGGCAAATTAAATAAAATCTGGGTCAGCATTGCAGCCACACCAACATCACAAAGATAAACAAGGAATGGCCTTCAGAGAGCTGTTAGCCCATGTTTCTACTCTGGTCTTATCCTTTGCCTAAATCTTCTTTGAGATGAGGCGCCTGGGTGGCTCAGTCGGTTGAGCATCCAGCTTCAGCTCAGTCATGATCTTCCGATTCATGGGTTCAAGCCTTATGTCAGGCTCTGTGCTGACGGCTAGCTCAGAGCCTGGAGCTTATCTTCAGAGTCTGTGTCTCCCTCTCTCTCTCTGATCCTCCTCTGGTCACGTTGTCTCTCTCCCTCTCTCTCTCAAAAATAAATAAAAAACACTAAAAAAATTAAATCTTCTTTGAGAAACCGAGTTTCTCATTTTCTTACTTTCATCCTTTTTCAATATGGATTCACATAATTCTATGACATTTAAACTCAAATTTGGTTTTGAAGCCAACTTTTTTGTCTCATTCATATCACCTCATAGTTTACTCTTACAACAAAAGTATTTAATGTACTTGATTCATTTTATTGTATTTAATAGGTTGAAAAAAGTAGTACATTTTGTATACTTTCTTGCTATTCAATATAATTGCATTTAGTGAAAGTTCAGTCCTTGGAAAGTTCCTTAAATAATATTGCTCATTAACAATTGACCAGAGCACTTAAAATCCAAACAACAAATTACATTGTGGAATTATTTTTTCCTCTTGTTGAGAAACTCATTTATTTTTAAGAGAATGTTTTCATTAATCTTATCTGGCAGGTTTCTCGGTGTGTGTATATTTCCCGCAGTTAAAACTAAACTCTGCCCTCCTAGATAATGCTCACAGTATTATATATGACAGTGCTGACGCAGCTCCTCGTTGGCATGCTGCAACCTGCTTTGTTAATGAATATTTTTTAAGCTTCTTTGACGTCTTGAATATGAATATAGAATAAAATGTGATTACTGTCACTATAGCACTGCCAAATTCGTTAATGAGGCAATATTCTTTATTTTGTCTTGGGCCAAATTTGGTGGTTGTTTTGCCAACAGCACAAAGCAATGATTAACACGTAAGCTAAGCTCTTCAACTTTATGTTGTGAATGTCTTCTAGGCAGATATATTCAACATTTTCCCTTTAGTATTTGGGAGAAATCAAATTTCATAGTTTCCACTACTTATATAGGGCAGATCCTAACAGTAGGTAAAATGGAGGTAACAAATTTCCACAGGGAGTCAGTATAATCTTTTATATTATATATTGTCATAAAATACTTATATGATGGCATTTGTTATCTATATTGGCATTGCAAAAATCCTACAATCCCATGATATACAATCACCATCGTCTTTATTAGTGGTAAATTCTCTAACTTACTGAGCATGCTCTCTTCTGCCTAAGTCAAAAGATCCCAGCTTCCTAACACCTGTGGAGAAGCACATGGTCAGTGCAGAGCACCTCCTGCCAATGAGAGGAAGTGGTCACCACTCTGAACAAGCTCCCATGTAAAATTATTTTAAAGTTTTCTTGGGGCACCTGAGAGGCTCAGTTGGCTGAGCATCCAACTTTGGCTCAGGTCCTGATCTCATGGTTTGTGAGTTTGAGCCTTACGCTAGGATCACTGCTGTCAGCCTATCCATACAAAGCTTGCTTCAGATCCTCTGTTCCCCTCTCCCTGTCCCTTCCCCACTTATAATCTCCTAAGATAAATAACTAGTAAAAAAATTTCCTCTTCAGTTATTTACTCTCTTAAATCAATTTTAGAGGCACATGAGTGGCTCAGTCAGTTAAGAGTCCAACTCGCTTTCAGCTCAGGTCATATCCTCACAAACTGAGATGGAGCCTGTATTAGGCTCTGTGCTGACAGCAAGGAGCCTGCTTGGGATTCTCTACCCCTCCACTTCTTTTTCTCTCTCTTTCTCAAAATAAATAAAATAGGGGCACCTGGGTGGCTCAGTCAGTTGAGAGTCTGACTGGTGTCAGCTCAGATTACCATCTCACATTTTCCTGAGTCTGAGCCCTGCATCCGCCTCTGCACTAGCAGCCTGGAGCCTCCTTGGGATTCTCTCTTTCCCTCTCTTTGTTTGTCCTTTCCCGACATGCACTGTCTCCATCTCTCCCAAAATAAATAAATACACTTTACAAAAATAAATAAAAGAAACATTAAAAATAATTCTAAACCACATTTTCTCTTTCTCATTTTTTTTTTACCTGTCAGATATTTCAGTTACCACAAAGACATCCACCCCTACTCCCGACCCACCTACTTCCATGGAGGTTGGTGTTGGAATATTTGGAATCGTGTATTAAAAATAAACCCACATACCTAAAGTAGACCACCTCTGTTAAGGGTCCACATCAGCAAACCAAGAAGTGATACCTCACCTAATTACAGCTTCACCTCCTCTAGGGATGTGACCTTTAACCAGCCAACCTGGGGTTTCCTGTTCAGCATTAGGAGACAAACCACTGATAGAACTATCTGTACCCCTTAGGAAGGCAGCCTTGCCTAAAACAGTGCATTCTTTGCTAATAACTTCCTGTTTTTCTGTCCCTCCTTCTGCCTTTAAAGAACCTTTCCTTTCCCCCAGCTCAATAGACATCCTTTCTATTTGCTAGATAGGAAGCTGCACAATTCATGAATCACTGAATTTTGTTTTTTGGCATGTTTGAGTTTTTTCCTTACTGCAATCGTGGCTTTCCCGTTTGCACTTTGAAATAATTTGAGAATTATGCAACAGTTTGCTTTTTCTAGTGAAAGAAAAGGTGCATTGTAAATGTAAAGACACTTATTTTCATTCTTTTCAGCTCCTAATATTCCTCAGAGATAGTTCTAAGTTGGTTTTAAGTTTAGATGAATTGGGCATATAATGGAGTGTTTGATGGAAATGAGGATGTCTGTGAGATGATAATAGTAATAGCAATAAGAGTGGACAGTTTATTGAGCAGACAACTAGCAAAATAAGAGAAACATCATTCACTGCTAGATAGTAAATTCCTTGAGGACAGGGACTACATCTTATAAAACATTTAGCACACATGCCCAGCCTCAGCTGTGGGTAAGTGGCCAATAAATACACTCTGACTTCAGTTTAATGGTCAGAGAAGAAGTAGAGAGTGACAAATAAAGAAAATGACAAAATAATTTACCTATAAAGTCATCTACTGTTTGAATCATCTTTTAAACCTGAATGATATAAATAATTCATTACGCCAGACAAGACAATTATTTGCCAAACTGCCACTAAATCCTAGGAAAGAGAGTTACACACCTTCCCAGTAAATCCTATTCCTTTCACATGGAAATACCAGGCATATATGTTACAAATGGAGGAATGGCTGGCCAAGTGTATTGTCTTTAAGAGCATGGGTATGCAATGGATCTTTTAGATTGTGTCTACAAGGAAATGAGTTCAGTGGTCTTAGGTGAATCCAGCTAATCAATCAGTTTGAGTGACTTTTCCCCACTTGGCAAATGTCTGACTAAACCATTTTAGAATCATTTAGAAGTTTCTTATTCTGAAGTCTGTATTGATTAATTTATGAAGGACATTTTCCCCCTTTGCATGTCCTTAAAGTTTTTTAGTAATGTCGTTTTCATTTTATTTCCTTATCTGAACACAAATAGGGAATGGGATATTCAGATAACCAGTGGCCTTGTATTTCCAGAATTTTTGCTGTTTCATTACTGAAAATGTCCAAATAGACAACTGGAATTATAATGCTTTTCTCTTTAAATGATAACCTTGGGTTCGAAATACACATGAACAGATAGAGGTAGAGAGGCAGTATGGACAAAATACCTGTGAATACATCCAAAGAAGGAAGGAAGGAAGCAGCCTGGTCACTGAAAGGGCTTTAAAAGAATGAACTTGATTTTGTTAAACTTGCTAGCAGGTACTTAAAGCACACTTACTCTTAAATACAAATTAAGTAAGATACAAAATAGAGAGACTCTAATACCAAAAGTCTGGGGTATAATACAATTTTATAACTAATTGGCTAACAGTAATGATAATAGTGATAATATTGATTTTGTTGATGATTATGATAATTTCCTAAATTAGACATAGGTAGTTCTATGTACTTTAACATTTGTTTAATGTTTATTTTTGAGAGAGAAATAGTGGGGGAGGAGCAGAGAGAGGGAGACAGAGATCCAAAGCAGGCTCTGTACTGTGAGCACAGAGCCCAATGCAAGGCTCAAACTCACCAATTGTAAGATCATGCTCTGAGCCAAAATCAAGAGTCAGACACTTCTGCTTAACCAACTGAACCACCCAGGTGCCCCAAATTCTGCATACTTTAAATTGATCAATTTTATGTAAATGTCACAAAACTTCCATTCATTTTGTAAAATCATACCTTGATTTTACAGATAAGGAAAGGTGAGGCTTACAGAGGTTAAATGACTCACCCAAGAACACATAGTTTAAGGAATCAGGATTAAACTCAGTATGATTACCAAGCTTCAGAAAAGCTCTTAAATGGAGAGGCATGGCCTTCTTGATCCTTTGCTCTATTCTATAAACTCAGAGTACTAATGAAATGACCAATACTATTAAACTGCCATCTTGGACCCTGAAGTAACATTGAGAATGAGAACAAGGATAATGTAACTATAGGTAGAAGGAGCCTACCTCTCTGGCCTGTGCTTACTATTCCTTTTTTTTTTTTTTCATGTTTATTTATTTTGAGAGAGACAGAGACAGTATGAGTGGGGGAGAAGCAGAGAGAGGGAGACAGAGAATCCCAAGTATGCTCCGCTCTATCAGCACAGAGCTCATGAAACTATGAGATCATGACCTGAGCCAAAATCAAGACACCAATGCTTAACTGACTGAGCCATCCCAGTGTTCCTGTGATTAATTATTGTTAAACAAATAATATCTAAACATTTCTCATATGTTTAAACTGTGATTTACAGTTTTTCTGCTACTTGTAGCCAAACCCAAATTCTATAATTACAATTACAAATGTGCAACCGCCATACTGATCATGGCCTAGTCATCTAACTTGTTTGGTTTTCTTTTGTACTGCCTGATCTCTTACCTTGTTAAACTGGGACTGAGGCCTTGGGCCTTGGGCCATGAAACCAAGGATGTTAGGAAAGGTCTGCAACCTGGGTTTAATGTCCCATGTAAACCCCGGGAGATCTAGTATAAACAGTTCCAAATCAGAATTTCCAATTGTTTGGGCTACTTAAAAGAATGAATTAAAGGCTTGAGACCAAATGGATTTGAGAAATGAGGGGTGTCAGTGACTTGTGACAGACAACTGTCAGAGCAAGCAAAATAGAAGTTGGATCTGGACACATTTCATGAGTTAGAAATCAGATACTTGGAATATTCTGTCTACATCTTAATAATGTGGTCATAAGGAGATTTTTTAAAAAGAGGATAAAGCCAAACGCACATTGCAAGATAAGGGTATCAATGGTATGTACTCTACCTACCCAAAAGCTTATTGTATGAATCACAGAAAGAAGGATACGTGAAGGCAATTTTTACATATAAAGCCATAGTATATAAATATCAAAATTTTTTTCTAGAATTATTCAAACAAAAGCATAATGCTTAAGGCTGAAGTTCTATGTTTTAAAATGTATTATTCTGAACATTGTCTATATTTAAAGAAGGAAATTTCTGATTCTCCCTCTCCTGCAGTTAATTCACTGTTATCTTGTAAATATTAAGTATATCCTACATATTTTTGTTTGGTTGATTTTATATTTGACTTAGTCATTTCTTTATTGACCATTTTAAAAGGTACTTTTTCTCTTTCTGCCTTCATTCTCAGCAGCAAAGATATCCATTAAACATACTCAAATCATGGAAAGCCCTTGTCTGGGATGGAAGGCTAGTCAGCCAGTAGTCTTTACTATATTCACAGTGCCACATTCCCTATGGAATCTCAGATCAATGTCATTATTAAAATGTACTCAAATATTTCCTATTCTATATGGCCTCAAATTCCTTCACATACCATGAATGTTACAAATTGTTCTATTAGTTCAACTTTTTTCTTCCACCTCAGATCCTTCATGTAATCAAAAAGAAAGAAAGTGTAAGTGGGCTTCCCAAAACCTTTGTCTAGTCTAAGTCTTCTACTTTCTCTCTTCATCCAAGAACTTTGAACTCTGAGCCTATGAAGAAAATATATTTAACATATAAGACCTAAAATTCAACTCAATGTCATAAATATTTAGAGGACACAGTCAGGAAGCATCCACAAGTGGGTAGGCTAGGGAGTACAAAAGAATGGTTTAAAATTGCGGCAAACTGAACAGCCCATTTCCCACATCTAAATGGACCTCACTTCTTGTAGTTTCTATCTTTTGGGATTGTGAGCTCAGTAAAACTAAAATATCTCATGTTTCAAGAGAAAGCAGAAATCTAGATTATCCTATAAAACGTTAATATTTTAAAGGGCACAGCATAGCGTCATGACTAAGAAGAGTATGAGCTGTAAAGCCATTTTGCCTTGGTTTCAATCCCAGCTCCACTACTGACTTTCTGTCTGTGCCTCAGTTTTCTCATTGTTGAAAAGGGAATAGGATAGTGGGAGTCTATTCCATAGGGCCACCACAAGTAGAAAATTAGTATTTTTACAACATTTAAAAAAATGACTAGGGGTCCCTGGGTGGCTCAGTCAGTTAAGTGTCCAACTAGATTTCAGATCAGATCATGATCTCATGGTTCCTAATATTGAGCCCCACATTGGACTCTGTGCTGACAGTGAGCTTGCTTCGGATTATCTCTCTCCCTCTCTCTATGCTCTTCATCCAACTGACTGCACACATACATACTCTCTCTTTCTCAAAATAAATAAATAAACACTAAAATTGACATACAGAAGGCATTATAATATGATAGCTAAATTTAAGAAAGTCAATCATACTTTAAAACACAGAGTAAGGACATCATTGTATAAGCAAAGTATAACTGTAAATTTCATTCAGCTGGCCTGACATGATTTTTGAACTCTTGATTTAGAGAATGTGATAAGTAACTTGACATCTAGAGGGGGAAATATAATCATATTGTATGTGGCATTCAAATGGAATAGAACTGAGATCAATAAGTGAAAGTCAGAGGAAAGCCTAGTTTGAGTCAAGATAAAAGCCACTTCCTCCCAATTAGATGTGTCTAACAGTAGAAGGAACTGCCTAAAAAAACTGATGAGTTCTCTGTCACTGAATGTGGTTCAAGCAGAAACTGTAAGACAGATTATGTTTTGGAGATAGAGAGAATTTCTGCAGAATTTGTAAAAATGAACACTAAAATATGGTCCAACTCTAAAGTCATGAATCTTATATGACAAATATCAGAGAACCCTGGCCAATAGAATCTGCAACAACTTTTTAGGGCCCCAGCTAGACCCATCAATAACCAAAAGCAATGGTCAGTTACATCAATGATCAAAAAGGCAGAAGGAAGAGAGATAGCAAAAGATAAGAGGAAGGTCTGTTAGGACAGAACAAAGGTCCACTAAGGGGCTTTCATATCCATAGTCCCAGCGGGATGCTGGTTAACAGGTACACAGGTGAGGAGAGAATAGATTGAGATTATTGGAAAAGTTACCTGCCAAATAATGCCACCCACCCCCTCTGTCCTTCTCTTTAGCCCCTACTTATATGATAGCTATGGTCTTGTAGCACCTTAAAGAAGCTGCTTGGCTTCTGACAATGATAAATATTTTCCCTCAAGCAGAAATTGATGGTGGGCAAATGGAAGGTAGATTGGGGTGATGGAAAATTGACAGAATGCCACCAAGATGAATGGTCAACCACAATTTTGCCAAGGGCAAGCAGTCCATCATGTCTTCATTAAGACTTGAAGGAATCCATTTGTATATATACTCCCTCTACCCTTTTCCTCCTCACAATCAGAAATTGAAGAACCAGACTGAAGATAGGGTTTTATTTGTCTAAATTTCATAGTTTACTTTAGCAAGACCTGTCTTTTCCAAATAGCCTTTCCCAAGTCTGTGGACATTAAAAAGGAGATGATTTTTTAAAGTCAATTTACTGTGACATGTGTGATGTATTTTAATTAATGTTTTAATTTGGGGTACATTTTTGAGAATTTCCCAAAGGTTCAAATTTTCAAAAACATTATATAACAGCTCTAGTGGATTTTGTTAAATAAATATACACATATAATTTCATTAAATGTATTTTACATTTTATTATACAAATATATTTACTATTTATATAAATTTATAGTATTTCTATATATTTACATATAGCATTATATATATATATACACACACATACACACACATATACATACATATATATAAACAGAGAATATTTCCTTTCATATACCTACCATAGCATCTTCCTGATAATTTTACAAATTTCTTATCCTGAAACAATACTTATAAGTTTTATAAATGCTACAGAATTTTAGAACTTGAAAAATTTTAAAGACTTAGCCCATAAACAATGTTAAAAATAGTGAAAGCCAAAGAAAAACCTAGTCCAAATTATAATGGCTAGTAAATGACAAAACCAATAATTTGACCCTACATTTCCTGACTCTCAAATATATTATCCTTTGTGTGGAATAGTAACAACAAAAATGTCTCTAATGACAAAAGTAAATGAGTTTCTAGTAGCAAAGCAACATGGAATTTAGTGTTAGGAACAAAGTAGAGTAGCTAGCTATCTGCCCTTGAGGTTGGCCCCAGCTAAAAGTGAAACAACAGCCTCTTAAGTCATTGGTAAAACACAGAGTGGCTATCACAGTCTGTTGAATAGACAAGAATTTCAAGATGGGCTGGTTTTAAATTTCTAAGAGGCAAGGGTCAAACAAATAAGTAATCAGAGGAGATAAAAAAGAGGTATTAGGACCCTTTCAACTTCCCTAACAAGGATGTAACAGGCTCTGTTATCTTACCCCCCAGACATCCAACACCTATTGCTTCTGTCCTTGCTCTGTCCAGGACACTCACTGGTCAATGCGCTGGGGGTATGGAGAACGAAAAACAGGTCTCTGTTGTTACAGAACTCTATTGTAGTGGGGAAGGAAGAGGGACATCTGACACATAAATGATAAAGCAGGAAAAAGTAATAGAGATAAGATTTGGGCAGAAAACACAAATGCAGAGATGTAATAGAAAAATGTGTGGATGGCTACATTCTGTTGATAGCTGGGAAAATAAAGGGAACTTCATCTAGAATGGAGTCGGGAAGTCTTGAAGGGGGAGCTCGCATGTACATTTCATTCACAGCAGCCTGCATAGCTGGCAGGAAGAAGAAAGACCGTTATTTTGACAAGGGAGAACACTTTTCACATAGGATTTTTTTCTCCTGCCTTTAAGAAAAGTTAAGAAGATCCTGCACAGAAACAACATACTAACCACTGTCTGTAGACAGTAAAACCCATCATAACCTCAAACTCTTGTTCTTCTCCAAAAAACTTTGGTTCAGAACAACCCTCCCCATTTTCCTCCTAAAACCTAATAAAAGCTGTCCCCTTTATTCTCATCAGACTTGCCTGTTGTTCGTGAGAGCTTGCTTGTCCGAGATGGCAATCCCCCTGCTATTCCAGAATAAACTTGTTTTTTCTTACTTAAATAAAATTGCCCTTTGTTCTGTTTAATGGTCAAGAAAACTCACTTTGAGGAGGTAAGTTTTCAATTCAGAAACATAAAGACTCATGAGAAACATAAAAAAAAAAAATCAGGTGGGGCTGTGGGCAGTAGGCAAGATGAAAACAGAGGCACATGAAGGAGGAGGCAGGCAGGAAAAAGATTCTAAGAGGTGTTTGGAGCCAAGGTAAGAAGTTTGAATTTTGCTATAGATGCAGGGATGGATGTAAGCCTCTTTAAGAGGAGTGGACACTGTAATATTTTAAACAGGAGAGTGGTAATCTTTTTAAAAATCATTCTGGGAACTCCTGGGTGGCTCAGTTGGTTGAGCATCCAACTTTGGCCCAGGTCATGATCTCAGGGTTTGTGAGGTCGAGCCCCATGTTGGGCTCTGTGCTGACAGCTTAGAGCCTGGAGCCTCCTTCAGATTCTGTGTCTCCCTCTCTGTCTGCCCCTTCCCAGCTTACACTCGCACACACACTCTCTCTCTGTCAAAAATAAATAAAAACTTTAAAAAAAGAGTAAAAGAAATTCCCCTACCCATTTAAGTTCCAGGGAAAAAGCTAACCACACAGGACCCCCTTGCTCTGCCCATTCCAAGAAAAACCCATCTCCATCCTTTCTTTAAAAAAAAATCACTCTGATATGTAGTGGATGAAATGTAAGATGTAAATCTTGGCAGCCAGGGAAGCTGGTTAGGTCATTAGACTGTAGACCAAGCAAGAGACAAGAGTGATTTGGTTTCGAGCAATAGTTCTTGATGGGAGGGAGGAATATTTTCCCCAGGGCACATTTGCAATGTCTGCAGACATTTTTGGTGTTCATGACTGTAAAGAAGGGGGGGGGTGTTGCTACTAGCATCCAGTGGGGAGACGTCAAGGATGTGGTAAACCTCCTGCAGAGCACAGAACAGCCCTCAAGAGAGGAATTATCCAGTGTCAAGGGGGACAGCTTCATGGGTTATGTCCTGTGCAATCTCATAGGTCCCCACTCACACTCGGAAGGTAGCCATACCACTTTTATTGTTTGCTGTCATGAAATTCTTAATAATTTTATCTTTGAATGTTTGATTTATGAATGAAGACCTTTGAAACAATGATGCATTCTTCTAAGTAATATACCCATTAGGTATTTCCTCCATTACTTGCTGCCCATTAACACATAGGGTTTACCATACCTGATGAACAACAGAGTTCTGGTGATCTGTGGAACTTCAATAAGAGTCAAGTAAATAAAAGATAACCATTTTACATTTATGATTGCAGAAGTAGCGGCCAACAGCCTCAAGTGACCACACCAGTGCACGAAGAAGCAATGATTTCCTAAGCAACATACATGACCAAGAAACCTATGTATCCTTTCTTACTTGTGTTAGAGTATTGTATAAGCCAACAACTTATTGGTAAAGAATGATATTGAAGGAGAGTGAAAAAAAGACAAGATGACTCTTGCTTCCTTTTTCTTTCACTTATTATTCAGAGTGAATTTAGACTGTACACATCAAGAGGTAAAGTAAAATTAGTTGAGTTAGTTTTGCACAGCATTTCCATTGTTCTGGTAAGAATAAAATACATATGCATGTACAAGTTACGGAAGAGTGCTTGTATAATTTCCATGATTCTGCATCAGAGTTAAATTAGGCTCTTAAATTTACATTTAAACCTGGCATTGCACAATATAAAAATGAATGGTAAAATTTATGTTAATAATTTAACCTTTTAATTTTTCTTTGCTAGAACAACATTAAACAGAAAAATAACACCATGGCAAGAAAAGAAAGAGACTGCAGAACGAAACAGGAAAAAAACTTTGTATTTTAGTATCTTTAATGTCACATTTTCCCTGCATTTTGAACAAAGGACATCCTTTAGCACTGGTCCCTGCAAATTACGTAGCTGACTTTGCTTGCAAACAATAATGTCAAAGTTGAGAATTCCTGGTTTAGAAGATTTCAAGGAGGTGGTGAAAAGTGGACAGACACAAGATTTGCTCTAGAGGCAACGTTAACTGGACTTGCTCATGAAAACACTGACAAGAGGGAGGGACCAAGGATAGCTAGTTCAGGGCTTGTGGAACAGGAAGAGTAGTGGGGAAATTACGTGATGACATATATCATCTAATCAATCCTGTCATTTTTCTCATTTTATAAAAGAAGGATGAAACTGATTGTCCAAAATCCCAAAGGGATTAAAGGTCAGAGCGATAGTTCAAATCCAATGACCTTGGAGTTAACAGAGACCATGTTCTGACTACTCTGCCTCCCATAATTGGAAAGTTGCAGGCGATTGAGGCTCAGCTACAAGTTATGGAAGCTATTATGAATGAAAGCCTGTTGAACAGAGCAAAGGACTTTATTCCTTGTCTACTCTGATCTGTGGATTTCCCTGCACTGCTGGTGATGCCAATAATGAATATCCCTTTCACTGTGTCTTGTCAATTCATCTGTCTCCCAATATTGCATAATATCTTAGAGGATAGTTACAGAAATTGAGAAATATGAGTGTATAAAAGAGAGAGTATTTGCTGTGCCTTTTCATTATATTATATTCCGTATTTTATATCATTCATATTTTTCTTTATAAACTCCTTGTCAAATATTTGAACAGTCATTTACTTTATCTGTAGTTTGCAAGAATACTGAATATAGTAACAAAACCCTAAAAAATGACCAAGACACTCCACTCTATAAAAATTGAAAGTACATAAATACATTGGGACTTCTAAAAACTCATTCTAAAGTGTCATATTCCACTAGACATACAATGATGCTCAAATTTATAGCTTTAAAGATGCCCTTGTCTATTTTTATTATATATGTATGAAAGTAATTGATATTCTAATTAAAGTATCTCTTTAAATTATACATGCCTCCCTTCTACTAGCAACAATAAAACAGCATATGACAGAGAAATGTGTTTATGCCAAGGATTTCAGTAATTCAATTGTGTAAAAATGAATGTTTCATTATTTAACTTATGCTAATTTCTTAACTGTTTCCACCTGCTTATTTAGATAACCAGAGCCTGAATTTGTCTCAAAATATTTGGATCAAGTTATGGTAAGCTGAACTGCCTTACTCCTTTTCTTCTTCTAAAAATGTGTTATTTCTCATCAAGCTCACTGCTGAGAATTGGGCTGAACTTATTAGTTTCTCAACGGAGCTTTCAGTGTCCCAGGAGGCAAAGTAAGATTTATTCCAAGTCAGAGCCAAAATAAAGATATTAGTTTCAGTTCTGCAATAAGGTGCAGTAAAAAAAAAAAAAAAGAAAACCTTAGCATCTTTCATTATGGCACTCACTATGCTCTGCTGTAATTTATTCATTTACATGTCTGCTCTCCCAATGGGCTGTTGAGGTCTTCGTGAATAGAAACCATGTCTTTTTTGTCTTGTTATATCTCTTCTTAGATGAATTTAGTAAATGCCTGATGAATGAATGAATATTAAAGAAAAGCATTATATCCCAGGCATATATCACTCCCAAATCTCTGATAGTTACTTCTGCCGTGGGGTCATTGAGGTTAATATGAATTAAAAGCAAACTACAAAATTCCAAGTTATATTATAGAGCCACACTCCTTAACCACATTCTCACTGAAGAATGAGAACTAGGACCCATACTGCAGGCCCTGTGTCTCACTGTTTTTGTTCTGTTGCTGTATGGGACTTTGGGGACTGTTTGATCCAGCATATTGGAATAGCAAAGAAACTACTTGTCTCCTCTCTAGTAGTACAAA